>NC_088815.1:2670558-2982641 GCF_011386835.1 Chrysemys picta bellii
TGGTAGCAGCAGCTGGGAGCCCCAAGCCCTTTAAATCACCCCCTGAGCTCCCAGCTGCAGAGGTGGCTGGGAGCCCTGGGGTTCGGGGGTGATTTAAAGGGGGCAATTTAAAGGGCCCGGGGCTCTAGCTGCTGCTACTGCAGCGGAGCCCCAGGCACTTTAAATTGCCGACGGAGCCCCGGGGCTCCAGCAGCAGGGCCCGGGGCTCCGGCTGCCGCTACCCTCCAGGGCCCTTTAAATCGTCTCTGGAGCCCTGGGATAGCGGCGGCAGGGCTCCGGTGGCTATTGAAAGGGCCCGGGATGGTAGAGGCAGCGGGAGCCCCGAACCCTTTCAATAGCCACCAGGGCCCTGCCACTGCTACCCCAGGACTCCAGCAGGCTCCAGGGGTGATTTAAAGGGCCCAGGGCAGTAGCAGGAGTCTGGCCGCAATTTAAAGGACCCCGGGCTCCAGCCCTTTAAATTGCTGCCTCAGGAAGCCGGTCCATCCCAGTATGGCGCACCAGCTCTTGCCGGCAGGGGTGGCAGGTTTGTAGAAATTTTGGTGGTGCCCAGAACCTGCCCCTGCCCAAACTCCACCCCCCACCTGCCCAAGGCTCTGGGAGGAAGTTTGGGTGGGGGAGGAGGTCTGGGGTGCAGGCCCTGGGCTGGGGCAGGGGACTGGGGTGCAGGGTGTAGGCTCTGTGAGGGAGTTTGGAGATGGGAGGGGGTGCAGGGGTGAGGGCTGTGGGGTGAGGCTGGGGGTGGATTTGGGGTGTGGCTGGGGATGAGGTGTTTGGGGTGTGGGAGGGGACTCAGGGCTGAGGCAGAGGGTTAGGGTACCTGGGGATGAGGGCTCTGGCTGGGGCTGGAGATGAGGGGTTTGGGGTGTTGGAGAGGCTCAGGGGTAGGACAGAAGGTTAGGGTGCAGGGGGATGAGGGCTCTGGCTGGGGGTGTGGGCTCTGGGGTAGGACAGGGCTGGGGATGAGTTTGGGGTGCAGGCAGGCTGCCCTGGGACTGGAGCCAGAGAGGACTCCCCCCAGCCCTCTCCCTGCCGGCAGCAGCGAGCTCTGGGGTAGGGACCCCCTTCTCCCCCCCGGCAGCACACTCACTCCCACCACTGTCACTGCATGTGCTCAGAGGGCCCAGGTCCAGGAATCCCCCTCGCCTCCCCTGTGGTGGGTGCCATGCCAGGGGGGCTGCCATCACATGTGCGCCTCCTCCCCTGCTACTGCCCCTCACTGTAGCCTCACTGGGGGTGGGGGATGGGGCTGCCCCTTGCTCAGTGTGGAGAAAGAGCAGTGACTGCGGGCAGGGGGCGCGGCTGTACTGGTGGAGGGTCCCACCAGAAAATGAAAGGGGCTGGGGGGGAAGGGCAGCCTGCCCTGGCAGTAGTGGAGCGGGAGCACTAGGACCCTGTGGGGGCAGTTAATGCAGGCAGGCAGCATGGAGCTTCAGGGGAGAGAGACAGCCGAATCCAGGGAGGTGCATGGGGGCAGCAAAGGGGGGCCGGGGCACACTCAGGGGAGGCGCGGGGGGGCAGCAGGTGGGGCTAGGGGGGAAACCCGGCCCCAAACATTCGAGGAGCCGGGCCCCCAGACCCTCAATATTGCTGGAGCCAGGAGGAGGAGTCAGAGAGGGAGAGAATGCTCCATTTTTCTTACCGGTCCTCCATACCGGTACGGACCGGCTTACTTTCACCTCTGCACGCGGCCCTCACTCGCTCCCAGCCCTGGGGCTGTCCTGGCACTGGTGGAACAGCAGGCCAAGTCCCCAATCTGCCTGGGGTACCTACAGTCACAGAGGGCGCTGCAGGGAGCTTCCAGGGCATTTTGTTACCAGTGGCCGTAGTGTGAAGACCCCGTCTCTCTCCAGCTGCGTCTGCCCCAGGCTGAAGCTGCCTGTGGTGTGGGTGCCCGCAGGGGGGGCCAGACACAGGAGCTTTGACTGCTGGGTTGTCTGGTCTAGTGGAGACGCACCCCTGGGCTGGCAAATGGCGCCATTTCAGCCCCTCAGACAAACTGTGACAGCCACACTCAGTCCTCTCTCCAGCAATTGCAGCCCCAGTGCATTGTGGAACCTATTCCACAGAGGCACGTTGCGGGACTACACAGGAGGGTCAGTGCAATGGTCCCCTCTGCAGGCTACACTGGCCCTGCGTTGTGAAGGGGGCCCTGAGGGAGGATCCCGTCCTCGTGAGCCTTCCTCTAGGCACTGGCTATTACAGCAGGACAGGGTGGGGCACCACTGCGGGCGCTTGGGGGCGGGGGGGAAACGAGGGTGCCATAGGCGTGTCAGGAACCTCCCTCTGCCTTTCACATTATAAATGGGTTGGGGGTCCCGGCTAGGTCCTGGCAAGTCAGGAAGGGGCTCCAGGGACCCCGGGTGGAAAGCCTGGGTGGCAGCAGGATACTCTTAGCATGGAAAGACTGAGGAATGGCTGCCCCTCTGGACAAACACACCAAGAACCGCCCCAAGCAGCCAGCACGTCCCTCTGCGCTTGATGCTCCATCGCTGGGTGTGATTGTTACTAGATGTGACCGGAATGGAATGCTCCAGGGTCTCTGCTCCTTTGTGGGGTCAGCCGGATGCTGCGGGGCTGAAAGGCCCAGTCAGCGGCATCTCACTGCTGCTTCCTCCTGTAACTTCTGCTCTGCCAGCCAAATGTCGGTTTCTCTCTGTGCGGTAGGCTGCTGGGCCCTGCTGCTGCTTGGATCCACCTGGCACCTCAGTGTCTGGCGCTACCAAGCCAGCAGGAAACTGGCTTTTCTTGTTTTGTTTCTATGCAAGGTTGTTGTGGAGGGTCAATTGCAGAGAAGGGCCAGCATTACGGGGTGTGTTCACTCAGCTCTGTTCAGCTGCCAAAGCAGGATGTTGTGTGCGTCCCAGGCCATCCCCATGCTGCGATCACAGAACAGTGTTGCTCAGTGGTTAAAGGAAAGGCCTGGGAGCCAGGAGACCTGTGGACTAGTCCTCCTCCCTGGGCTGTGGTTTCCTTCTGGGGAAGTGGGGCAAACACCTGTCCCTCCTCATAAAGCCCTTTGAAACCTTGGAGGGACGGGGACTGCAAGCACCAACTGTTGCCAAGAACATACCGAGCATCAAAGAGGGACTGGACATTTACATGAAAAACAGGAATTGTCAGCATTATAATGGGTGACACTAAAACACAGAGCTTGGCAGGAGAGTGTCCACCTCTTGCTTAAGCCAGGCTCTAACTACTAGAGGCCAGATGAGACCTGCATCTTCCCCTGGGTCATCTGGTGTCAGTCACACAGACAGGACGCTGCACTCGGGGTCTGATCCAGCCTGGCAGCTCCTACCTTCTGAACCAGCGCTAGCACCACAACCCAGGTGCTCTCAGAGGTGAGGCAGGTGCTGGTGGGAGCAGGCCCAGGCCCCATGGCAAGGGCCAGAATCGACAAGCATTAGGTGAAATGTACAAGGAGGTCAGTATTTGCCACAAGGAAAGTGGATCAGTTTGGGAAGCTTGGTCCATTGGTTAAAGCTCAAGATTGGGAATCAGGAGAATAGGTCTATTCGCAGATCTGCCAGTGACTTGATGGGTAACCCTTCCGCCTCTCTGTGTCTCAGTTTCTCCACTTGTGTAATGGGGATGATGCTACCTCCCCACTTCACAGGGTTCTTCGTTCATGTTTGCAAAGGGCTGCAAGGTCCCTGCATGGATGGTGCTGGAGGAGGGCAGACCTTGTAGCTTCTCACTGAGGAGGCCAGCAACAGAAGCCGGTCAGAAAAGGGAACTGAGAATCATAGAATATCAGGTTTGGAAGGAACCTCAGGAGGTCATCTAGTCCAACCCTCTTCTCAAAGCACGACCAACCCCAATAAATCATCCCAGCCAGGGCTTTGTCAAGCCGGGCCTTAAAAACCTCTAAGGACAGAGATTCCACCACCTCCCTAGGTAACCCATTCCAGTGCTTCACCATCCTCCTAGGGAAATAGTGTTTCCTAATATCCAACTTAGACCTCCCCCACTGCAACTTGAGACCATTGCTTCTTGTTCTGTCATCTGCCACCACTGAGAACAGCTGAGCTCCATCCTCTTTGGACACCCCCCCCCCCCAGGTACTTGAAGGCTGCTATGAAATCCCCCCTCACTCTTCTCTTCTGCAGACTAAATAACCCCAGTTCCCTCAGCCTCTCCTCGTAAACCATGTGCCCCAGCCCCCTAATCATTTTTGTTGCCCTTTGCTAGACTCTCTCCAATTTGTTCACATCTCTTCTGTAGTGGGGGGACCAAAACTGGACACAATACTCCCGGTGTGGCCTCACCAGTGCCGAATAGAGGGGAATAATCACTTCCCTCGATCTGCTGGCAATGCTCCTACTAATACAGCCCAATATGCCATTGGCCTTCTTGGCAACAAGGGCACACTGCTGACTCATATCCAGCTTCTTGTTCACTGTAATCCCCAGGTCCTTTTCTGCAGAACTGCCACTTAGCCAGTCGGTCCCCAGCCTGTAGCAGTGCATGGGATTCTTCCTGCCTAAGTGCAGGTCTCTGCACTTGTCCTTGTTGAACCTAATCAGATTTCTTTTGGCCCAATCTTCCAATTTGTCTAGGTCACTCTGGACCCTATCCCTACCCTCCAGCATAGCTACCTTTCCCTCCAGCGAACTTGCTGAGGGTGTAATCCATCCCATCATCCAGATCATTAATGAAGAAGTTGAACAAAACCGGGCCCAGGATCGACCCCTGGGGCACATTGGTTGATACCAGCTGCCAATTAGACATTGAGCTATTGATCACTACCTGTTGAGCCCGATGATCTAACCAGCTTTCTTTCCACCTTATAGTCCATTCATCCAATCCATACTATCCACAGAGCCAGTTATCTCATCATAGAAGGCAATCAGGTTGGTCAGGCATGACTTGCTCTTAGTGAATCTATGCTGACTGTTCCTGATCATCTTCCTCTCCTCCAAGTGCTTCAAAATGGATTCCTTGATTTTTCCAGAGACTGAGGGATCTGCAGTTCCCCAGATTCTCCTTCTTCCCCTTTTTAAAGATGGGCACTATATTTGCCTTTTTCCAATCGGCGGGACCTCCCCCGATCGCCATGAGTTTTCAAAGATAATGGCCAATGACTCTCCAATCACATCAGTCAACTCCCTCAGCACCCTCGGATGCATTGCAACTGGCCCCATGGACTTGTGCATGTCCAACTTTTCTAAATAGTCCTTAACCTGTTCTTTCAGCACTGAGGGCTGCTCATCTCCTCCCCATACTGTGCTGCCCAGTGCAGCAGTCTGGGAGCTGACCTTGTCTGTGAAGACTGAGGCAAAAAAAGCATTGAGTACTTCAGCTTTTTCCACATCATCTGTCACTAGGTTGCCTCCCCGATTCAGTAAGGGTCCCACACTTTCCCTGACCACCTTTTTGCTACTAACATCCCGGTAGAAACCCTTCTTGATACCCTTCACATCCCTTGCTAGCTGCAACTCCAATTGTGCTTTGGCCTTCCTGATTACACCCCTGCATGCTTGAGCAATATTTTTAGACTCCGCCCTAGTCATCTGACCAAGTTTCCACTTCTTGTAAGTTTCCGTTTTGTGTTTAAGCTCACGGAAGATTTCTCTGTTAAGCCAAGCTGGTCGCCTGCCATATTTGCTATTCTTTCTGCACATTGGGATGGTTTGTTCCTGCGCCCTCAATAAGGTTTTTGTAAAATACAGCCAGCTCTCCTGGACTCCTTTTCCCCTCATATTAGCCTCCCAGGGGATCCTGCCCATCAGTTTCCTGAGGGAATCAAAGCCTGCTTTTCTGAAGTCCAGTGTCCGTATTCTCCTTTCTTCTTTTTGTCAGGATCCTGAACTCAACCATCTCATGGTCACTGCTGCCCAGGTTGCCACCCATTTCTACTTCCCCTACCAAATCTTCCCTGTTTGTGAGCAGCAGGTCAAGAGGACCATGGCCCCTAGTTGGTTCCTCCAGCACTTGCACCAGGAAGTTGGCAGAAACTTTAGAAAACTCAGGGAGATGGTAGGTAAGATCCCATGGGAAGCAAGTCTAAGGGGGAAAACAGTTCAAGAGAATTGGCAGTTTTTCAAAGAGACATTATTAAGGGCACAAGAGCAAACTATCCCACTGCATAGAAAAGATAGGAAGTATTGCAAGAGACCACCCTGGCTTAACCAGGAGATTTTCAATGATCTGAAACTCAAAAGAGAGTCCTACAAAAAGTGGAAACTTGGTCAAATTACAAAGGATGAATATAAACAAACAACACAAGTATGTAGGGACAGAATTAGAAAGGCCAAGGCACAAAACGAGATCAGAAACAACAAAACATTTTACAAATACATTAGAAGCAAGAGGAAGACAATGGACAAGGTAGGCCTGTTACTCAATGGGGAGGGCAGGGGGGAGAAACAATAATAGAAAATGTGGAAATTGGAGATGTGCTAAATGACTTTTTTGGTTTGGTTTTTCCACCACAAAGGTTAGTAGCAATTGGATGTCTAACATAATGAATGGCAGTGAAAATGAGGTCGGATCAGAGGCTAAAATAGGGAAAGAACAAGTTAAAAATTACTTAGACAAGTTAGATGTCTTCAAGTCACCAGGGCCTGATGAAATGCATCCTAGAATACTCAAGGAGCTGACCAAGGAGATATCTGAGCCATTAGTGATTATCTTCGAAAAGTCATGGAAGATGAGAGAGATTCCAGAGGCCTGGAAAAGGGCAAATATCCTACCCATCTATAAAAAGGGAAATAAGGACAACCCGGGGAATTACAGACCAGTCAGTTTAACTTCTGTACCGGAAAGATAATGGAGCAAATAATTAAGCAATCAATTTGCAAACACCGAGAAGATAATAAGGTGATAAATAAAAGCATGGATTTGTCAGGAACAAATCATGTCAAACCAACCTACTAGCTTTCTTTGGCAGGGTAACAAGCCTTATGGAAGGGGAGAAGTGGTAGATTTGATATATCTTGACTTTAGTAAAGCTTTTGATACTGTCTAGCATGAGCTTCTCATAAACAAACTTGGGAAATACAACCTAGATGGAGCTACTATAAGGTGGGTGCGGAACTGGTTGGAAAACTGCTGCCAGAGAGTAGTGATCAGTGGGTCACGGTCATGCTGGAAGGGCATAACGAGTGGGGTCCTCCGGGGATCAGTTCTGGGTCCAGTTCTGTTCAATATCTTCATTAATAATTTAACTAATGGCACAGAAAGTACACTTATAAAGTTTGCAGTTGATACCAAGCTGGCAAGGGTTGCAAGTGCTTGGAGGATAAGATTAACATTCAAAATGATCTGGACAAATTGGAGAAATGGTCTGAAGTAAATAAGATGAAATTCAATAAGGACAAATGCAAAATATTCCACTTAGGAAGGAACAATCAGTTGCACACATACAAAATGGGAAATGACTGCATAGGAAGGAGTATTGCAGAAAGGGATCTGCGGGACATTGTGGATCAATATCTACATATTAATCAACAATGTAACACTGTTTCAAGAAAAGCAAACATCATTCATAGCAGGACTGTTGTAAGCAAGACACAAGAAGTAATTCTTCCACTCTACTCTGCGCTGATTAGGCCTCAACTGAAGTATTGTGTCCAGTTCTGGGCACCACATTTCAGGAGGGATGTGGACAAATTGGAGAAGGTCCAGAGAAGAGCAACAAAAATTATTAAAGGTCTATAAAACATGACCTATGAGGGAAGATTGAAAAAAATTAGGTTTGTTTAGTCTGGAGAAGGCAGAGTGGGGATATGATAACAGTTTTTTCAAGTACATAAAAGGTTGTTACAAGGATGATGGAGAAAAATTGTTCTTCTTAACCTCTGAGGATAGGACAAGAAGCAATGGACTGAAATTGCAGTAAGGACAGTTTAGGTTGGACATTCGGAAAAACTTCTTGTCAGGGTAGTTAAGCACTGGAATAAATTGCCTAGGGAGTTGTGGAATCTCTGTCATTAGAGATTTTTAAAAGCAGGTTAGAGCAACACCTGTCAGGGATGGTTTAGATAATACTCAATCCTGCCTTGAGTGCAAGGGACTGGTTTAGATGACCTCTTGAGGTCCCTTTCAGTCCTACGATTCTATACATTCACATTTAGCCATAGTAAAACCCATATTATTTGGTTGCACCCAATTTCCAAGCAATCCAGATCGCTCTGAATCAGTGACTTGCTCTCTATTATTTGCCACTCCCCCAATTGTTGTGTCATCTGCAAACTTTATCAGTGTGATTTTATTTTCTTTCAGGTCGTTGCTAAAAATATTAAATAGCATACACAACCAAGAATTGATTGCTACAGGGCTCCACTGGAGAAACAGCCTCTCAATGATGACCTTGTTTACAAATACGTTTTGAGACCTATCAGTTAGCCAGTTTTTAATCTATTTAATGTGTACCATGTTAATTTTATATCACTCTAGTTTTTTAACCAAAACATTGAGCAGCCCCAAGTTAAATGCCTTGTAGGAGTCTAAGTATATTATGTCAACACTATTACCTTTATCAACCAAACTTTGTAATCCCATAAAAAAAGTATCAAGTAGTATGACCGAATCTATTTATTATAAACCCATGCTGATTTGCATTAATTACATTACCCTGCTTTACTTCTTTATTTATTGAGTCCTGTATCAGCTGCTCCATTATCTTGCCTGGAATCGACATCAGGTTGACAGGCCTATACCTACCCAGGTCATCCTGGTTACCCTTTTTAAAACCTGGCACAACATTAGCTTTCTTCCAGACTTCTGGAACTTCCCCAGTGCTCTAAGACTTACTGAAAATCAACATTAACAATCCAGTGAGCTCCTCCACAAGCTCTTTTAAAACGCCTGTGTGCAAGTTGTCTAGGCCTAGTGATTTAAAAATGTCTAACATCAGTAACTGCTGTTTAACATCCTCCAGAGATACTAGTGCAAGGGAAAGAGTGTTACCACCATATGATGAGACTATATCATGTTTTTCCCCCAGCTACAGAACAGAAATATTTATTGAAAATGTCTGCCTTTTCTGCATTATTGATAATTTTACCATTTCCACTAGTAATGGACCAATATAATTGCCAGGTTTCTTTTTGTTACTAATATATTTTAAAAACTCCTCCTTATTGTCCTTAACTCTCCTGGCCACAGATTTTTCTTTGTGTCCCTTTTCAGTCCTAACTTCTGATTTATAGATGCCAACTCTGCCCACATATCTACACCAGCAACACCATCACAGGACCTAACCAGATCAGCTACAACATCACCGGCTCATTCACCTGCACGTCCACCAATGTTATATATGCCATCATATGCCAGCAATGACCCTCTGCTATGTACATTGGCCAAACTGGACAGTCACTATGCAAGAGGATAAATGGACACAAGTCAGATATCAGGAATGGCAATATACAAAAACCTGTAGGAGAACACTTCAACCTCCCTGGCCACACAATAGCAGATGTAAAGGTAGCCATCTTACAGCAAAAATACTTCAGGACCAGACTCCAAAGAGAAACTGCTGAGCTCCAGTTCATTTGCAAATTTGACACCATCAGATCACGATTAAACAAAGACTGTGAATGGCTATCCAACTACAGAAGCAGTTTCTCCTCCCTTGGTGTTCACACCTCAACTGCTAGCAGAGCACCTCACCCTCCCTGATTGAACTAACCTCGTTATCTCCATACTGATTTATACCTGCCTCTGGAGATTTCCATTACTTGCCTCTGAAGAAGTGAGGTTCTTACCCATGAAAGCTTATGCTCCCAATACTTCTGTTAGTCTCAAAGGTGCCACAGGACCCTCTGTTGCTTTTTACAGATTCAGACTAACATGGCTACCCCTCTGATTTCTGATTTATAGTCATTACTATCAACTTTCCCTTTCTTCCATTTGTTATATCATTTTTTAATAGCTGCCATCACTTCAACCTGGTTTAGAAGAGGTTTTTTAACCAGTGCAGCCTTCTTCCTCAAGTGTGGTTTTGTGGGCTCTGACGCAGAGGAAGATGCTTGTATTTGCATGCCTTTAGCCAGAAGGCAGCTTTCAGCTCTGGCTTAGCAGCGCAGGTATCTAAACGCTGGGGCTTTACAGAAGCCGGGCTGCGACAATCTCTGCAGTACTCTATAATCATGGCCTGGCTAAGTGAGACTGGAAGGCTGTTTCTTTCCAGCAAGCATTTGTCCCTGAGCACATCCTGCCTCTTCCAATAACAACACAACCACCACAAAAGTTGTTTCACTTTTATTTACATAATCACACGGTGTATTTCCTCCGGGACACGAGAACGTGCGAGAGCAGAGACGCTGATTTTCCAGACTCCACAAGAGCTAAATGTCTCCGCTGGGAAGGAGGAGGCCCTAGAGGATTCAAAAGTGGGTAACACCATTTTACAGGGGCACATGCAACAACTCAGATTACTTGGAAAGTACTATAAATACAAGGATGCAGAGAGAAAATAAAGCTACACTGCCATGGGAGAGGATCAGCCACCCCTATCACCTGAGAGAGGGACTCCCAGGTTTCACAGTTGCAGATTTGTATCAACGCTGGGTTTCTATTTGAAAGACTGGTTACATTAGAGTCATTACTATTATCATGACTGCACATGACTATGGGCTGAATTTTGAGACTTAGGTCTGTGCTAGATGTGTCATAGGACCCACCTCCCAGGGGCTGGTTGGATCTGGGGAGGTCAAAGAAAAGGGAACACATTTGGAGAAAAATGCACCCAAGACATGGGTGTCTTCACAGTGAATGGCTGTAACCAGATCTCACACCCCGGGGAGGAATGGAGCAGCATGTGCGACACACAAATGCAGAAAACAGCAAGGAGTGGGCGGTAGCTTGTACTTAAGAGCAGTTAAGCCTAGAAGTGTGGCTGTGCTTTTCCAAGAACCCAGCAGCCAGTGTCAGGGAGTTCCGGTGGCTCTTGGAAAGCACTAGAGAGACCTGGCCAAACCTGTGGCGCAGCCTGCAGCTGCATTCAGGAGCTGCCAGGAGTCTGAATGGGCTCCTCGTGATTTCACACAAACGCTAACGGGATTTTGATTACTGTTGTGCAGCCACCCACTGGTCCCTCAGATTGCACCTCTGCTGAAGGAGCCTTTCATGTCTCACAAAGAAAAGGAGTGCATATAGAGTGCATCCGAAG
This sequence comes from Chrysemys picta bellii, assembly GCF_011386835.1. Lineage (NCBI taxonomy): Eukaryota > Metazoa > Chordata > Testudines > Emydidae > Chrysemys > Chrysemys picta. Next base: position 2,681,678 of record NC_088815.1, read on the forward strand.
AAGTGGGTTGTAGCCCACGAAAGCTTATGCTCTAATAAATTTGTTAGTCTCTAAGGTGCCACAAGTACTCCTTTTCTTTTTGCGGATACAGACTAACACGGCTGCTACCCTGAAACCTTTCATGTCTCACAGGGCTGGAAGGAATTCAGTAGGGGATGCCAGCCTCCTTGGAGAGTCTAGATTGAACTGAAGGGGTAAGGGAAGGCTGCTCCTAGAATGAAGGGTAACCAGCAGAAGGGAAGAGACAAGGGCCTTCCCAGGAAGTTGGGAAGAAAGGCAGCAGTGGGAAGAGGGGAGCAAACCCTCTGTCCTGTATGGATGTGACAAAGGAGAGAACTATTGTCCCAGGTACCCAGGAACAAGGCACACTTGCTCAGCTATCAGACAAGAGAAGAGACTTTCCCTCAATCAGTGATGGGAACATGCACAAACCCGCAGAGAACCCTCGGAGAAAAGAGTGAAAGACGTTCCACAGCAACCTATCGCCCAATCACAAATGAATAGTGCAAGGCAGACACAGGAGGGAAGCCTGCCACACAGCAACGCCCTGGCCACATGGAACCATCGACTCCAGTAGAGAGCGGAGCATTTCGCATGGTCAGTCAGGCCAGCATTGCCCATCAAGGATTTCTTTAATTTGATCCAAACCGAAAGGGAGGGGAGAGGGGCCGCTCTGGCGAAAGGATCCAGCTCAGCCAGGCAGGCGAGAACACGGAAAAGGGGAGGTTGGATTTAGAATCCAGCAATTTGGGAACTACGGGGCTAAGGCCCAGAACTCTGCTATCCCAGCTAAATCCCATCTCTGGGTTCAGCGACTCGAGTCCCAGAATCATGGTGCATGGATGCAAGTATAGGGCTACAATTCAAGCCTGCCTACTCTTTGTTATTTCCCTTAATAGTTGCAGTATTTGGATCTCAGAATATTGCTCTCCAAAATAGCTCTCTATAATTAGAGCACTTGCCAAGGCTGCATTCGCCTAGACCATGGTTACAGAACACCTGCCGACTAGATCTGTTCTGGGATGTGGAAGCAAAGCACTGTGTACAGTAGAATATTAAATAGAGGAGGGATTATTTGAGGGTCACAGAAGTGGGGGATGGAAGAGGATGAGGCAAGGACTGAAGGCCAAAGCCAGGAAGAGGAACTTTTACACTAGCTATTAAGGAAGAGTTGCTGGAAATCCCTTGGCAGATCTTCCACTGCAAGGTGTCAAGGGCCATTTGCTAAGCTTATTGCAGAGGCAACTGGATGCACCAGGTGGCAAGAAGAGGAACCCATGCCCTAGACCCATGGACTAGAGAGTGACCCAGGAGGCCATTCAGCCCTGAAAACCCAGGAAAATACCTGTGTTAGGGCCACCAATGGTCCAGGCAGCGATTTCAGTTACTCTCCAAATAGCAGCACCAGGGGCTGTGTGTACAGAAGGTCACTATGCAGGGAGTCCTAAGGCTTTCCCGACCTGCTGCTCGGGCTGCAGAACATGAACGTGTCCAGTAAGGTACATGCAGGAGCTAATGGTAGTGTATCTCCGACTTCTAGCAGGGTACATGTTGATCTTAGGGAACATGAACAGGATACATTAGCCAATGAGAACCCAACTCTGCTCTTTTGGGGGTGGCGACAGCTCCTCTCTTAGCCTTTAGTAGTTTTAAGCAAATAAGGGGCTGTCTCTGGCCCATGCAGTGATTTTTAGGATCATATCCTCTTAGCACCTAGAGTCAATCACTGTGTTATTTTTAGCGGGAATAATATTATACCAACAGCTGAACACAGCAGAGTCCTAGGGATAAAGTGATAATTTCATATTTTATGAGCTCACAGCTTCAAGTGAGAGTTTTCATATTCTGAAAGATTGAAATTTTCAAGATTACAGTATTTTACAATACAAAATGTCTCCATTCAGTATTATGTCATTTTACTCCTTCTGGGATTATAATAATTATTAAAAGCACACACAACCTTGTCAAAAGGACAACACCACCACTACAGAAAACAAAGGAGAAAACCTGCTGCGATGATCTCAAAATCCATGTAGTGCAAAGGAGACGGGAACTTTTAGCAATGTCCAGTGAGAAGTGTTCTTTATATGCTCATCTTGAGAAACAGCCCAGATTCAACCTCTGAGTGAGATCAGGCTGCCAGCTTCTATACTGAAGCTTAGAACAATGTCTATATCAACACAAAAAAGGACTGAAACACAATATGCATGGCCATTAAAAATAATATTTATATATAGCTATATAGAGGGATTTTTTCCACATAACGTATTTAGTTTTAAGAAAGAATTCTGGCAGATAAACACATATGGCTTTCTGTCTCTGTGGACTCAGCCCTTTGGGGCCATCTCACACAGCCAAATGTTTATCATCTGTTTGTTTGCCTCAAACTAAAGTACTGTACTCGCTGAGTGCAAAGTCCCTTTGGTTGGGATGACTGTTTTGCCAGGTCGCTGCAGCTTCCACACATCTTGTCCACAGAAAAAGATTCAATCCGCTTCTCTGCCGACATTCCTGCAAAAGCCGCTCTCGTCCTCTCCTTGCTCACAGCTGCCCCATTCGGAGGATACCTGGCATGGGATAACTCACACAGTTGTTTCATCTGCATTCTTCTTCATGAGCTTGGTGGAGAGCAGGGAATGCTGGACAGGATGAGGGCTCTTGGAGTCCGGAATCATTAAGCGGACTTTCTGATTTGTCCTTCTCCACTCCGAATACAGCTGGCAATGATAACGGAATGAAACCTGATGGACAACAAAGTATCAGTCTGATTACTGAGCTGCCTGGGCCTGCCACAGAATGGATGGGAGGTGAATGTCTGTGCCCAGTAGAGGACAATGCTGGGAACAGCTAGGGTGATACAATGGCAGCACTAGCTGCTTTCCTGAGCCCTGCAAAATGTATTCCTGCACTCTTTCCACAGCCCACTGAAGCTAAGGGAGACAAAGCTGTGCCTGAAGTGGCTGGGACACATCTCTTCAGGCCTTGAGCTTCAGGCCTTTGCTGAGGAATTTCACTGATTGTTTGTAAACTCAAGACCTTGATTTCTGTTGTTTTCTTATTTTAAGAAATTGTCCCTAACTAGTAATACAGACCAGCTGGATTTGCTGAGAGCACACATTCCTGGGCCAGAGTTTGCTTGATTTGGTTTACACCAGTCCCAGTGCCCTCTGGAGAGGATCTATGGAGATACCATGGAAGTACAGGGTGTCTCTGTAAGGGACTGCAACAGGAATCTTAGTCCTGTGCATGAGTTAGCCGGAGCGCCAGATCTGGGGTTAGAATAAACGTCCCACCAGGCATTCTGGGAGGAAACATTCAGCAAGGCGGGTCTATAGCAGGATCAGGAGAATGAGTGAATCTCATATGGTCAAATCCCTACAATTGGCAGGCGATGGTGGAGCTTGGCCCCAAGCTCTGTTTTTTGAAGTTCTTGCAGTAACTTGTTTTCCTGTCTGTAGTTACTACACTTCGGTTGCGCTTTCAGCCTTTCCTCATTTCCCTCTGAAAACATCCCTGCTCCCAGAGGGACCTGCATTTCCTCCCACAGCTGAGCCCATGACTCAGCCTGAACCAGAAACGAGGCAACTGAAGTTTGCCAGGCCATATGGCTGGATGGAACTAGAACCCCTGAAGCAGGCTGGGATGACGGACATGAGACTCCACAAACTGTTTCAAATCAGGACGCTGCAGCACAATTTGGGCTAAGTTTTCACACCAGACCTGGGGTTCCCAAAGCTGAAGGGGAGGGGAACACTCTTGTCGTGGCCTACCCACAGAGTTGTGAACCATCACCTGCCTATTTGCTCCCCACCTCCAATTTTCTCCCTTTCTGGCCATACGGCAGCAGAGACAGCGTGTGTGTGTTTGGGGAGTGGAAAAGGGATGGAGAGGGAGAATGAAAACAAAATAAAGAGCCACATCCACAAACCCACAGAGAAACTGGTCAGAAAACGGAGGAACCACAACACAGTGAGGGGCATAACACTGAAGAAAGGGGGCAACAATCTATGTGGGGAGGGGAAGGCTCCAACCAAAGAAGGCTGGGAACTATGCCCGAGACTTTGGTCAGTTCTTTGTGTTTCAGAAAGAGGGGTTGGGGGTGGGCACACAGATACAACATGACATGACACTGCCTTTAGCTGTCAAATTCAGACTGATTTTTCCCCTCTTTCAGGCCATGTGCTCCTGACTGACTTCTTCAACATGCCCTGGAGGTGGGCAAATGGGGAGCGTGCATGAAGAACCTGTTCCCAGTAACAATGCCCAGAGCATCCCATGCACAGCTGAGGCAGAGAGCCCAGAAACAATGTCAGTTACAGATTCCCAGTAGTCTATGGTGCCTTGTTAACTCCAAGGCAGTGACAGACAATTTTAAGGCAGTATTGCTAGGCTGCTCTGCTATAACAGAGAACACTGCGTACTGTGAGTAAGCAAAAACGGTTACTAACCTTTCGTAGCTGTTGTTCTTCGAGATGTGTTGCTCGTGTCCATTCCATGGTAGGTGTGTGTGCTCGCCACATGCACTGGTGCCGGTAGTTTTTTCCTCAGTGGTATCAGTAGGGGACTGGCTCTGGCGCCCTCTGGAGTGGCATGTGTATGCGCTGGTATAAGGGGCACTGCCGGCCCCCTCCCTCCCTCAGTTCCTTCTAGTCAGAACTCCGACAGCAGCGAAGGACTGTGGGTCATGGAATGGACATGAGCAATACATCTTGAAGAACAGTTATGAAAGATTAGTAACCGTTTTTTCTTCTTCAATGATTGCTCATGTCCATTCCATTGTAGGTGACTCCCAAGCAGTACCTCTGGAGGCGGGCAGGAGTTCATGGCCGTGTCGACTGCAACACAGCTTTGCCAAATCCAGCGTCATCTCTGGCCTGCTGGGTAATGGTGTAGTGCGTGGTGAACGTATGTACCGAAGATCATGTGGCAGCCCTGCAGATGTCCTGGATAGGATCATGCACCAGGAAGGCAGCCGAAGACACCTGAGCTCTAGGCGAATGAGTCTTCACTATCTGTGGAGGTACAGCCTGCGCCAACTCGCAACAAGTGCGGATGCAGGTGGTGATCCAGTTTGAAATCCTCTGAAAGGACACCAGACGACCCTTCCTCCTGTCAGCTATTGCAATAAAGAGCTGAGTTGATCTGTGGAAGGGCTGGATGCACTCAAAGTAGAAAGCCAGGGCACGCCTGACATCTAGAGCATGCAGGTGTCTGTCCTCGTTGGTCTTGTGAGGCTTGGGACAGGACACTGAGAGGAAGATATCCTGATTGACATGGAAGCGCGACGCCACCTTCGGCAGGATAGGGTTGCAGCTGCACCTTGTCCTTGTAGAACACCGATTACGAGGGCTCCGAAGTGAGGGCTTTAATCTCGGAGACTCGCCTCGCCGAAGGAATGCGACCTTCCATGACAGGTGTGAGAGAGAGAGAGAGCAAGAGGCTCGAATGGAGGACAAGTAAGCCTGGAAAGGACTAGATTGAGGTCCCATTGGGGAATCGGATCCCGGACCGGAGGAAACAGCCTCTTGAAACCCTTGAGGAACCCGATCATCTTATGTGAGCATACTGATCTTCCCTGGACGTGCGGATGAAAGGCTGATATGGCTGCCAAGTGCATCTTGATCGATGGCAAGGCCCTGGCGCTTTAGATGCAGGAGGTAGTCCAGGATGGATTGTAAAGAGACACTAACGGGAAATATTCCGCTCCAAAGCCTAGCAAGAGAAGTGTTCCCACTTCGCAAGGTAGTCAAGTATCAGAGGGGTAGCCATGTTAGTCTGAATCTGTAAAAAGCGACAGAGTGTCCTGTGGCACCTTATAGACTAACAGACATATTGGAGCATAAGCTGTCGTGGGTGAATATCCACTTTGTCGGATGCATGTGGTAGGTGGCTCTAGTGGAGGACTTTCTGCTTTCCAGAAGAACCTGATGGGAGCAGGCCTGCTCCTTGGGGCTCAGCCACGCAGCATTCATGCTGTGAGGTGGAGAGAAGTGAGGTTCGGGTGCAGCAACCGTCTGTGATCCTGAGAGAGCAGGTCCGGATGGCCAGGAAGAGTCCATGTGGCTGCCACTGCCAAGTCCATGACAGTGCCAAACCAATGCTCGCGAGGCCAGGCCGGTTCGATCATAATGACTTATGCCTGATCCCTCTTGATCTTGGAAAGGACCCTGCTGATTAGCAGGTCTGGTGGAAAGCCATACATGAGACCCTCTGACCATGACAGAAGGAAGGCACCCGACAGCGAACTGCTGTCGAGGCCTTGTAGTGAACAGAATTGGTGGCATTTGTACTGTCTGCTGGCAAACAGGTCCACTTGGGGAGCTCCCCATCTCTGGAAGAGCATCTGGGAAACCTCTGAGTGGAGGGACCACTCGTAGTGAGAGAAGAAGGACCTGCTGAGGCGATCCACCAGCGTGTTCCGGACACCAGGGAGGTTTGAGGCTTCCAGGTGGATAGTGTGCTGGATGCAGAAGTCCCACAGGCGAAGGGCTTCCTTGCTCCCCCTTTGTATGTTGACACAGAACATGGAGGCCGCGATGTCTGTCAGTACCTGCACCACACTCGACTTGGGATGTAAAATGTTACATGGTTAATCGATAACCATAATACCTTACCGATAAGACTGATGCTTAACGTTTAAACTGCTGCGGGACTCCACTGCTGGCCCCCAGCACCCTGGCTGTTGGCCTCCTGTGCCCAGAGTCTCAGCTGCCAACCTGTGCCCCAGCATCCTGGCTGCCGGCCCCGCGTCCAGGGCTCTGCGTGGGGGACGCGGCGCAACCAGGATCCCAGGTGCGTAGGACAGCAGCAGAGCCTAATGGTTAAACATTTAACTGGTACAATTTTAAAAGTTTAAACGTTTACTTTTTTTAACCACTATTTACATCGTTACACTCGACCAGATAGATGGGGGGGAGAAACACTTCACACACCAGGCAAATGGCCCTGAGCTTTCTGACCTTTATGTGAAGCGACAGCTCCTCCCATGACCATAGTCCTTGAGTTTTGAGGGCACCACGGTGCACTCCCCAGCCGAGGTTGGACGCATCCGACACCAGGGACACTGTGGGCCATGGAGCCACGAATGGAACCCCTTCCATCACCGGATTCGTGTTGCACCACCATTGGAGGGAGGTGAGTAACTGGGCCAGGATCATGAGGAACCCCTCCCAGGGGTGTCTGGCTGTGGAATGACAACCACATTTGAAGGGACTTCAGCCGCAGTCTTTGATGCTGGAGTATGTAGGTGCACGCAGCCATGTGCCCTAGGGGTCTGAGACAGACCTGAGCTGTGGTGACTGGGTGTGCGATGACTTGGGCAATCAGATCTGACATTGCTCTGAACCTGGCTTGTGGTAAGAACTTCTGGCTTGGGTAAAGTCAAGGACTGCTCCGATGAACTCTATCCTCTGAGCAGGGACCAATGTTGATTTTTGTTTGTTTATCAACAGGCCCAGGGCATGACAAGTGGCTTGCAACACCTCAATACTGCACTGCACCTGCTTGTGGGAGCAACCCTTAATGAGCCAGTCATCCAGCCAGGGATTGATCTGGACCCCCTGATGTCTGAGGTAAGCTGCAACCACTGCCATGCACTTTCTAAACACTCCTGGTGCTGTTACTAGGCCGAATGGGAGCACTGCGAACTGGTAATGTGTCTGACCGACCACAAAACGTAGAAATCTCTTGTGTCCGGGAAATTTTGAGATGTGAAAGTAAGTGTCTTTTCGGTCGAGGATGGCATACCAGTCTCCAGGATCCAGGGAGGGGATGATGGAGGCCAGGGAGACCATGCGAAACGTCAACTTCTTGAGATATTTGTTGAGGTCTCGCAGGTCCAGGATGGCCGTAGCCCTCCTTTGGCCTTCAAAATGGGAAAGTACCGGGAGTAAAAACCTTTCCCTCTTCATTCTGCTGGAACTGCCTCCACGGCGCCCAGACACAGGAGGGTTTGCATCTTCTAGGCGAGCAATTGCTCGTGAGATGGGTCCCTGAGAAGGGACGGGGAAGGGTGTTGGAAGGGGGGATAGAACCAAATTGGAGGATAGACCCCGCTGCCACTGTATTGAGGACCTAGCGGTCTGTAGTTATGGAGGTCCAAGCGGGAAGGAAAGATAACAAATGGTGGGAAAATAAAGGGTGAGACAGATCCTGGTTGCAGGCTGGGAGGTCGCCCTCGAACGTCCCCTCACAATGATTGCCTGTTTTTGTGAGGGGCACGGCTCGAGCCCAAATGCGGCCCCACTGCAGGTGACTGGCTTTGGCAACGCCTATATCCCCATCTCTTTCTGCAGTACGGTTCCACTCTGGTCTGGCCCATGAACCTCTGCATTTGCTGAGGTTTAAATCTCTTTCTAGCATGGGCCGGAGTGTACGGGCCCAGCGAGCAAAGAGTGGCCCTCGAGTCTTTTAGGCCGTGTAATCTGCTGTCCGTTTGTTCAGCAAACAGGGCCGAGCTGTTGAACGGGAGGTCCTGAATGGACTGTTGGACTTCTGCCAACAGACTGGATGATTGAAGACATTATGCCCTTCTCATGGCCACCACAGAGGCCATCGCTCTGGCTGCAGAGTCTGCCACATCTGAGGTGGCCTGGAGGGAGACTCTTGCAATTGCCCTGCCCTCCTCTAGTATGGCATCGAACTTCCATTTGGTGTCCTCCGGGAGTGAATCAGCAAACTTGGCCATGGACTGCCATACACTGAAGTGATACCTGCCGAGCAGAGCCTGGTGGTTTGCGATGCGAAGCTGTAGGCTGGCTGTTGAATAAATTTTCCTGCCCTACAGATCAAGTCGTTCGGCATCTTGATTTTTTTGGGTCGATCTGGGCTGCCCCTGCCTGTCGCGCTCGTTGGCAGCCGCGACCACCAGAGACCCGGGAGAGGGCTGTGTATATAGGTACTCAAACCCCTTTGCAGAAACGTAGTATTTGCACTCTGCCCTCTTAGAAATGGGTGGCAGGGATGATGGGGTCTACCCAGGGCCGGTGCAACCACTAGGCGAACTAGGTGGCTGCCTAGGGTGCCAAGTGGTTGGGGGCACCAAAAAGCATGCTGAGGGGAGGCGGTGGAGTGGAGGTGAGCTGGGGTAGGGGTAGCGGGGGGGGGGGCATGCAGGGGAACCGCTCCCCACCCCAGCTCACCTCCGCTCCGCCTTCTCCCCTGAGCACGCCACTCCCGCTCTAATTCTCCTCTCCTCCCAGGCTTGCCACGCCAATCAGGTGTTTGGCGCGGCAAGCCTGGAGACGGGAGAAGTGGAGCGGTGCTGGCGTGCTCAGGGGAGAAGGCAGAGCGGAGGTGAGCTGGGGCGGGGAGCTGCTACAGAGCTGCCCAGGCGGAGGGGAGGCGGGGGGGCGCTGCAGGGCGCTACCGCGGGGGGGCTCCCCGGGTGGAGGGGGGCACCGCAGGGCTGGGAGCTGCCGCAGGGGGGGCTCTCTGGCTCTTCCCCATAGCCCCGCCCCTGCTCCGCCCCAACCCCACCTCTTCCCGCCCCCACCCCCGCCCCCACTCCCCTGAAGATTGCAGCCAGGCCCGACCCTGCACTCACTGCATGGTAAGTGGAGCGACCCGGCCCCAGCCGCAAGTGCTGGGGGGGCGGTTCCCTCCTCCCCCCAAGCCTGGGAGCCAGGGGAGCAGAGCAGGCTGGGGGGCTGACTACTTCCTGGGAAGTGGAATGACCCGGCCCCAGCCTGCTCCGCTCCCCTGGCTCCCAGGCTTGGGGGGAGGGGGAACCACCCCCCTGCACTCGCATTCGGCACGGTTGGGAGGCAGGGGAGCGGAGCAGGCTGGGGCTGGGTCACTCCCTTTCCCACAGGAAGTGGCCAGCCCCACTCCCCCCCGTAGGCCTGGGACCAGCCCCCCCATCCTGTGGAGGCCTGGGACGGGGCCCCACACAGCCCCCCTGCAGAGGCCTGGGCTGTGTAGGGCACCAAAATAGCTAGGGCGGCCCTGGCTCCCTGGGCCGGAGGGGGGACGCAAGGTGGAAGTTTCATCTAGGGCACGAAATATCCTTGCACTGGCCCTGGGTCTGCCACAGGGCTTTTACGATTTTTTACTACCCCATCGTGCACGGATAGAGCCACCTTTTCCGGGGCTGCTGCCGCAAGACATCAAATAGGGAGTCCGTGGGTTCGGACATCTCCTCCGCCTGCAGTCCCAGGTTGGCTGCCACCCGTTTAAGCAGCTCCTGGTGGGCTTTGACGTCATCAGTCTGCAGTGGGCCAGCTACTGCCTCATCAAGCAATGAGGCGGCAGCGGCCAGCCCAGGAAGAGGGGCGGGGAACCCCCACTGCCTGGCGAACCACGTCCACTGGAGGAAGTAGCTCTTGGGCCCCTTGGACTGATGTGACATCCGAGCCCGTGGCCGGTCGAGACACTAAGGTTGAAGGTTCTTCCAGTGCCCCTGAGACTGAGCGCTGGGCCTGAGGTCCCCCAGCCTGGGGAACTGCCCATGTGTTATAGACTTGCCAGGGCCCAGGCCACTGACCCTGCGGCCGCATGCCTGGGAAGAACCCGCTTGCTGGGCAGGTGGCAGTTGGTCCCTTGGGGGCCATCAATTCCTTACTCTCATAGCCCAAGGAAGGAGGAACAGTCTTCCTCTGGTGACCACGGTGGCGCCACCGTAGGGTAGGCTTCCCCACTATGTCTGGCGGTCTTGTGCCTGCCAATTGGGCAGTGGTATCGGGACCCCACTGAGCTATGTCGCATATCCGGAAATCAGCAGCACTACTCATATGCCTGGTAATAATCTGGAGAACGACGCCACCCGCTTCCGGAATGGTGGGATCAGGAGCGCAGAGATTGTCTATGACGCTCCGGTGACTGACGTCTGGATTCCGGTGACCGGCAATGGTCCGGTGACTGGCGATGGGGCTCCGGTGACTGTGCCCGGGGCTGTGGAAACCAGTGTCTCTCCAAAGAGCGGTGTTGAGACTCCAGGTGGGGCTCTGGTGAGCGGCGCCTGTGAACCAGGGAGTGGCACCTTTCGGGTGACCGCTGCCGGAGTTCTGGGGACCGGTGGCGCACCTCTGTGGCCCAGTCCCGCAGATCTGGTGATCGATGTGTGGATCCCAGAGATTGGTGCCTGGAGCTCGGCGATCGCCGGGAACCTGCTGAGTTGTCGCGGGTCTGCAATCTGGTCCTGGCAAGTGGGCCGGGGTACGGTGCCGCGGGGGTGACTTCTGCAGGGGTGCCATTGAGGGCTTTCCCTCAGAAACGGGTGGGCAGGAGGGGTCCTTAAGCCTTTCTTCCTGAGGAATAGGCGGCACTTGGAGAGAGAAGATGTCTTTTGCTGCTTAAAAGGCTTCTGGGGTGGACGGAACCATGAGGTACCACACGCCTCTACCACTCCCTGGGGTAGGAGGCAGGTCACGGGATGGACTAAGCCCAATAGGCGAGGCTGCCACCTGGCTATGCTCCTGTGATGGCGAGATGGCCCAATTCGGTCCAGGCTCCTCTTTTCCCTTATCTTTACCCTTACGGGACCCTGCGGAGTGTCCCTTCCTTGTGCCTTTTGTCCCGTACCGGTAACAAGGACTGGGGTCGCGAGGCAGCCAGTGCTGGGGACACACTTCTTGTCGATGCCAAAGTACTGGCACCGAGTCCAGATGTGCAGGCTCCGAGGGTGGTGCAATAGCAGACCTCATGAGGAGTGCATGGAGCCTGATGTCTCTCTCCTTTCTGGTCCAAAGCTTGAATCCTTTGTAAATACAGCACTTTTCACGAATGTGGGACTCACCCAGACATTCAAACAACCAAGATGTGGATCTTTGATTGGCATAGGTTTCTTACAGTGATTGCACAGCTTGAAGCCCGGGGAGCGGCTCAGTCCCTCGGGGGACTATGAATAACTAAATACACTAACCCCTGTCTACAACTATTTACACAATAAAAGTTCAAACAACTACTGAAAGAGAGCAACTTGATAGAGCACAGGGAGCCACGGGGCACTGGCGGTAAGAAGGAACTGAGGGAGGGACGGGGCTGGCAGCGCCCCTTATACCAGTGCATATGCGCGCCACTCTAGAGGGTGCCAGAGCCGGTCCCCTACGGATACCAATGAGGAAAAAACTTCCAGCACCGGTGCATGTGGCGAGCACACACACCTACAATGGAAGAAGAAATGACTGCTCTGCTACAAGAGAGACTTACTGTTACAATTTTTCAAGTGAGAAGAGGAAGGCAGGTCTCCTCCAGCTTCGCTGGAGTCTGACTTTTAAACAGAGCACTTTGTGGCCCCTGGCCATTTTCTCAGAGCTTTTAAGAAATCCTTTTGATAGCTTCCTACTGGAATTTCAGTGACCCCAGCTGATCTCCAAGAGGAGTCCCACAAACCATTCTAAAGGCTAGTGCTCCTTTTCCCTCTTCGCCATAACAGTGCTGCTCTTGGACAGAGCCTGACTATACCTCACTGATATCTTTTATAGAGCCTTTGACCAGGCTGACAGGAGTGCAGATTCCTATGCTCTTTGGGTGGCTCAGACAATATTTTATCCACAGTATTGTTTTTACCATAGTGCCAAGATTCGGGGATTTTTATTTGAAAACAGGAAGACAAAGAACAGCTGGGCTTCTTACTCCTCTCCCCATGCTCGCTAACCACACCGGTCCCCATGCTAATGTCAGGCTTGGTCTGTCCACTTCTACATCCCACACTGCACACACTACACCAAAAGGGCATGTTGCCCTAATGTCCATCTGCAGACGTTCCTGATGATGTGCAGTGAGTTAGCATGCACGGGCAGAAACTCGTTTTCAAGTGTCATTGACCTCAGCAGGTTACATTTTAAACTTTCATTCATTTGTATTTAATGGGAACAACCAAATATTTGCCCCTTGGCAGCTATGGAGGAAGTGCAGACACAGCCATGACTGAGCTCTGGGAACATAAACCATCCTCCTGGGATACTCTGCTTTGAATTCCTGTAACTGAGAAACCCCTTTAAATGTAACAGGGCCCTGGGCTCAGGTACTGGGTGGCACTTGGCATCTATTGCATGTTGCTGTTCACTCACCAGTGTCCAAAGGACGTAGATAGTAAAAAGTGCAATAGTAAGTGCTATCAGTCCGATGGCTTCCAGCCGGCTGTTGAATTGCAAGTGATCCTGGGCACCACGAAGACACAGCCAGCCCGAGATTGCGGCCAGGGGAGTAATGAACAGAAAACACACCATGTCACAGAAGAGGGTCCTCTTCTCATTACGAGGGCCAGGATCCTTCAGCCACTACAGGAAGAAGAGGAAAGAGGTGATTAGGCAGTGGCACAAGAGCTAATACATACGCATGTGGGGGAGCGAAATAAGAGGCTATAGTGTGTTTGGCTTCTCATTATTTGCATCCTATAAATGCACCTGGTGCTTTATAACAATAACCCACAAGGCCTCATAAAAACTGGTTAAAAATGCAGAGCATGTTTTTTTAAACACTAACCAAGCATACGGGAGGTGCTAACACATCTGCATGGGCAGAGGGGAACACCTGGCTAAGAGCGCTCAAAGCAGGCTGCTGCTGGCAGACAAGGCATCGTAGATCTTGCTAAGCGATGCTTACTGTAATCGTACAATGCAAATGGGCCAGCCTGACAGTTTGTGCAGGATTCATTGCTTTAGCAGCGAGGATTCATCTCTTGTATTAAGAAGTTTTGTTTTAGGCCTGCAATCCAATCTAGCTGGCTCTGGGACCTGGGCAGGGAGCTGAGAGGAAGCAGGAGTTCCTGTTCACTCTGCCAGCAGGAGACATTTCTTTCACTGAATTAGAGAGAGCAAATACATCCTCCAAAGGTGCTGAATCTGAGTGATATCAAACATGCCACAACAGTCAAATCAGAGTAGAGCTGGTTAGAAAATTTCTGACAAAACCACGGACAGTTTGATTTTGCTGAAGGTTGGATGGAATTCGGGCAGGGCTCTGATGGAAACCTACCTGGTTTTCTGCCACTTGCCCACCTGGGTCCTCTGTAGCGTGCCTGGTGGGCTGTTGGGGACCCTGGGCTCCCAGGTCCACAGCCACCAGCCGGACAGCCCGGAGGTGGGGCACCATTCCCATCTGGAGAATCTAAACATTTTTGGGTTTTGTTCTTAATTAAACCAAATTTCGAAATCCTCCGTGAAATGGAATCGCCTTTCTAAAATGGAGAGATCTCCAAGACTTCGCTTCACCTTGGGCCTCTCCTAGGCCCTGCAGTCCAGTGCCCCCACCGATGCTTACCCAGACCCTTCTGTCTAGGGGATGATTAACTCCAAATAAGATATTCTCGATGCTGTCATCGCCTCAGAGATGGCAAACGGAGGGGTGGGGGGAGGGGGGAGGAGAGAGAGAGAGAATCCCTGCTGAATTAACTAAGTAGGAAATCAGGATGAGAAAAAAAAATCAGCACGCAGGATGTGGACTGAAAGCCTCTTGCCTGAACAGGGCAGGCTGGCTGCTGAGCATCAGAAAACCAAGTACAGTCAGGGGAAGGCGACTCAGACCCACCTTCTCTTATAGCGCATCCTGTGTCAAAAGCTCTGACTCAGCTGTAAAATGATCCTGTTTACTAGGGAAACCTTCCCCCCAAGGGACTCGACTACTCTTTCCTCCAGTCTCAGCCCAGCCACATAGGCCGGGGAAGGGATTTTGCTATTTGCACAAATAAACTTGTGGGCAAAGGAGCTGAAATCTTTGTTTCACCCTGACAAAGCTCAAAGTCAATGGCATTTCCATTGTGTGAGGAGCCATTGGCAGCTGCTTTGCACAACCATCCGGAAGACACTGTCAAAGCAAGGGCTACGGGCCACAAGACACTCACCAGCCAGATGCTCTTTGTCAGGACATTCTCCCTTCTTTACAGACTTGCTCCCTTTCTCCCTCTGTGCATTTGGTGATGCAGTGATTCCCCCCCACACAATGAACCCTTGCTCTGTGTTACGAGGGTGAGCCTCTGTAAATGTTCTCTTTCTAGTGTACCAATCAGAAGGTAGGAAGCTGTTTTAGTAAGAACCCAGCTCTTTCTCTCCCTCCAGACAGAGGGTGCTGACATCTCATTATTTGTTTCTTGCAGAATGGTCTTGATTTAGTAAAAGTGCTGGTTAATTTTTATGCTGGACACCAAGTTTTACAACAGGAGTTGCTCTCTTCCGAGGATTATACTATATTTAACCTTCTTTAAAGAAAAAAAGAAAAGAAAAGAAGGAAGGAATCTGTAGGTGCTAGCCATACCCAAGGTTTTTATGATGAGGTGTAATGCAGACCAAGCTTTTGGTTTCTTGCTTGGTCCATGCTCCAGAACTGTTGGGTTTCTTCTCATTCAAAAATGATTAAACAGACAACAAAACAAGAGACCAAACTAACAGATAAAGCACCACAGAGAGTGAGTCACAGTCCCGGGAAGGGAAGACACGCCAAGAGAGCCAGTGGCCATCCAGGCATAAGAACCGTACCAGAGAGAATTGCAGTGGGGTGAGTTCCATGGTAGGGTCACTGGGAATAAGAGAGTCCCAAAAACCAGTTATGCTGTAGGTGACTGTATAATTAAACACTGCAGGGTAATGGCAGCTTAAGCGAACGTAATCTCTGTCTCAGTGGGAGCTCCTTCCGCAATGGATTCCCTGGGTACCCACTGCTGCAGAGGCAGACTGAGGTGACAGCGCAGTGGTTAGGCACCCCACGTGTACAGGCTGAGGACCTTGCAAACAGGGCTGGCGATTTGCTCAGAGAAGGGGAAATGAGAGTGGAATTAATACGACAGAGCCACTTAAACCGACAGCTGCTTAGAGAAGTGGTTTGCACTAATCCATTTATGTCTCTGTTCTGAAGAAGTGGTTTAAGAGGATTACGGCTCAATAGACCACTCCTCACCCTGTCCATCACCACCACCCTGTAGGCCATCAGACACCCATGTGCTGCCGAGTTAGGGGAGGGCTGGTTGGAGGGGTCCTGGCACATCTCTTGGGCACTGGCATTGGTCAGAGAGCGGAGCCCCAGAAGCAGGCCTTTGTTCTGCCCTCTTGGAGCAGCTGTGCCACTGCTCTGGGCCGTGCGATAGCAGTGAGCCACAGCTCTCTGTCCCCTCCCTCTCATTGCTCGAGTACTCCGCCTGCAGCATGGCTACTCCCTCCACCTGGGCACTGCTTGGCCAGGCTCCGGCAGTGACACACTCATTCTTCCCTCTTCCTGGAGTATTTTGTTCCTCACCACGCTAGAGAAAGTGGGATCCTGCTCATTGCCCTCCTCCTTCGCAGTGTGCTTCACTGGGCCATACTGCAGCCACTGGCTTCCTTCAACACATTCCTTCACTGAGTGGCACCAAGCAATGCTCCAAGCCGCATTCCTATCATGTGGGTCTGGGTATTCCACTAGAGGAGACTGCAGTTTTGTTTCAATTCCAGCTGAGGGCATTTCCGCCTACTGGGGAGGGAGTAGCCATGCTGCAGGCGGAGTACTCGAGCAATGAGAGGGAGGGGACAGAGCTGTGGCTCACTGCTATCGCACGGCCCAGAGCAGTAGCACAGCTGCTCCAAGAGGGCAGAGCAAGGAAAGGCCTGCTTCTGGGGCTCCGCTCTCTGACCAATGCCAGTGCCCAAGAGATGTGCCAGGACCCCTCCAACCAGCCCTCCCCTAACTCGGCAGCACATGGGTGTCTGATGGCCTGCAGGGTGGTGGTGATGGACAGGGTGAGGAGTGGTCTATTGAGCCGTAATCCTCTTAAACCACTTCTGAAGAACAGAGACATAAAAGGATTAGTGCAAACCACTTCTCTAAGCAACTGTCGGTTTAAGTGGCTCTGTTGTATTAATTCCACTCTCATTTCCCCTTCTCTTAGCAAATCACCAGCCCTGTTTGCAAGGTCCTCAGCCTGTACACGTGGGGTGTCACCGCAGTCTGCCTCTGCAGCAGTAGGTACCCAGGGAATCCATTGCGGAAGGAGCTCCCATGGGAAACATGGGTTACACTAGAGATGCTAGGTAGGGTGGAGACAGGCCATGAAGGGCACTGAATGTGAAGACAAGCAGTTTATGTTTGATGTGATAGAGAAGGGGAAGACAATGGACGGATGCAAAAGGAGGAGAGACATAACCAAAGCAACAGTCTAGGAGAATGATCTTTGCAGCAGCATTCTGAAAGATATGAATGAGGCAAGATAGCATTTATCAAGGCCAGAGAAAAAGATGTTGCACTAGTCAAGATCACAGGGTATGTCTATACAGCAAAGAAAAGCCAGCGACTGGCCCGTGACAGCCGACTTGGGTGTGCAGGACTCTCATTGCTGTGTAGACTTAGAATCATAGGGTTAGAAGGGACCACAACTAGGGTGACCAGATGTCCCGATTTTATAGGGACAGTCCCGATTTTGGGGTCTTTTTCTTATATAGGCTCCTATTACCCTCCACCCCATCCCGATTTTTCACACTTGCTGTCTGGTCACCCTAACCACAATGGTCATCTAGTCTAAACCCCTTCCGAGATGCAGGATTTCTTGTGTCTAAACCATGCAAGGCAGATGGCTCCAGCCTCCTTTTGAAAACCGCCAGTGAAGGAGTGTCCACAGCCTCCCGAGGCATCTGTTCCATTGCCCTACTGTTCTGACAGGTAGGAAGCTTTCCCTGAGATTTAATCTAAATCTGCTGGGCTGTAGTTTGAACCTGTTGCCTCTTGTCCTGCCCTCTGTGGCAAAAGAGAAGAACGTTTCTCCATCTTTTTTATGGCAGCCTGTCACAAAAGACAGCTATCATGTCCCCCCTCCCTCTCCTCTTTTCCAAACTAAACATACCCATTTCCTTCAGCCTTTGCTCGTATGGCTGCATTCCATCCCTTTGATCATATTGGTTGCTCACCTCTGGATCCTTTCCAATTTCTCCACATCCTTTCTATACATTGGTGACCAAAATTGGACACATTCTTCAGCTGAAGCCTAACCAGCACCAAGTAGAGCGGTACGATCACCTCCCGTGACTTTCATGCTATGCCTCTGTTCATGCAACCTAAAATTGCATTTGCTTTTTTTTTTTTTTGGCAACAGCATCAAACTGCTGATTCATGTTGAGGTTGTGATTCACCACAACTCCCAGATCCTTCTCAACAGTGCTACTGCCAAGCCAGTTATCCCCACTCTGTATTGGTGCATTTGTTTTTTCTTCTCAAAGTGTAGCACCTTACATTTGTTGAATTTCATTTTGTTGTCTATAGCTCAGTTCTCCAATTTATCAAGAACGCTTTGTATTTTAGATCTATCCTCCAAAGTGCTGGCAGCCCCGCCCAGCTTTGTGTCATCTGCAAACTTGATCAAGATGCTTTCTGTTCCTACATCCAGGTCTTTAATAAAGATGTTAAATAACATCGGACCCAGAACAGATCCCTGTAAAACCGCACCTGAGACCTCCCTCCAATCTGACATCATTCCATTAATAGTTACTCCTTGTTTGCAGTTTTTTAACTAGTTATGAATCCACCTAATGGTAGTTCTGCCAAGCTCACATTTCCCCAGCTTACTTATCAGAATGTCATATAGGACTGTGTCAAAAGCCTTGCTGAAGTCCACATTCCCCCATTCTCCAAACCAGTTACCCTGTCAAGGAAAGAAATCAAGCTGGTTTGGCATGATTTGTTCGTGGTAAATCCATACTAGCTGCTAGTGATTACCCCCTTCATTCTCCAGGTATTCACAAATGTAAAGTTTTACGCATTGCTCTAGTACAGGGTTTCTCAAACTGTGGGTCAGGACCCCAAAGTGGGTCGCGATCCCATTTTAACGGGATCGCCAAGGCGGGTGTTAGACTTGCTGGGGCCTAGGGCCCAAACCCAAGCCCAAGCCCCACCGCCCGGGGCTGAAGCCGAAGCCAAAGCCAAAGCCAAAGTCCCACTGCTTGGGGCTGAAGCCTGAGAGCTTCAGCTCTGGGAAGGGGGGCTAAAGTTACATGCCCCCTGCCCAGGGCAGAAGCCCTTGGGCTTTAGCTTTGGCCCTCTCCCGCACCCAGGGCGCCAGGGCTGGGGTGGGCTTAGGTCTCCCCTCCTGGGGTCATGTAGTAATTTCTGTTGTCAGAAGGGGGTTCACGGTGCAAGAAGTTTGAGAACTGCTGCTCTAGTAGCTTCAAAGTCAGGCTGACTGGTCTATAGGTCCCTGGCTCCTCCTTTTCCCCCTTTTTAAAGATGGGCACTGTGTTAGCCCTCCTCCAGTCTTCCAAGACCTCTCTTGGAAGGGCTCAGGCTGGAGCCCAAGCTCTTGGACCCTTCCATCCCGCAAGATCTAGAGCCCAGGCTCCAGCCTGAGCCTAGAAGTCTACACAACAATGAAACAGCCCTGCACCCCTCCCGAGCCCTGAGAGCCTGAGTGGGATAGCACAAGCCAGCTGTGAGTGTCTAGTTGCTGTGTAGACATACCCCAAGATGATGAGTGTTTGGGTCAGATGGAGGGGAAAGATCGGTGGCACTGGAACAGGGAGGGGCTGGAGGGCAGGGAGGGGCTTGGCCCATCCTCTTTTCACCAGAGTGGACATTGCCTCCTTCCCCTCCTCTTCACCCCAAGGCCACACCCCCTGGCCAGGCTAGCAGCTGGTGGAGCCCAGCCTGGGAGCCTGGGCAGTTGTGGGAGTCGCAGGGACACCCTATTGGGGGAAGGGGTAGGGTCTAAATCAGCCCCTTGCCCATGTCCCTGCCTCCCAGGCTTGGGCAGGTGCAGGATCCAGACACTGATTCCCCACAGCTGCCCACATAGCTCTTATCCTGACCCAGTTTCGGCCAAGGGGCAGGGCCTCAGAGCTGCAGCCAGGCCATGGTAAGAGCCACACAGGCAGCTGTGGGGAGCTGCAGGAGACCCTCCACCTGCTCATGGTGTGGGGAGCCCAAGCAGCCTCCCCAGCCCATGTCCCCATCCCGGGCAGGTGGAGGGTCCACACCGTGGCCCCCTATAGCTGCCCGTGTGGCTCTTACCATGGCTGGCTGCAGCTCTGAGGCCCTGCCCCTCGGCCAAAACTGGGTCGGGATAAGAGCTGTGGGGAGCCTGTGCCCCTCCACCTGGGTACAGAGCCTGGGGGGCAAGGACAGGGGGCTGCTTTTGGCCCCACCCTGGGCAGACTCCTCATCTCCTCTTGGCTTCCAGCTTGGCTGGGGGCAGGGCCTTGGGGAAGGGGCAGGGGTGGGACCACAGGGGGTGGCCCATTGGTCCCCCCACTTTTTGGAACGCTCTGCCGCCCTTGGGAAAGGCTGTATCTTAGAGATATTATGAAGAAAAAATCAGCAAGCTTTAGACGTAACCTGGGTGTGAGGATCTAGAGAGAGGTCTGAGTCAAAGATGACACCCAGGTTAGAGGTCTGAGTGACAGGCAGGATGGTGTTTTTTTTTTTTTTTTTTTAACAGTGATCAAGAAAGGAGAGACTGGGGAGTGGTGGGGAGATTAGATGCTCTGTTTTAGCCATGTTGAGCTTGAATGATGGCTAGACATTCAGGAGATATCAGTGAGAGACTGAGATTTGGGTTTGGACAGAAGGAGACAGGTCTTACGTAGAGAGGTAGATTTGCATATCATCAGCATAGAGATGGTAACTGAATTTGTATTGGTGGATGAGATTGTCCAGAGATAAGGTGTAGAGAGAAGAGAAGGGGACCAAGGACAGAGCCCGGTTGCATCCCCCCTAGAAAGTTGTGATGGTGGTGAGGAGAAAGATGACGTGATTCACAGATTGCAAGGCCAGAAGGGACCATTATGATCATCTAGTCTAATCTCTTGTACAGCACAGGCCAGAGAATGTCCCCAAAATAATTCCTAGAGAAGATCTTTAAGAAAAACATCCAATCTTGATTTAAAAATTGGCAGTAATGGAGGATCCGCCATGATCTTTGGCAGGTTGTTCCAATGGTTAATTACTCTGTTAAAAATCCTTAAAAAGATGTTTCAGAGGACACACTAAAGGAGCAGCGAGAGGCAGAAGGAGCACTAGGAGAGGACAGAGTCACAGAAGCCATGTGAGAACAAGATTTCAAGAAGAGGAGCATGGCTGACGGTGTCATAGTCAGCGGCCAGGTCAAGGAGGATGAGGATGAAGTACTGGTTCTGAACTTTAGGTTGGAAGTGATTATCATAGATTTTTGGTAAGAGCTATTTCAGTGGAACAGATTGGAGAGGAATTGGAAGAGAGGCAACAATTATCAAGTGTGTTCAAAGGGCTTAGAGATGAAAGGGAGAAGGAAGATGGAGAGGCAAGTAGGGTCAAGCGAGAGATTTTTGTTTTGTTTTTTGGGAGAGACTAAAGCATACTTGTATTGTGAGGGGAAAGAGGCAGAAGAGAGAGAGAGGCCCAGGAGGAGAGTAAGGGGGTGGATGAGAATGGGTGCAAGGATGATCAGGAGATGGGATGGGAGAGGTCACTGGGGCAAGTGGAGGGGCTAGAGGAGGACAGCAGACAAGAAACATCGGCATCTGTGGAGGATGACTGAATTGTAGGACAGGAAGGTCACATTGTATTTTGTTAATTTTCTCTTGGAAGAAGTCAGCAAGAACTGGAAAGGAACATGGCAGAGAACCAGAGGAGGAGGCTGCAGTGTTTCCAAACCTCACTGGAAGCTACTGACATTAAAAAGAAAATAAGAGAATGTAAAATCCTCCATCTGTTGTTACAGTTCCAGTACAGCGCTCCCACTTGGCCGCTCCCCAGACTGCGGTGAGGGGATTCAGCTGCTGGATCCCAGGGTGTTTTAAGCTTTCAGAGTCTCAGCAGAGTCCCGGTACTGCCCCTGTCTTGAGATCTCTAGGCACAATCGGGGTGCAGAACCTCTCTCTAGCACCCTCTCCTGAGAACTGTGCCAAGTGGCCCATTGCCCAGCCCTGGACCAGTGATGAGCGTTCAGACACCCCCCTCCCCCCCCCCATAGTTTAAACACATCGTCTTCTAGAGTTTCAGCCATGTGGGTATTCTGGGTCTTTAAGGGGCACATGGCAGGTATAATGCATGAAATGCACAGCCACTCTGCACAGGAGTCTAATACTGTCCTTTAATCACATGAGAAATGCACCAATCTGTACAAAAATAAACTGCCTGCATTTCTCTGCCTCCTTTTCCTCACCGCTCCAGAACATTCATTGGGCTGGGGCCAGAGTCAGCTGGGGCAACCAGGATCCTCTGCTGCAGTGCATGGCTTGTGTTTTCAAACATGGAGCCTTCTCTCCCCAGCCCACCTTCTCTGACCTTGGCTGATCTGTCCCCTTCCTCTCTCCTGCCCAAAACTCCCTGCATGGCTCTGTCTTCCCCCTGTGATTCCTTTATAAACCCCTGCTTTGTCACCTCTGTCTGCTTTATTTGGGAGCTGTCCACTGATGTCAGCCCCCAGCAGACAAGCCGCAGGAAGTGGCTTCTCCCTGAATAGGAGGCTGCTGGATTCTAAGGACCTACCACTGTGCCAGGTCTGAGGAAGGACTGCTTAAAGCAGGGGTGGACAAACTACGGCCTGGGGACCGCATCTGGCCCTCGAGCTCCTGCCGGGGAGCAGGGTCGGGGGCTTGCTCCATGTGGCTCCTGGAAGCAGCGGCACGTTCCCCCTCCAGCTCCTATGCGTAGGGGCAGCCAGGGGGCTCCGCACGCTGCTTCTGCCCCTAGCACCGCCCCCGTAGCTCCTATTGACCAGCGAACGGGGCCAATGGGAGCTGTACGGGCGGCGCCTGCAGACAGGGCAGCGTGTAGAGCCACCTGGCGCGCCTCTGTGTAGGAGGCAGAAGGGGGACATGCCGCTGCTTCCAGGAGCTGCTTGAGGTAAGCCTCGCCTGGAGCCTGCACCCCTGACTCTCCTTCCGTGCCCCAACCCCTTGCCCCAGCCCTGATCCCCCTCCCGGCCTCCGAACCAGTCGATCCCACCCTCCTGCACCCCAGAGCCTGCATCCGCAGCTGAAGCTCTCACCCCCCCCACCCGCACCCCAACACCCTGCCCCAGCCTGAAGCCCCCTCCTGTACCCTGAACTCCTCATTTCTGGCTCCACCCCAGAGCCCGCACTCCCAGCTGGAGCCCTCACCTCCTTCCATACCCCAACCCCCAATTTTGTGAGCATTTTTGGCCCATCATACAATTTCCATACCCAGATATGGCCCTCGGGCCAAAAAGTTTGCCCACCCCCTGGGTTAAAGCCTTGTCAGCAGTGGGGGACACACAGACAGAGGCACTCCAAGATACAGCAATTTCATAGCTCCACAACACTGAACAGAATTTATCAGTTGTAGAGATTCCCCAAATCACCACCGTTGGCAGGCCCATGCAACACACTGCAACTGGAGCAGAAAGGGGAATGAAACCGCAAGACGAACTCATTTAAAAACGTCAAAAATACTGAGATTCATGCAAAACCACTGACCTTCATAAAATAACTAAATTAGGTGAATCTGATCAGTTAACAGGACTAATTAAAGACTGAATTATTTGTAGTATAACTGATAACCAAAGTCAAAGTAAGATTATTTCAAAGTTAAGTTAATTTCTTGCAAAGTACAGCAGATAATTGCAGGGTGTGTGAAAACTGTGCTTCCTAACCGTTTACATACAGTGAAAAAAAATCAGAGTGCATTTAATTTAAAATGGATGCTATGGCATAAAGACAGAATGGAAAGGTACACAAACTGCAAACCCAGATTTGTATGTAACAAACATGGAAGCAAGTCCAACATGGTGCAAAGTGACCAGTCCAAAGGTTACAGTGTCATGAATGCAATAAAAGCAATCATTTTGCAGTGAAATAGAAGAACATACAATAATAGACATACAGCTGGAGGACAAAACTGATGATGATGATGATGATACAGAAACAGAGCTCGTTTTTGGATCGCTTCATACATTTCAACGCAATGATTTACAAGAGATTAGTTTGCAATGTTGTAAATACGTGAACAAGGTATGAATGTCAAAATATTGGGTGACTGGCAAGAGAAAAACTTTTTGGAATTTAAAATGGTTATTGAAACACACATATTGAAATATTTGGATTTAACAAAGACCCTAAGACCTTAGTTGGGCTGGGGAAAGACCAGAGATGGTTCAGGGTGGATTTTATCACCCAAACAGGATACCTTTAGGTAGCTGTTTTTAGTAAAGTTATGGCCCTTCAGCATGAGTCACAAAAGTGTGTGCCCATTCTTTCACTGGCCCTGATCTTCACATGATTTCTCTCTCTAGGTTCTTAGATAACATGTGCTGCTCTTTCAGTTGGACTGATCTGTCATTGGGCTTGTTAACAGCTGCTGCTGTGAAGTCAACAGCACATCTGCCAAACCCAGGAACGAGAGTAGGAAATCAGTTCAGACACCAGTTTTGTTCCCCCTGGAAACCTTGATTACTCGGGCCTGGTCTACACTACGAGTTTAGGTCGAATTTAGCAGCGTTAAATCGAATTAAGCCTGGACACGTCCACACGACAAAGCTCTTTTTTTCCAACTTAAAGGGCCCTTTAAACCGGTTTCTTTACTCCACCTCCGACGAGGGGATTAGCGCTGAAATTGGCCTTTGCGGGTCAGAATTGGGGTAGTGTGGATGGAATTTGATGGTATTGGCCTCCGGGAGCTATCCCAGAGTGCTTCATTGTGACCGCTCTGGACAGCACTCTCAACGCAGATGCACTGACCAGGTAGACAGGAAAAGCCCCGCGAACTTTTGAATTTCATTTCCTGTTTGCCCAGCATGGAGAGCACAGGTGACCATGCAGAGCTCATCAGCACAGGTAACCAAGATGGAGTCCCAGGATCGCAAAAGAGCTCCAGCATGGACCGAACAGGAGGTACGGGATCTGCTCGCCATATGGGGAGATGAATCAGTGCTAGCTGAACTCCGCAGCAGTAAACGAAATGGCAAAATATTAGAAAAAGTCTCAAAGGCCATGAAGGACAGAGGCCATAACAGGGATGCACAGCAGTGCCGCGTGAAAATTAAGGAGCTAAGGCAAGCCTACCACAAAGCCAGAAAGGCAAACGGAAGGTCCGGGACAGAGCCGCAGACATGCTGCTTCTACGCGGAGCTGCATGCCATGCTAGGGGGTGCAGCCACCACTACCCCAACCCTGTGCTTTGACTCCATCGATGGAGAATCACCAACAGGGAAGCGGGTTCAGGGTACGAGGAGGAGGATGAAGACAATGAAGATAGCTCACAGCAAAGAAGCGGAGAAACCGGTTTCCCCAACAGCCAGGATATGTTTATCACCCTGGACCTGGAGCCAGTAACCCCCAAACTCACCCAAGGCGTGCTCCCGGACGCTGAGGGCGCACAAGGGACCTCTGGTGAGTGTACCTTTGTAAATATTACCCATGATTTAAAAGCAAGCGTGTTTAATGATTAATTTGCCCTGGCAATCACGGCCAGTACAGCTACTGGAAAAGTCTGTTAACGTGTATGGGGATGGAGCGGAAATCCTCCAGGGACATCTCCAGAAAGCTCTCCTTGATGTACTCCCAAAGCCTTTGAAAAAGGTTTCTGAGGAGGGCTGCCTTATCCCGTCCGCCATGGTAGGACACTTTACCACGCCAGGCCAGTAGCACGTAGTCTGGAATCATTGCATAACAAAGCATGGCAGCATATGGTCCCGGTGTTTGCTGGCATGCAGACAACATCCATTCCTTATCTCTCTTTGTTATCCTATGGAGAGTGATCTCATTCACGGTCACCTGGTTGAAATGGGGTGATTTTATTAAGGGAACATTCAGAGGTGCCTGTTCCTGCTCGGCTGAACAGAAATGTTCCCCACTGTTAGCCACGCAGTGGGGGGGGAGGGGTGAAGTGATCATCCCAGAGAATTGGGTGTGTGTGGGGGGGAGGTGGGTTAGTTGGGTTTGTGCTGCATGTTAACCCGGAAACCGCAGCCCCTCCTTTTACATTGCAAACCCGTTTTAAATGGCCAACCCAATGGGTGCTTGCTATGAGAAATGAGGGCGCTGCTGTTTGAAACCATTCCCACATGTTATGAAGGTTAAAAAAGCCAAAAGACTGTGGCTTACCATGGCTGCCTGCAAGCCGAATTCTGTTGCTTGGCACTGCGTGAGTGATCTCTCACACCAAACCAGCGGGCCCTCAATATAAGAGGAAAAATGCGACCTTGTAACGAAAGCACATGTGCTGTGTAATGTGAACAGCAAAATTTAACGTGAAAGAATGTACCCGTTCTCTAAAATGTGTCTTTTTAACCACCTCTCCCTTCTCCTCCACCAGCTGCAAATGTTTCTCCTTTGCAGAGGCTAGTGAAGATTAGAAGGAGAAAACGGCGGACTCGGGATGATACGTTCTTGAGCTCCAGATGTCCTCCCACGCTGACAGAGCACAGCAGAATGCGTGGAGGCAGTCAATGTCAGAGTGCAGAAAAGCACAATATGAATGAGAGGAGAGGTGGCGGGCTGAATCGCGGGCTGAAGAGAGCAAGTGGCGGGCTGAAGAGGATAGGTGGCGTCAGACTGCCGACAGAAGGCAACAGTCGATGCTCCGGCTGCTGGTTATGCATACTGATATGCTCCAGCATATGGTTGAGCTGCAGGAAAGGCAGCAGGAGCAGAGACCGCCGCTACAGCCCCTGTGTAACCAACAGCCCGCCTCCCCAAGTTCCATAACCTCCTCACCCAGACGCCCAAGAACGCGGTGGGGGGGCCTCTGGCCACCCAGCCACTCCACCCCAGATGATTGCCCAAGCATCAGAAGGCTGGCCTTCAATAAGAGTTAAAGTTTTAAAGTTTTAAACTGCAGTGTGTCCTTGTCCTTCACTCCTCCCCCACCCCTCCCGGGCTACCTTGGCAGTTATCCCCCTAGTTGTGTGATGAATTAATAAAGAATGCATGAATTTGAAGTAACAATGACTTTATTGCCTCTGCAAGCGGTGCTCAAAGGGGGGAGGGGAGGGTGGTTAGCTTACAGGGAAATATAGTGAACCGGGGGGGAGGGTGGTTATCAAGGAGAAACAAACAGAAGTTTCACACCGTAGCCTGGCCAGTCACAAAACTGGTTTTCAAAGCTTCTCTGATGCGCACTGCACCCTACTGTACTCTTCTAACTGCCCTGGTCTCTGGCTGTGCGTAATCAGCGGCCAGGCGATTTGCCTCAACCTCCCACCCCACCATAAATGTCTCCCCCTTACTCTCACAGATATTGTGGAGCGCACAGCAAGCAGCAATAACAATGGGGATATTGGTTTCGCTGAGGTCTATCCGAGTCAGTAAACTGCGCCAGTGCGCTTTTAAACGTCCAAATGCACATTCTACCACCATTCTGCACTTGCTCAGCCTATAGTTGAACAGGTCCTGACTACTGTCCAGGCTGCCTGTGTACGGCTTCATGAGCCATGGTATTAAGGGGTAGGCTGGGTCCCCAAGGATAACTATAGGCATTTCAACATCCCCAATGGTTATTTTCTGGTCCCGGAAGAAAGTCCCTTCCTCCAGCTTTTGAAACAGACCAGAGTTCCTGAAGATGCGAGCATCATGTACCTTTCCCGGCCATCCCACGTTGATGTTAGTGAAACGTCCCTTGTGATCCACCAGGGCTTGCAGCAGCATTGAGAAGTACCCTTTTCGGTTTATGTACTCGGTGGCTTGGTGCTCCAGTGACAAGATAGGGATATGGGTTCCATCTATCGCCCCACCACAGTTAGGGAATCCCATTGCAGCAAAGCCATCCACTATGACCTGCATGTTTCCCAGAGTCACTACCCTTGATATCAGCAGGGCTTTGATTGGGTTGGCTACTTGGATCACAGTAGCCCCCACAGTAGATTTGCCCACTTCAAATTGATTCCCGACTGACCGATAGCTGTCTGGTGTTGCAAGCTTCCACAGGGCTATCGCCACTTGCTTCTCAACTGTGAGGGCTGCTCTCATCCTGGTATTCTGGCGGTTCAGGGCAGGGGAAAGCAAGTCACAAAGTTCCATGAAAGTGCCCTTACGCATGCGAAAGTTTCACAGCCACTGGGAATCATCCCACACACTGCAACACGATGCGGTCCCACCAGTCTATGCTTGTTTCCCGGGCCCAGAATCAGCGTTCCACGGCATGAACCTGCCCCAGTAACACCATTGCTGGGGCCTGTACTTTGTGAGAGGTCTATGTCCATGTCAATTTCTTCATCACTCTCATCGCCGCGCTGCAATCACCTCCTCGCCTGGCTTTGCTTTGGCATGTTCTGGCTCTGCATATACTCCAGGACAATGCGCATGGTGTTCACAGTGCTCATAATTGCCATGGTGAACTGAGCGGGCTCCATGATCCCAGTGCTATGGCGTCTGGGCTGAAAAAAGGCGCAAAACTATTGTCTGACAGAGGGAGGGAGAGATGAGTGACGACATGGCTTACAGGGAATTAAAATCAACAAAGGTGGATGTGCATCTGGGAGAAACACAAACAACTGTCACACAGAATGGCCCCCCCAAAGACTGGACTCAAAACCCTGGGTTTAGCAGGCTGTTGATTTCACAGAGGAAGGGGGAAGCAAATGAATACAGAACAAATCTGGTCCATCTATCTTTTACATCTTAGGCTGGCAGCAGACGATGCAGCATGACTGATAGCCATCGGCATCTTCTGGGTGCTTGGCAGAAGATGCTGCATTATGATTGCTAGCCATCATCATCAAGGCAGTGCAGTAGGACTGCCGGCAGGACTGAGTCTCCAGGAGACAAAACATGTCTGCCCAGGTGCCTCTGACCGAACTCACTGAGGAGTACAACGATGATGGATACCAATCGTAATACACCATCTACTGCCAAAAGGCAAGGAGCTGCTGCTGTATAGCAATGCAATCCCACGTCTGCCGGCACCCAGATGACATATGGTGACGGTGAGCTGAGCTGAGTGGGCTCCATGCTTGCCGTGGTATGTTGTCTGCACAGGTAACCCAGGAAAAAAGGCACGAAACGATTGTCTGCCACTGCTCTCATGGAGGGGGGGGAGCCTGACGACATGTACCCAGAGTCCCCCGCAACACTGTTTTTGCCTCATCAGGCAGTGGGATCTCAACCCAGAATTCCAATGGGTGGCAGAGACTGCGGGAACTGTGGGATAGCTACCCACAGTGCAACGCTCTGGAAGTCGATACTAGCCTTGGTACTGTGGACGCGGTCCGCCAACTTAATGCACTTAGAGCATTTTATGTGGGGACACACACAATTGACTGTATAAAACCGATTTCTATAAAACCGGCTTCTATAAATTCGATCTAATTTCGTAGTGTAGACATACCCTCAGTGCAGATCAGCATTACCAGGAGCACGAGCTTCCCAATGACAGGAGTGAGTTGTTATATTTAGGCAGCACTTACAACTGCTGGGAGCTTCTGGGGCTGCAGCTTGTACCAAAGGAGACTGGAAATTATCCATTCCTGGATCAGGATGCTGGCAGCCAATGGCAGTCTCTCACTGACTCAGGTATCGACTGGGTGGCATGTCCTATTAATAAGCAGGTAGCTAGGCACAGTTTCTAGTTAGCCCATTTACAACATTGCAGCAGAGGACAGGAAAGGGTTAAAATGATTTAAAATGTTTAAATTAATAGTTAAAATAAAGAGGAGCGAATTAGCCCTATAAATAGCCTCCAACAGGAAACCAGCAAAGGGCTCCAAACTAGGGATGTAAATATTATTTTAAAAAGTTAACCATTTAAAGGATTAAAATTATATCGTTTAATCAGCAACAGAGGGTCCTGTCATGCTTGCATCTGAAGAAGTGAGGTTCTTACCCATGAAAGTTTATGCTCCCAATACTTCTGTTAGTCTCAAAGGTGCCACAGGACCCTCTGTTGCTTTTTACAGATTCAGACTAACACGGCTACCCCTCTGATCGTTTAATCAGTTAACTGCCAGGGCTGGGGCTGCTCTGGCCGGCCCGGGCTGGGGTTGCTCTGGCTGCCTGGCCGCCGGCCAGCGTGGCTGGGGTTAACAGTTAGGGGGGTTAACCGGTAAGACTAATGCTTACCAGTTAACCAGTTACTATTTTACATTCCTACACCAAACACAAGAGAAATCACAGACAGTTACACACTCAGTGACAATCTGAGAGCCAGGAAGGGCAAATGGGCAAATGGGGAAAACAGACAAAACTTAAAACCATTTACAAAAAGAGAAAAATAGGTATCAAAGGATTTTGGTGGATCCTTTCCACCTTGCCCCCCCCAACCCCCCAGCCAGAAAAGGGGAGAGCGACACAGGGAGGGGTGAATGCAGAGGGAAGTACCAAAGCATTTAACAGACCACTCAGTGCTTTGGCAGTAAGCAGCAGCCAGAGAGATTAATGAAGTCCATGCAGAACAGTGATATTTTCCCAGAAAAGGCGGCCCGTGTCAATAGAAACAGAGACCCAGCAGCATCTTGAAAAACAGCCCCTAGGGAGAAAGGAAGCGTAGACTCAGCAATGAATGACTCAGCTCACATAGTTCTGCCTGAAGGTCTAAAAGAGAGAGCTTCGACAGCTGTCACAGTGCGTCCCAAAAGAGCAAACGGACTCCACGAGCAGCAGATCTAGAAACAGACTAACTGATGTACTGGGTTACTACAAGTGATCAGACCGAAGACTTCTTTTGTTCATAAGCAGCAAACCTCTGGAATGAAGGAGTTTCCTAGTTATTGCAAAACCTCTCTG
Organism: Chrysemys picta bellii; assembly: GCF_011386835.1. Taxonomy (NCBI): domain Eukaryota; kingdom Metazoa; phylum Chordata; order Testudines; family Emydidae; genus Chrysemys; species Chrysemys picta. Next base: position 2,712,223 of record NC_088815.1, read on the forward strand.
AACACCTGAAATATGAGATGTGTTTTCTAAGATGAATCCTACGGCGTAATTATGCCTTTTGTTTGCACTTGACATGGTTTTACTAAAGTAGCAACATCTGGTTCAAAGGAATTCTCTGCACTTTTACTTCTTATAGTCAGGGGTCTATTCTTAAAGGCTCTAAAGACTGAAAGCCCTTGAACAACACTGGCTGGAAACCAGTATGCTCAGATCACAACTATAATCATACAAAACACTATGTTTAAAGATCACTCATGTAGCAAAGGCAAGCAAACATTAGGAAATGCCAGATTGCCCCTACAACCTTAATTCACTCCCACTCTGTGTATATGTATTAAGATATAGCATGTGATCATGTAATTGAAATCTTTCTTCCACAGAACCCCTGCCTCATTTAGGGCATAGGCCAGATGCTGTTCACTTAATGAGAAGGTATTCAATATTTTGTTTTATCATCATTTTTCAGTGTGTGATTCCAGGGCTTCTATCTGTACACTATTCAAATCCTGCTCTGAACAGACAATTATTAATTTCCTCAAGGGCTTTTTCATGGTGCTCCTCACTACAGTATCTGAGGGATTCACAAATATTAATCTAGTTACTTTCGCAACACTCCTGGGAGATGATTGGATATTATCTCCATTTTACAGATCAACTGAGGCACAGAGAGGTGAAAAGTTTTGGGTGTCCAATTTGAGATGCTTAGAACCCGATTCTTCATAGTTCTTAGCATCGTACAGCTCTGTATATGTTCAAAGCCCAGCTCCCGTTGATTTCAGTTGCAGCTGTGAGCACTCAGCACTTCAGCAAATCAGACCACAAGGTTCCAAGTCAGGCACGCAGAAAACTAGGAGAACACAATTGGTGATCCACTGGTGAAAAATCTGGTTGAAGTGACTTGCCCAGCATTGCACAGGAACTCTGTGACAGAGGCAGGGATAGAATCCAATTCTCCAGGGCAGCATTCGACTGCCTAAACCATGAGACCATCCTTTCTCTTCCTGCAATCCTCTGCCTCATTCACTGCATACTTTCCAATACTCAACTGTGGCCTGGGCTTAGTGGTTCCTCCCTCTTTGGTGAGGGGTAGGCCTTTAGTTTTGGGCAGGTCTCTTGCCTGTCCCAGTTCTGCAAATAGCAACATTTTCCAACTTCTGCAACAAATAAACAAGGTAGAGGACCTATACACAGCCAACAGGCTCCTTCATTATCCAACCCTGATTCACTCACCAGAGCAAGTCCTTCCTGTGCACTCAGTGAAGTGGGGCATGCGGAAAAAAACAATATGTGATCATGTAATTAAAGACTAAATCATAATGGTAAGAGGGAAAACAGCACAATGAAGATAATGGATTTCAGGGAGGCAGACTTTAGCAAACTCAGGGAGTTGGTAGGTAAGATCCCATGGGAAGCAAGTCTAAGGGGAAAAACAGTTCAAGAGAGTTTGAAAAACTGCCAAGAGAAATTATTAAGGGCACAAGAGCAAACTATCCCACCGTGTAGGAAAGATGGGAAGTATGACAAGAGACCACCCTGGCTTAACCAGGAGATCTTCAGTGAGCTGAAACTCTGAAAAAGAGTCCCACAAAAAGTGAAAACTAGGTCAAATTACAAAGGATGAAAATAAATAAATACCACAAGTATTTAGGGATAAAATTAGAAAGGCCAAGGCACAAAACAAGATTAAACTAGCTAGATACATAAAAGGGTAACAAGCAAACATTCTACAAATACATTAGAAGCAAGAGGAAGACCATGGACAGGATAGGCCCGCTGCTCAATGAGGGGGGAATAACAATAACAGAAAATGTGGAAATGGCAGAGGTGCTAAATGACTTTTTTGTTTTGGCTTTCCCCCCAAAAGGTTAGTAGTGATTGGACATCTAATATAGTAAATGCCAGTGAAAATGTGGTAGGCTCAGAGGCTAAAATAGGGAAAGAACAAGTTAAAAATTACTTAGACAAACTAGATGTCTTCAAAGTCACCAGGGCCTGATGAAATACATCAAAGGGTACGTCTATACGACCCGCCGGATCGTGTTCGATGTATCAGGGATCGATTTATCGTGTCTCGTCTAGACGTGATAAATCGATCCCCGAATCGACGCCTGTACTCCATCTTGGCAGGAGGAGTAAGCGGAGTTGACGGGGGAGCCGTGGTGGTTGACTTGTCGCCGTGAGGACGGCCAGGTAAGTCGAACTAAGATACTGCGACTTCAGCTACGCTAGTGTAGTCCAGGCCCTAGAATACTCAAGAAGCTAACCAAGGAGATATCTGAGCCATTAGCGATTATCTTTGGAATCTCTCCTGTCTTCCATGAGTTTTCAGAGGACTGGAAAAGGGCAACTATAGCGCCAGTCTATAAAAAGGGAAATAAGGACAACCCGGGGAATTACGGACCAGTCAGTTTAACTTCTATACTTGGAAAGATAATGGAGCAAATAATTAAGCAATCAGTTTGCAGACACCTAGAAGATAATAAGGTGATAAGTAACAGCATGGATTTGTCAAGAACAAATCATGTCAAAGAGGAAGTCATTCTACAAGCAGGTAACAAGATTAGCTAACACACATGAGCAAATATTAATGGGACATTTTAACTTCCCTTATATCTGTTGGAAGACTATTACAGCAAATATGTCCTGCAAATTCTGAAAATGTGAAGGAAACAAGTAGAGGGTCATCCATTGTGGTTCTGGTTTTGATGAACAGGGACAAATTAGTTGCAAATGTGAAGGTGGTCAGGAATTTGGGAAGAAGTGATCATGCTCTGATGAATTCAAGATCCTATGGAAAGGAGGACATGAGAACAGCAAAACAAGGACACTAGACTTCAGAAATGTGGATTTCAACCAATTCAGTGAAATGGTAGGCACCATCTCATGGAAAGACCAATTAGGAAGAAAAGGAGCCGAAGGGGGCTGGCAGTTCCTGAAAGATGTAATACTGGAGGCTCATCATCAAGCTATGATAGCACAGAGAAAAGGTAAGACGAGCCAGAGGAGCCAACGTGGCTGCACAAGGAGCTTTTTAACAATCTAAAAACCAAAATGGATACATACAGGAAATGGAAGGAGGGGCATTTCACCCAGGAAGTATACATGGGAATGGTACGAGTGTGTAGGGACAAAAATCAGAAAGCCCAGGCAAAGAATGAGTTACAGCTGGCAAGGAATGTTAGAGACAACAAGAAGAGGTTCTTCAAATATGTCAGGATGGTGTAGATCTGCTGCTCAATGGAGAAGGTGAGCTGATAACGGAAGATGATAGGAAGGCAGAGCTGCTTAATGCTTACTTAGCTTCAGTCTTCTCACAGAAAATAACATGTGACCAGACGACCATGGTGAACTTACCATAGACAATAAGGGGGAAGGGATGCAGATCTGGATAAGCAAAGAACACTTCAGAGATCTTCTGACCAATTTGAATGAATTCAAATCTGTGGGGCCAGAAGCTATGCACCCAAGGATACTGAAGGAATTAGCTGAAGAAATCTCGGAGCCACTGGCAATAATATTTGCAAACGCATGGACGACAGTAGAGGTCCCAGAAGACTGGAGAAGGGCTAATGTAGCGCCCATTTTTTAAAAGGGGGGAAAAGGAGGAGCCAGGGAACTACAGACCAGTCTGCCTAACCTTCAATTGTTGGGAAGCTACTAGAGCAATGTATAAAACATTCAATTTGCGAATACCTGGAGGATGAAGGGCGTAACACTAGCAGCCAGCATGGATTCACCAAAAACAAATCATGCCAAACCAGCTTGATTTACTTTTCTGACGGGATAACTGGGTTGGTGGATAGGGGGAATGCAGTGGACATAATATACCTGGACTTCAGCAAGGCTTTTGGCACAGTCCCACATGATATTCTGATAGGTAAGCTGGAGAAATGTGAGCTTGGCAGAACTACACCACTACCCCGATATAATGCGACCCGATATAACACTAATTCTGATATAACGTGGTAAAGCAGTGCTCCGGGGGGGGGCGGGGCTGCGCACTCCGGCGGATCAAAGCAAGTTCGATATAACACGGTTTCACCTATAACGCAGTAAGATTTTTTGGCTCCCGAGGACAGCGTTATATCGAGGTAGAGGTGTACCATTAGGTGGATACATAATTGGTTAAACAACTGCAAACAAAGAGTAACTATTAGTGGAATTAAGTCAGATTGGAGGGAGGTTTCAAGTGAGGTTCCACAGGGGTCTGTTCTGGCTCCGGTGATGTTTAACATCTTTATTAATGACCAGTTGCAGTGGGGGAGGTCCAGGTTGGATATTAGGAAAAACTATTTCACTAGGAGGGTGGTGAAACACTGGAATGCGTTACCTAGGGAGGTGGTGGAGTCTCCTTCCTTGGAGGTTTATAAGGCCCGGCTTGACAAAGCCCTGGCTGGGATGATTTAGTTGGGAATTGGTCCTGCTTTGAGCAGGGGGTTGGACTAGATGACCTCCTGAGGTCTCTTCCAACCCTAGTCTTCTATGATTCTATGATTCTAATAGAGAGCATTCTGATAGATTGGCAGATGACACAAAGCTAGGGGGGCTGCCAACACTTTGGAGGACAGAGCTAAAATACAAAGGGATCTTGACAAATTGGAGAACTGAGCTATAGACAACAAAATAAAATTCAACAAAGACAAATGTAAGGTGCTACACTTAAGAGAAGAAAAACCAAATGCACAAAGTGTGGGATAACTGACTTGGAAGCAGCACTGTTGAGAAGGATCTGGGAGTTGTGGTGGATCACAGCCTCAACGTGAGTCAGAATGAGATGCTGTTGCAAAAAAAGCAAATGCAATTGAGTATGCGTCCAGTTTGGTCACCAATGTATAGAAAGAATATGGAGAAACTGGAAAGGATCCAGAGGTGAGCAACTTCAAATATTTGAAAGGCTGCCATAAAAAAGATGGAGCAAAGTTGTTCTCTCTTGTCACAGAGGGCAGGACAAGAGGCAATGGATTCAAACTTCAGCATAGCAGATTTAGATTAAATCTCAGGAAAAACTTCCTAACTGTTAGGACAATGGAACAGACTGCCTAGGGAGGTTGTGGAAGGTGCTTTGCTGGAGGTTTTCAAAAGGAGGCTGGAGCCATCTGTCTGGGATGGTTTAGACACAACAAATCCTGCATCTTGACAGGGGGGTAGACTAGATGAACCTTGTGGTCCCTTCTACCCCTGTGATTCTAACAAATTTCAAATCTATTTAGCTTTGAAACCTCATCAGGCCTATTTAGTAAAACCTTGTTTTCTGATTAACTCAGCTACTGCCCCCTTGCACTGTAACTCACAATTTATTTATTCATCCCAGGGAAAACACATCTGCAAGCTCAGTGATGTTTTAGATATGCTCACCCTAAGCAGGAGACCCAAGCTCTTCAGCAGGTATAGTATAGTAGCTGCACAATAATTTGACAAGTCTGAAAGATCAGTTGGTCAAAGATATCTTCCTCTCCTGTATGGAATGACCTCTACAACGAGCAGGAGATGTGACACTACAAACAACCAGAGCAGACCTATCTAAAGAGGGGAAGGAACCGAACTTTCTGACCTACAAACCAAATGCTTTCATGTGTGTCAGGGTCACTCACCAAGGACTGGGTCCATGACACATAGCATCAAAAGTATACCATGCCTCATACACCATACATGCAAGACACAGCAAGGAAATTAAATGCAAGAGAGCTACGTTAATGAAACATTGAGATATTAGATGTCAAAATACTGGGGAGAATAGGGAAGGAAAAATGACACTTCTCGAAGCCACATTACACATTAATATTAAGTTAATAAAGGGGACACCACATACAACAAGACAGAATTCTACCTATGTATGGACAACAGGGCAAATGAAAACAACAATTCTGCATTTCCACAGTGTTTTTGTTTGCAGTCTCAATCATAAAGGTAAATTTATAGTTCTCTGGCCTCCTCATTCACCCAATTTTGTCTGCCTCTAAGGAGGCTAACAACAAATATCCTAACCTCCTAACCCCTACTCTCCAACTCTCCTCTAGGGGATACACCTGACTCTCAGCCAACACCCAGTCAGACCAAAGGCATGAACTCTGCTCTTCCACAGATTTCTTACACCTCAAGTTATTATGTCAGGGTATTTTTATAATGCATCATATATACTCCTCACATTATATTAGTTTTATTAAAATTGAGGAAAAAATACTATTTCCCAGTAATTTTTTTAACCATTGCTGATTATAGTGCATTAAAAGGACATGATCAAATTGTCTATGTCCAAAACAAAGTTCTGGTTAAGAATGATCCACCGTGTGACTCTGGGAGACTATTTCATCTATATGTAGGGCCCAAAGTAAGTTATGCAACTTTTAAAAATAAACTATGCAAGTTCAATTTTTAAAAAACACTGAAGGAAGGAGATGGTTCATGTTTTGCTAAATACACAGCTTTACAGACAGGCTGAATGCAGGGCCCAAGGGACCCGATGGTACCCCAGAGTACTGAATTAAAAACTGTTACATCAGTCATTTTCCTTCAAAGGTAAAGAAAACAACATATGAAAAGCCAAGCAGGAAGAAAGTGGTACCTCTGTGAGGGGCCTTGGTCTTCTCTCTACGACAAACTCAGTGTGGCAGAGCTCACAGTAACTAGTGTTGGAGGAGGAGAGCCATTTTTCCAGGCAGCTCTTGTGCACGGTCCCCAGTGTTCCTGTGCAGTCGCAGGGAGAAAGCAGCCCCTCCCCATTTCCACCTTCATGGCAGATTCGACAGATGGGACCATCACTAAAGAAAGAGGCAAATAATGGGATGAAATTGCTGTCAGACTAGGAAGAATGGCACAGCCATGTCCAGAGAACATTGAGAGACATCTCACCATGCCCTGCAAGGGCATGCTAATGCTAGACAAGGTGCTGCATTGTGCTGGAGATTGGGGGACTCTTCAAAGCAAACTGCTGTGGCAGCAGCAGAAATAGCTTCAAAAAGACACACAGTAAATGACGGCATGTGGGCCATGTCAATAACTGCAAGGGCATTACTAAGAGTTACATCTTAGTCTACATTAGTACGTAATGAGGGAGCAAAAATTACAGTGGACGAGAGTCCAGAATGGCTACCTGTACTGCTGGGGAGGCTTCTAAAAAGCACCAGATTAAGATACTATGGATCGATTCAGAGTCTTTATTTTCAAGTGTACGCTGTAAACAGAAATATCTCACTAAAGAGCTTAGGGTCTCAGCTCTACGGCATACACAGCAATCGTGCATATCCAAGTCATGAAATCGCAATGTTAAAAATCAGATAGTCTCAATTATCGTTTGCTTTCCCCCTCCCACCTACTCACATTCGGATGTGATTTTGGCAGCTGCTGTCTCAAAACCAGCTAGAACTAAAGACCAAGGTTGCATTCGAAATAAAAACAGATCAGAAGCCATGCTCCCAAAAGGCATATCATGTGCTAATAAATAAAAGACCACCCAGCAAAATTAGTGGCATACTAAGCTTCTCTGTCCACCACACTGCAACCAACTCCACCCTCCATTTGTACATGGTCCGTGTATAGTATCCGCTCTGCAGGGCTAGGGGCCTATTTCTTCCTACATGTCTATAGAGGCCGGGCCTAGCACACAGATTGCACTTTAGTAATAATACAATGCATGAATCATTCCCCTAGTGGTTTGAAATCTCACATAAAACAGACATATTGGAATCAAGTGTGGAGGAAGCCAACACAGTAATCAGAGAGATTTGATTTTAAAGGTCAAATATCTTCTGACCTGCCAGGACTAGAAAAGCTTTGGAAGACTAGTACAAATACTTTCAGGGCCTTTTAAGTTTTCCAAGCAATGGTCCTGGGTTGTTGATCGAAATGAAAATAGTTCAGTCTGTTCATATATTCCTAAGGGTACCTTTCCCTGGGTCTTTCTGGAATTATGTTATTGTGCATTGTTAGCACTGTCCAAGGCTGCTCACCACAGGGTCACTGTCCAAGTAGCTCATAAGAGCATTTACAATTACAGAAAGAGAGACAGAGAAGCACAAAGGACTGGGTTGTGACAACAAAATCTACAGAGAACTCTGGCAAAATGAGAATTTCTGCCTCAAAGATTCACATCGGTTAGGTGGAATTTGCATTTTCAGTGATGAATCAATGCAATGCATAAAATTAAATTGCATGGAAGTGAAATGTCAGTTCCAGAATGCAAATAATCTGTCTTCAAGGAGTCTGGCCTGGTCATGCTGACTGCCTGGTTACGTTGGATCTAGTCTTACATTTAAGTGTTAATTGTTATATTGCCAAGTGTTTAAATTCAATGTAAATATAAGAAGTGTTTTAGGGATCAGTGTGCCAGAAACAGAAAAAGACATAGTGGAATCCCCCCAGGCGCCTCTCCACAGCACCAGGAAAACACTGCAGTGAAACTGCAACAGAAAGGTCATGTTGGGAGAAGTGCCAAGGAGCAGAGGGCGGGGCAACATGGCAGGAAAGTCCCATTCAGGAAAGTTTTCAGAGTAGCAGCTGTGTTAGTCTGTATCCGCAAAAAGAACAGGAGTACTTGTGGCATCTTAGAGGCTAACCAATTTATTAGAGCATAAGCTTTCGAGGGCTACAGCCCACTTCATCGGATGCATTGAATGGAACATATAGTGAGGAGATATATATACACACAGAGAACATGAAAAGGTGGGAGTTGTCTTACCAACTCTAAGAGGCTAATTAATTAAGAGAAAAAAATCTTTTGTTGTGATAATCAAGATAGCCCATTCCAGACAGTTTGACAAGAGGTGTGAGAATACTTAACATGGGGAAATAGATTCAATGTGTGTAATGACTCAGCCATTCCCAGTCTCTATTCAAGCCTAAATTGATAGTGTCTAATTTGCATATTATTTCAAGTTCAGTAGTTTCTCGTTAGAGTCTGTTTTTGAAGCTTTTCTGCTGCAAAAAAAAACCAGGAGTACTTAGAGACTAACAAATTTATTTGAGCATTTGTCCGGACAGTCTCTATGCAAAAGAATAAATGGACACAAATCTGACATCAGGAATCATAACATTCAAAAACCAGTAGGAGAACACTTCAATCTCTCTGGCCACTCAGTAACAGACCTAAAGGTGGCAATTTTGCAACAGAAAAGCTTCAAAAACAGACTTCAATGAGAAACTGCTGAACTTGAATTAATATGCAAATTAGATAGTGGGTGTCCTAAAATACCCAAGATAGACAGGAGCTGGGACAGGGAGTGGGGAGAGCAGGAAGCAGCAGGTGCCACCCTGCACCCAGCTTCTCTACTAGAGAGAGGGTAGGTCAGGGCCTTTGGCTGACACTAGCAGGGATTGGGGAGGTTCAGCACCACTCTCCCACAGCTGCCAGTGGGTAGAACTGAGGAGGTGCAGCTCTGTCCGACCCACTCTGTGCTCGCACTGAAGGACGTCTCCCTTCCCCCATACTGCTAAGCCCTGGCTCATGCCATAGTTCGCTCATTGGGACTACCATCAGCTGCTCCTCTCGGGCCTTGTTGACTATCCAGTCTTCATGCCATGCAACGGTCATGTACAGTGACCCCGCTTCCCTGCAACTTTGACCACATTGCCACACCCTGGCATCACTTCACCAACCCGTCACCTTCCACGTCAAGTTCAGAGCTCCCCGGGGCACTGAACGTTCCATAGTATACACATCCCCCCACTGTATTCTGCCCATTCTCACTTCCTTGCTCCATCTACTCCCCATACTCTCACCGCCTTCTGCCTCCTGCTTCTGGAACCCTCTGCCAGTGTGCCACAAACCCTCACTCGCTTTCAAATCCCACTTGACACTGCTTGACTCCGTTCCTGGGCCAGCTACTCCTCTTTGCTTGCCCTAGCCAGGCCTTGGATGAAAAAAACAGAACACCATAGCTTAGAAGCTTCATGCAAAACATAAAAGTATCTTTGCTCTCCCTACTTCTGCTCCTTTCTTTTGATCCACAGTGTAATTCTTCAGGGCCTGGGGCAGCGTCTTATTTCAGTCAAGCACCAAGTCCAGTTATGGTGCTATATAAATATGGCTCAGATAAACTATACGCAGCATTAACAACTGAGGTAGTTTAAAAAAAAACCAAAAAAACAAAACACACCCCAAATCTCAAATATTCTCATGCTTCTCTGTTATTTGCTAAGAACTGCATCTGTGAGATATTTTATCTACTCTCTTGCTGTTTGAGAAGTCTCAGATTTCCAGTGTCCTAATATAACCTTGGCTACCAATAAGCAATCCAGTGGATAACATCTGAAAAGCTTTCAAAATAAAAAGGCAAAATTTTGCTGGAACGACAAAGGAAATATTTCAAATGTGACTCCATTTTGTGGAGAGATTCCAACCCTGACCTAGCCCCTGTCTCTCTGTCTCTCACGGTTTTAAGATCAGTCACGCTGTTCCTGGTATTGTTTGGTTTCATGAGATCTTGAGGTCAGTTACTGTGGCAGGACACAGTCTATAGTATCAGTAGTATTGTTCCTTCCCTCTCTTCCTATTTTGCTTTCAACAACTCTTTCATTTCACATCCTTATCTGAGCCAAATAAATAAAGCAGCAGTACTAAGTACAGCAGAAGCTCAGAGTTACGGACACCTCGGGAATGGACGTTGTTCATAACTCTGAACAAGCTGTTGTGGGATGCTCCTCAGGGCAGACTGCTCGGCGCAAGGGCTCAGAGTTCTGCCTGGTGAGTGGGGGTGGGGACAGATAGCTGGTTCTAGCCCCCTGGCTACAAAGTTGATGAGTGAGGCACCTGGTCCTTTAAAACTGAGCTGCTCCTCCAGAGTGCAGTGTGCAGGCAGGAACTCTGGCTCCGGCTCCAGCAGCTTATACTCCAGGCCACGTTTCAGTAGCAGCTCGGAAAGTTTCTTTCCCAGACTCTGAGCTTGCAAGCTTGTTCCCCTCCCAGCCAAGGGGGAGGGAGAGGGGAAAACAGCATTCACCACCTCCTACCTGTAAGGGGCTGCCCCAACCCATGGTAAGCAGGGAGTGGGGACGGGGACAGGCAGTCCAGATGTGCCTACCTTTAAAATGCAATACAGGCACCGTACAATACTGTATTTGCTGGTTTGTTTGTGGGGTTTTGGGGGGGGGAAGGGGGGTTGGTCTCCATTGCTACTTGATAGCTTATTTCCGGTTCCCCATGGTGTCCAGTTGACCGGTCAGTCTGTAACTCTGGTGTTGGTATCATTGAGGTTCTCCTGTATTTCACTTGGTTCTGTGGTTACTTTGCTCTCGGTTTGGCTATGTTCACAATCAGGTTCAGCCACATGGCTCTGTTTGACTTCACCAACACCTTAAGTTAGGTGACCAGATGTCCCGATTTTATAGGGACAGTCCCAATATTTGGGACTTTGTCTTATATAGAGTCCTATTACCCTCTACCCCCGTCCCGATTTTTCTCACTTGCTGTCTGGTCACCCTAACCTTAAGTAGTTGTGAAAATGCAGAGATTTGAAATAGTGATGCCTGAGTAGGATTCCATTACAGCCATATAGACACCCTCACACCAAGAGCCCTAAAAGCAGCACAGTTTACAGATACTACTGCTTTTTTATGCTCTGGAATTCCAGACAGAGTTTGCTTAACTGATCCTCATTCCCCCACCTAATTTAAAGGCATGAGCTTCCCACCCAGTAGGATGTCCCAAGTCTTGAATCCAGGCTTGGGAGTTCCCAGTCAGCTGCCACATCCTGGCATCCACCCAATGGCTACTGAAACTGGATGGGCTCAGAAGCTAGGGCTATAGCACCAGCCGAGACACTAGCCATGGGAGCTCTGATTGGAGGATTGCCTAACTCTATCAATTGGTCCAGCTATGCTATTTAAACCAGGAGGAAGAACAGGAAGTTTGTACCACCAACAAGGTGGTTTCCTGTTGTGGCTGCATTGGACCCTGCTTGTGCCTGCTTCCTACACCCAACCCTGTGCCTGCTCTGCTCCTGGCTCCTGTCTTACCCCCGCCTTCACTCCCGTTCCCACTGTACTCCTGCTCAGTGCTTGATCCTTGCCTCTCCTCCTGCCCTTATGCTTCACCTCCAATACAGTCCTGGCTCCAGCCTGGCCTCCAACTTCTGACCCTGACTCCCATCCAGTTTGACCCTTGGCTCTGGCAGTTAGCATCTGACATCTGCTTTGACCTTCAGCTTCGATTCCTGGTTCTGATACTGGCTTGATCCCTGGCTCTAGAAACTTGCAGTTGACTCTGGTGCTGCTTGGCTTCCTGCCCCACCCTGTATGTCTGCTCCACCCATTAGACCTGTCTCCTGCACTACTGGGCCACACTGCCTGAATCCCAGTCCATAACAGCTTGCTCAGACTGCTTCTCAGGGAGGACCCAGCAGAATGGAATCAGCAAGGCTCACTCTTTCTTCGCAAAGGGAACTGGAGAACTGAGTGGGTACCCCACCTCCAGGCAGACTACCAGGCAACACAGGCCCATCTTGCTCAGTTTACTGAGGAGAATCAGACACTACACTAACAGGCTCTTCAACTCCACGCCAAAAACACTGACCTCAGGGTCCCACTTGCTGTGCCACCCCTCGCACAAGGGCCTGTGACTCCATTGCTAGAACATTTCAATGGGCACCATGGAAAGTTCCAAGGGTTTATAAATCAATGTCGCCTCCAGTTCCGACATTAGCTGCAAATGTACTCTTCCGACCAGGCCAAGGTAGGCCTGGTAGTCAGCCTGCTAACGGGGGGAGGCACTGGACTGGACCTCCCCACTATTAGAGGGCATTAGTCCAGTACTAACCTGTTGGGACACCTTCCTACAGGCACTGTTGAACCCCAACATGCTCGAATGGTGAGGATGCCCAGCAGAGGCAGGGTACTGCTGCCCACATATGCAGCCCACTTTTGCCAACTGGCATCAGACACAGAGTGGAATGAGGTGGCCCACCTATTCCACTTCCAATGGGGTCTGAGTGAGGAGCTCAAGGACACTCTGGCCCCAGCGGAAACCCCAGCAGGCCTGGATACCTTTATAGAGCTGACTATACAATTTGACAACCAGTTGTGGGAAAGGCGTGAGAAGAGAAGTGAGAGTTGCCACTTACCCTGCACGCACCTGCTACAACCACCAAACTATTCAGCACGCCAAGCAGATGCAGATAGACTCTGCCCGCTGGCAACTTAACCCTGAAGAAACCTCCAGGTTTGGGAGTCCCCAGACAGCTGCCACATCCTGGCCTCCACCCAATGGCCAACACCTCAATCTATGCTTCTATTATGGCCAGCCAGGCCACTTCGTCTCCACCTGCCTGGCCTGAAAGCTGACTCAAAAGGGTCTGGAGAACAAGCCAACCCAGTCCTGGTCTGAGCTGGGCACAAAGGCAAGATATAACCCTAAGTCCCAAGGCTGAGTCCTGAAGGGATCATGAACCGAATCCCACCAGGTGGGGCCACAACTCCAAGTGCCTGCTAGGCTAAGAATCCTGCACCAGACTTGGCAACTCCCTGTGCATAAGGCCCTCATCAATTCAGGCACCACAGAAAACTTTATGGACGAGACAACAGACCAGACCCTTATAGTCCAAGTCTGCCTGATAGAAACCATTGATTCCCCCCCCCCCCCCCCCCAATATCCTCAGGGCCTGTAGTCACTGAAACCATCCCCCTGAAGGTCACAATCTGGGGGCCTCAAGAGACACTGCAATTTGGTGTAATGCTCCCCACATTTCTCCCGATTCTGGGTATCTCCTGGCTAATCCATCACAATCCCCTCATTCACTTGCAGGAATCATGAGTCTCTCTATCCTCAAAGTTCTGTCAACAGCACTGCTGGGATCTGATGGATGCGAAACACCCAGAAGACACCCAGGCCCCACGGGAGGTAGTGATTGGCCTACAGAAATAGGAGGTGGAATCCTTGATTAACTCCCCACCAAATACAGTGATTTTGCTAATGTATGCGGACTCCCTACCTCCCCATCGGGACTACGATTGTCCTATAAACTTACAGCCCGGAGATCCAGTCCCATTTGGCCAGCTTTATGCCATGTCTGAACCTGAGCTAGCAACCTTATATGCATACCTCCAGGAGAATTTGGCCAAGGGTTTCATCCATAAATCCACCTCACCTGCTGGGGTGCCTTTTCTCTTGATGAAGAAAGATGGCAGCCTCCATCTCTCTGTAGATTACCAGGCCTTGAACCAGATATCAGTGAGAAATCGGTACCTGCTCGAATATTCACAAAACTAGACCTTCAGAGCGCATATAACCTTGTGCGCATTAGGCATGGAGACGAGTAGACGACCATCTTTTGGACACGCTATGGCCATTTTGAATATTTGGTGATGCCACTGGGCTGACAAATGCCCCCTCTACGTTCTATTACTTCATTAATGAGTTATTCTGGGACATCCTAGATCAATAAATACGTAGTAATGTATCCTGATGATATACTTATTTTTTCAGACCGTTCCAAACAGCATACAACTCACGTTCACACCATCTTGGAGAGGCTTCGCCAACATGGATTGTATGCCAAGTTGGAAAAAATGTGCCTTCAACTGTGTTTCTACTGACTTCTTGGGATTAATCCTGTCCCTGGAAGGAGTTCAAATTGATCCAGAAAAGGTAAAGGCAGCACCTCGGAACATCCACAAAGTTCGGCGTTTCCTGGACTTCATGAATTTCTACTGCGGTTCATCTTGAAATTCTCAGAGCAGACTGCCCCTCTGACCACTTTACTCCATAAGAACATCCAGTTCAGTTGGACTCTGGAGGCCCAATGTGCCTTCGAGCACCTAAAACTTGCATTTACTAGCCCACCCTGATATTACACAAGCCTTCATTGTGGAAGCGGACTCTTTTAATGTAGCAACTGGAGCAGTGTTCTCCCAGAGGCATGGGTGCCAGCAAGTGATGCATCCGCATGCTGTTTATTCTAGAAAGCTCACTCCCGCCAAGCAAAACTATGAAATCCTAGACCATGAACTCATGGCTATCAAGCCAACTTTCAAGCAGTGGCGACACTACCTTGAAGGGGCCCGACAGCCGGTCCAAGTATACACAGACTATAAGAATTTGGAATATTTATAGCAAGTCAAAGCCCTCTGTGACGTCGTGCAGTCTATATGGTTTTATAAAAACTTGATAATAAGTCAATATAATGTAACTGGGATAGTTTTAGAGAAAATACGGTAATAAGTGAATGTAAGTAACTGGGATATGCCTCATGCAAAAGGTCTCTTGTAAGGTATCATTACAAAGCTTATAATCTACTGAGTATGATCATCTGATTTGTATAAATGTACCACTCTTGTATCTAAAACTAGAAATATAAAATGTAACTCTGAGGGCCTATTGTAATTGTGTAAAGTGTGGACCATTAATGATGGTTTGGAATCTTGATGACTCCCATTGTCTGCAGATGGCTGTAGTTACCTGTGAGTCTCCCTGTATATGTGTGTGCTGGCAAGTGAGTAATGAAGTCTTGCAGGGACATGTGATCATGTCACCTGAACTGGAATCCATCTTTAACCTGGTGCTTTTCCAGTGAGGGGGGGTGGAAACCCAGAGAGACAAAGAGTTCCCGCCTTATGCAAAAGATATATAAAGGGGGGAAGAGAAGAGAGAAGGAGAGAAGCCATCATGAAGAATCCCCTAGCTACCACCTGAGCTGCAACAAGAGCTGTACCAGGGGAAAGAATTGTGCCCAGGCCTGGAAGGTGTCCAGTCTGAGAAAAAACTTACTGAAACATCTCTGAGGGTGAGATTATCTGTATTCAGTTTGATTAGGCATAAATTTGCGCATTTTATTTTATTTTGCTTGGTGACTTACTTTGTTCTGTCTGTTACTACTTTGAACCACTTAAATCCTACCGTCTGTATTTAATAAAATCACTTTTTATTTAGTAATTCACTCAGAGTATGTATTAATACCTGGGGGAGCAAACAGCTGTGCATCTCTCTCTATCAGTGTTATAGAGGGCGAACAATTTATGAGTTTGCCCTGCATAAGCTTTATACAGGGTAAAACGGATTTATCGGGGTTTAGACCCCATTGGGAGTTGGGCATCTGAGTGCTAAAGACAAGCACGCTACTGCGAGCTGTTTTCAGGTAAACTTGCAGCTTTGGGACAAGTGATTCAGACCCTGGGTCTGTGTCTGGAGCCAGACGGGAGTGTCTGGCTCAGCAAGACAGGGTGCTGGAGTCCTGAGCTGGCAGGGAAAACAGAAGCAGGGGTAGTCTTTGCACATCGGGTGGCAGCTCCCAAGGGGGTTTCTGTGATCCAACCCGTCACATCCTCAATCACAGACAGCTCCGATGGGTCCTGTTCTTCTTCCATTTTAATTTTACAATCTCCTATCATGCAGGTGGTAGGAATGGCAAAGCAGATGCCCTGTCCCAAAAAGGTGGAGTACTATGCTGGCCAGAAGAAACCCAACCAAGAGACTCCTATATCCTAAAGTCCCATAACTTCCTCAGTGTGACAATGCTCCCGGACCAGTTTGTCCTAATCTGCTCAGCCTCTGCCAAGGGGACTTCCCTCGACGATCAAGAAGCCATCGACCAGGAAGTGCATGAGCTCCAAGACAGACTGACCTTTGTGAAGGGACACATATATGTTCCCCCTGGCAGTCCCCATGTGGCAGCCCTGCAGATGTACCACGATTCCCCCTAGGTGGGGCTGTTCCAAAATGTAGCACCTGGCCTCCTATTTCTTTTGGTGGCCTCACAAGCATATGTAGCCTCCTGTGACTTACGTGTCTGCACTAAGGTGCCACACAACAAACCTTGTGGGCTCGCCCTTGCCCATCTCACTAGACTTAATTGTGGAGCTACCTGAGTACAATAGAAATATAGCCATCTTAACTATTGTCAATCACCTTGTCAAGGCAGATTCCCCACTCTGGCACTTCAAGTGCAGAAGGTGGGGACCCGCAAGGATTCTAAAAATTAATACTGGCCACTCCAGGCTTGTATTAAAATGTTAAAGTTACAGTTTTTCTCTGATCTTAAATGGGTAGATGCTGCCACCACCCAAGTGCAAAACTCCTTTGAGAACCCAGAAAGATGCACTTGGAATTCCTTCCTGTTGGGTACCCTCAAGCCCTTTCACCCCCGCTCTGGGAAGAGCTGAGGGGAGAAAAAAAAAAAAAAGGAAGTCAGCTGTTGCCACCAGCTAATTAAAAACACGTGCACAAACCTCTTAAGAGACAGAACTCCAATCCTGTTCTTAAAAAAAGGTAAATTTTATTAAGAAAGAAAGAAAGAAAGAAAGAAAGAAAATACATTGGAAAACTCAGGCTATTGCTAGATTTAAAAAGAGCAAATACAAGAATTAAGCATCAAGAATAGCTTTCTTGAGGTGCAGCTTAAAGGTTACAAGCAAAACAAAAGCACCTGGGGTTAGCACAGAGGAATCCACAAGCCATAAAGAAATAAAGATAAACCTAATCGCTTCTTCCTAGACATTTCCTGATCTACTTACATATCTGGGCGCTCTCTGGCACGTTTATCATACCAGGCCTTTTGCTCTTGTTAAGCATCCTGTAGGTTTTCTTGAGCAAGGGCTGGAGAGTCCTTGAGGGCGTTTTGCAGGTTGGTTACAAAGTCCAAAATGTTAGTTTCTGGAGAAGAATGATTTAGTTGGTGTTGGTCTGCTTTGAGCAAGGGGTTGGACTAGATGACTTCCTGAGGTCTCTTCCAACCCTAATCTTCTATGATTCTAAGATGTAACCCCCTGCCCCCGCCCCCATTGCTGCTTCACCAACTGTAATGGCCCCTTAATTTTGTGGCCATAAATGAGTTCTAAGGGTGAAAATCCCAAACTGGGATGTGGTACGGCCCTGTAGGCCCTGAAAAGAGCAACTGCTGCAACACTAGGTCCCGATCATTGGCGTGCTTATTCACGAATTTATGTATCATGGCCCCCAAAGTCCCATTAAACTTCTGCACTAGGCCATTTGTTTGATGGTGGTAAGGGGTGGCAACCAAGTGCTTCACCCCATGAGCTTCCCAAAGACATTTCATGGTCCCTGCCAGGAAGTTAGTTCCCGAATCCGTAAGGATGTCTGAGGGCCAACCTATCCTGGCAAAAATGTCTGCCAATGCCTGGCTCATGCTTTTAGCTCTGGTGTTGCTTAGAGCTACTGTTTCCAGCCATCGGGTGGCAAAATTCATGAAGGTCAGTATGTAAGCTTTCCTCTGGGTGTTTTCTTAGGGAAAGGACCCAGAATATTCACAGTTACACCTGAAATGGAACCTCAATTATGGGGAGTGACTGGAGAGGGGCCGTGACCTGGTCTTGGCTTTTCCACCCTCTGGCACACCTTACAAGACCAGACATAGGTAGAAACGTCCTTGCCCAAATGGTCTTTGGTCCTGTTCACCCCAGCATGGCCACTAGGGTGATCGTGGGCTAAGCGCAAGAGCGTTTTCCTATACTTAGTTGGAACTACCAACTGTCTCTAAGGATGCCAGTCCTCCTTGTGCCCACCAGAAAGGGTTACTTTGTATAACAGTCCTCCTTCTACAACAAACCTGGACCTATCGGAAGAGCTGAGAGGCAGTGGGTCACTCCGTGCCACCGTCCAAGCTCCATTGAGGCTTTCATCTGCTTCCTGCTCTGCCTGGAACTGCTCCCTTGATGCTGGAGACATCAGCTCCTCGCTGCATTGTGGACTTGGACCCACTGGAAGCAATGCAGGTGATGGGGGTGTTTCCATCGATTGTGAACCGCTTTCCACTGGTGCACTAGGTTGTATTTCAGGCTCTGGTTGAGCTTCTTGTGCTGGTTTAGCTGCTGCTGCTGTTGCTGCTGCAGGTGCAGGCTCTGTGGCGCCCTTTGGTTCTGGCTCCCCTGACTCTGGTGCGGTTGCAAGCACGGGCTCTGGTACTGACTGCTCCGCCGGTTCCGATCCTTGGGCTGGTTCTGGCTGGGTCCCAGGAACTGGATCTACAACCGCTGTCAGACTCTGGTCTGGGGTCTGGTTCCACCACCTCTGGCTGGGTCCCCGGGCCTGCGGTATCAGGGGACACAGAGTGGGTTCTTGTAGGAGGCTCAGGAATGGGATTATGTGTGGAGGCCTGTTTAGCCTGGCTGCGGGAGACCATCCCCACCCTTTTCGTTAGCCTCGCATGGTTGGCTAAGTCTTCTCCCAGCAGCATGGGAATGGGATAATCGTCAGACTGCAAAAGTCCATAATCCTGACCAGTCCTTGTACTGGACAGGCAACTTGGCTGTAGGCAAATTAAAAGAATTGGCCTTAAAGGGTTGCACTGTCACTTGGGCCTTTGGGTCGACGAATTTGGGGTCCACTAGGGACTGATACCTGTGCTCCAGTGTCTCTCCACGCAGTAATCTTCCTCCCGCCCACACTCACAGCTTCCCTTTGCTCTGGGGGTATTTGCGAGGCTCTCAGTGGGACCTCGGGGTGATGAGTTGCAGTCAGCCTTCATATGCCCCAGCTCATTACATTTAAAGCATCGCCCAGCTGACTGTGGGCTTGGGCGAGGTGGATGGTTGGAGAGTAGGGTGGTAGGATGAGAGGGCATCTGGGGTTTTCCTGGCTGGGTGGAGGGCTCCTCCTTGTGAGGTGGGGCCTTGGGCTGACTGATGGTTGGGTGTTATTTCGGGTTGCCCCTTCTGGTATCCGCACCAACTGCTACTAGCTTTCTTCTCCACCATCTCCACTCATTTGGCTCCGATCTCCCCCCCTCAATTACAGTTTTGGGCTTCCCATCTAGGATGCACTTTTCTATTTCCTCAGGAACACCCTCTAAGAACTGCTCCATTTGTATTAGGAGAGACAGATATTCCAGAGACTTAACATTTGCTCCCAATATCCAGGCATCCCAATTTTTTCAATGTGGTAGGCATGTCAGGAAAATGTCACATCTGGTTTCCACCTTAGGGCTCTGAACCGCCGACGGGCATGCTTGGCCCCATCCTAATTCTGGTCTTTTGTTTAAAAAGTTCGTACTCGTTCATGTGTTCTTTAGGTATTTCAGCTGCCACCTCTGCTAAGGGTCCACTGAGTTGTGGCCTCAGCTTCACCATATACTGGTCTGGAGAGATGTTGTACCCAAGGCAGGATCTTTCAAAATTTTCTAAGGCGGCCTTTGCATCATTGCCTACCTTGTATGTGGGGAATTTCTTGGAATGGGGAACGGTACCTGGAGGAGGATTGCTAGGGCTACCTGGTTGACCCAGCTTAGCCTTTTCCAGCTCTAAGCGCTTCAGCTGCAGTTCCGCCTCCAAGCACTTCATCTCTTTCCTTTCCTCCACTTCCAAGCACTTCTCCTCCGCTTCAGCCTCCAAGCACTTCATCTCTAGGAAGAAATTCCTGTCTTCCACAGTTAGAACTCGGCCTGGGTTAAGGGCATCCCTCCATCCTGGCACTGGGATCTTGGGTTGGGGAGGGCTGACCCTTTCCTCCTGGGAAATTCCCGGTCCCCCATCCCCTCCGTGCATTTCTGTCATGGAGCTGGATGTCTGGGCTTGATCTGGGTTGGTCTTCTCCGTGGCGTACCACTTTCGGAAGACTGGTTGCTCTAGGGTTTTGGTGCCTGGCCACAACCTCATGCACAGGGCTGCCCTGTTGCCACAAAGCTAGAAAAAAAAATAAACTGCTTGTTGGGCTCCCTGGCTTAGTAGGCTGAACCCTTTGCATGCCTGTTCCCCCTCAGCCAGCAAAGAAAAGAAAGAGGGAAAAAAACAAAACCCTCTCAGGCTTTGCAGGCTGCCAAAAGGAAAAATGTGTCCTTTTAAAATCCCGAGGTCTTTGCTTCTGGTTCAAAATGATCCCACTGCTCTGCCACCATGTCAAGGCTGATTCCCCACTCTGGCTCTTCAAGTGCAGAAGGTGGGGGCCCGCAAGGATTCTAAAAATTAATGCTGGCCACTCCAGGCTTGTATTAAACTCCCAACGTTACAGTTTTTCTCTGACCTTGGATTGGTAGATGCTGCCACCACC
Source organism: Chrysemys picta bellii (assembly GCF_011386835.1). Lineage (NCBI taxonomy): Eukaryota > Metazoa > Chordata > Testudines > Emydidae > Chrysemys > Chrysemys picta. Next base: position 2,733,146 of record NC_088815.1, read on the forward strand.
GAAGTGCAAAACTCCTTTGAGAACCCAGGGAGGCATACTTGAGAATTCCTTCCTGTGGGGTACCCTCAAGCCCTTTCACCCGCCCTCCGGGAAAGAGCTGGGGGAAAAAACCCAAGGAAATCAGCTGTTGCCACCAGCTAATTAAAAAAAGCATGTGCACAAACCTCTTAAGAGACAGAACTCCAATCCTGTTCTTAAAAAAGGTAAATTTTATTAAGAAAGAACGAAAGAAAGAAAATAAATAAATACATAGAGTTAAAAAGAGCAAATACAAGAATTAAGCATCAAGAATAGCTTTCTTGAGGTGCAGGTTAAAGGTTACAAGCAAAACAAAAGCACCTGGGGGTTAGCACAGAGGAATCCACAAGCCATAAAGAAATAAAGATAAACCTAATCGCGCCTTTCTAGACATTTCCTGATCTAATTACATCTCTGGGGTTTTAAATAAGTAGTTTTTAGGTATGATACAAATGATTTTTCATACCTGGCCCAAAGCTTCTTACAGTATTGCTGCTCTGTCCCCCTCTCCCCAGGAGAGCAACCACAGACAGACAAAGGGGAAGTTTTTTTCTCAATTTTAAAAAGTTCTAGCCTTCCCATTGGCTCTATTGGTCAGGTGCCCACTCACTTCCTTTTAACCTATGCAAAGCAGTAATACTTTTTAACTCTTTATAGGTAAAGCAGGTAGAGAACAGCTAGTAAGAGGGATTTTATGGCTAACTGGCTGGCTGGATGTCCATAACAGGGAGCTACCCCCATCCCCCACATGCCTTCATTTATCACACTCCTCATGAACGTGGCCCACTTTGTGCCTTGTACCTGGTTACCTTCCTTCAAGGAGACCACCCAGCTACAGGGAAACCAGGTCATCCGCCTTCTGGACTCCCTGAGTGCACTATTTCTGACCTGCTCAGTTAATTACTTGCTTCCGGCGGGAGGCCCTCCGATTGCTGGGAGTACACTCTTGTCTTTCTTCATCTTATCACCCGCAAACGAATGGCCAGACAGAAAGGGTGAACCAAATCCTGGAGCAGTATCTCCAGAGCTACAGCAACCGCCATCAGAATGACTGGTCTTCACTGTTATCCTAAGCAGAGTTCACATATAACAACACTGAACACACTTCCACAGGACGAAGCCCTTTTATTGCAAACTACATGTTCCATCCCCAATTCCATCCTTAACTACCCCCAACCTCCCCTACTCCAACCACTTCAGATTGGGTACAACTGATCCATCGTACCCAGGGGGAGCTAAAAACCCGCCTGAGGAAGCCAAACAGGACAACAAGCGATATGAGCATCAATGGCAACAAAAAGGCCCGAATTTCACTGTAGGCCATAAAGTATGGCACTCAGCAGAGCTCCTCCATACCAACAAACCATCCCATAAACTCAATCAGGGCTGCCCAATTCCTTGGCCTACCATCCACTAACAGATCAACCTTGTTACCTTCAAACTCTACCTGCCTTTTTCCTTCAAAATCCACCCAGCATTTCATGCATCCCTGTTGAAGCCATATGTGGCTAACCCTTTTTCCCCACCGGATCCAGCCACCCCCCCATTCTGATGTGTGTGCAGGACCATGAAGAGTATATCGTCCATGAAGTCCTCAATTCTAAAACCAAGTAGGATAAGCTGTGGCATTTGATTGATTGGGAGGGTTACAGGCCTGAGGGGCGTTCCTGGGAGCCTGCTGAACATGTCCAGGCCCCCGAATTTGTAAGAACATTCCACAAGAACCATCTTGAAAAGCCCATCCCATTGCTGCCATAAGAAGGGGGGTGATGTGATGTCCCAGATCTTGAACCCAGGCCTGGGAGTCCCCAGACAACTGTCACATCCTAGCCTCCGCCCAATGACTACTGAAACTAGGTGGGTTGAGAAGCTACTAGGGCAATAGCCCCAGTCAAGGCACCACCCATGGGAGCTCTGATTGGAGGACTGCCGGGCTCCACTGATTGATCCAATTACGCTATTTAAACCAGGAGGAGGAATAGGAAGTTTGTCCAAGCAACAAAGTAGTTTCCTGTTGTGGCTGCACTGGACCTTGCGTGTGCCTGCTTCCTGCACCTAATCCTGTTCCTGCTCTGCTCCTGCCTTACCCAACCTTCGTTCCTGTTCCCACTGTGCTCCTACTCCATGCTTGATTCTTGCCTCTCTTCCTGTTCCTGGCTCCTCCCTGCCTCACCTCCAAGCCTCACTGACCAGTCCTGGCTCCAACTCCAGCTTGACCCTTGGCTCTGACCCTCAGCTTCGATTCCTGATTCTGACTCTGGCTTGACCCATGGCTCTAGTAACTGGCAGTTGACTCTGATGCTGACCCTTGACTTCCTTCCCCACCCTGGACACCTGCTCTGCCCACTAGAGCTTATTCCTTCTCTATTAGGCCAGACTTCCTACATCTGGGTTTTATGGGCCGGGATAGTCTGTTTGCAGAGAGGAACATGAACTCCCATTGCAGTCCCCAATAAAAGAAATTCAAGTCTCACTTCCACCATTCTGCTCCAGGTTTGTTAGACAAAGCATTCGGTTTTGCCTTTGTCAATGTCTGTGTCTAGCTCTGCCTTCCACATATTCATAGAGTCACCATTTTCCACACTTCATCAATTCTTTATTTGTAGTTTATGGATAGATTTGAAATGGAATAGAATAACTGACACTCAGGTAGGATTTGAAACGAAGTTCTCTGACCAACTCACTAGCTGAGTTGAATGTGAGGCCAGTGTTCTCTGCAGAGGGAGACTGCCCAGCTTATCTGAGCTTTTTTTAAACCAAAAAAGTTTCAGCACATTTCGCTGCCATTTGCTTGTTGAATCAACAATCCTGGAGGTCTACTAAGACACAGTCTAGTCGGCAGAGGACAAAACTGGAAGTCAGATATGGAAAAAAATATTGGCAAATGCTCTATAAAGATACAGCTTTAAATTTTACTAGCTTGGTTAGATTCTATCCAGACACATGAAGGGACTCAACTGACACACATCACCCTCTATGACTCCCAGGCACATCATACCGACCCTCTGTTCTGCCTGCCCATTTTTGTGAGTAGCTGGGATATTCAAATATACAAGAATCCTACACTAGTTATATTTGGACACCATGATTTCTTCAAATATATGTGCCCTGCTGTTCCAGTATGCTGGGGAGAAAGGGCATTGTACAGTCGGCATGTGCACTTTTTACATCACAAGCTTGTTGGAGCAAGGATTGTATTTTGTCTTATGTCTTTGGTGCTTAAATAATCATCACAGTAAGCCTAGTCCCTGGCTTTTTTGGTGGTGGATGTCTCACCTTCACTGCAGCCCCAGCTGATGCCAGTTGTAGCACACAGGGCCTAGGCGTGGTCAGTGCTAGGTAGTCTGGTTAGGATGCAATGGACATTTGAGAGCCTAATTAATTGTATGTATTCGATTAGTATTTGGTTCCATTTTAGGGTCTATTTCCCTGGACAGGTCTGGCTAAACAGATATCATCATCTCCAATGTTAGTTTACCATGAAGCTCCTGGGCAAATGGGCTGGGATATAGTAATAGCGAAGAGCAAAAGGCTGATGCAGCCCAGCGCAAGCAGTGAGCAATGTTCCTTTACCTTTGTGCTCCCAGTGCTTTGATCACTGTTGAGAGCAGCCGGCCATCTTTTGCAGTCACTTGGGTGACATACTGTGGTTGCCCGATGTCGGAGTCCTCCACTGACTTAGACAAAGCAGCACTTCCTGGACAGTCACACAATGAGCCAGGTAGGTGGCAGCAGTCGCCTGTCGTCATGGCAACAAAGAGCACCTACTCCTTCAGAGACTGAATCTCACAGTCATGATAGGCCTGGAACAAAACGAGACAAAGCCGATGAAGAGGTTTCTAAGCCATTTCACTCCTTGTTCAAGCTCCAGCTAGCTTCTCGCACAATCAGTCTCTCCCCCTTCTCCTGAGGCATATAGCACCCATGCCATCAGACTCTCCTTCCCGCAGTGTGCTATTTCTTACACTGCTCTACAAGTCTGTCACACAGAATTAGTTACCTGCAGTCAGTGGGCAAAGGTGGGGGAGGGGGGGAAAGCCTGACTCCAAGTCATTTAGGATCCTGCTCTGGCCTCGGCATCACTAACTGTGCTATTGTTACCTTGTCCTCCTACATACATGGGAACTGGAACCCTAAACAAAGCCTTGCACACTTGTCCTTACTGGCCCAGGCACAAAACTGACTTGTCCACCCTTGTGATAAAAAAAAACAAAAACAAAACCATTAATGATATTTTACTAGCCTGTACTTGTCCTTGAGATGTAGAAGTAGAATTTTGTGAGGCTGCCTTAACATAAAATTGAGGTTCCAGATGAAGTGGCCTTTTCATCCATTTTGGGGAGGATGTTATGTATTTTGCTCCCCCAGGGAGAGTTCACAGTACCCGCAATTAGAATAGCCATCCTAGCTTGTAAAACTGAGCACACTGAATGTGGAAATGATGGGACATTGACCAGGGAGCCCCATGGGACCATTTTGGCCTTGTCTAGACTAGGATTTAAGGTGTGATGCTAGCATGTGTTAGCTAACATATTTGAAAAGTCTAATGTAGACAAGGCACACTAACATACATTATTGTCTAATTAAAGCCCCCCTCCTCCCATTCTACCCCCAGACTTTAAGTGGACCATCCCCTCAGTGTTTGAACATTTCAGGGTCAAAACTCAAGGTGATACACACATGCAAAAACATGTTACCCCTCTGGCTTCTTGGAGGGCACTCCTTCGCCCCTGCTAATCCCTGCAAAGGGGGAGCTGCCATTCTACCTCTCCTTTATCACTACTCCGTCCCCCTTCCTGTCTTCCTCTCCAGCCCACCCAGTCTTCTTCTTTACTCACATCCCCCTCCCTGACAGTGTCCTGCCTCTAGTCTATATTTACCTGCCCCCACATTTTCACTCCCTTTCCCTTTACAATACTGCACCTTTCACATTTTCCACCTGTCACCCCTATTCCTCTGCACCTCCTAAGTCATATTCTGCTCCTTTTCAGTCTGCCTTCCAAAACCCCTAGATCTCCACACCCCTGCACTCCTTCAGTTTCCTCCATAGCTGTCAAGTTTTGTTCTGCTCCATGTGTGTCACTGTGTGCAAATAAATTGCTTATAACAAGCTTTTGGTCAATAAACCCTGCCCCAAGCACTGGCAGGTTAGGACACGGAATAGCATAAAATGTGTCAGGCATGGCTGGTGTAGATGAGAGGTTGCTCAAAGGGGTGGGTGGTTGCTGGGACAAGTCAGTGTTTGGCAGCTGACTGGCATATCCAGGAAGGGCTCTGGACCTATGGGAGATCCTGAAATAACGGATTACACTGAAGTGAAATTGTTTTGTTTTTAAATCTCTGCACTATGGAAGTCAGCCAGGACCATGAACCAGCATAGTTTATCAGTCACAGCTGGGCCTAAATCAGACTAAAACAGACAAAGAAATAATAGAGAGGCTGTTCCCTGGTTACATGCTTGGCTGGACATGCAGAGAAAAGATGAGAGCACGACTATTAAGGAGATTCTAAGAAGACTTATTCAGAAGATTAAAAATGGAAGAACTTGTTTGGATAAACTTTCCTTATCAGGAATTTACAACAACTTTAGTGAGTCCTGCACACTGGAAAACCGTATCTTTCAGAATGGCTCTCTTGCCTTTGAACAGATCCAGGAGCGAATCTGCATCTCTACCTGACTTCCCTTTGGTAGGCAACAACAGTTGGCAAAGAGCTCCCTCAATTCACAGAAAGTCTTATGTGTTAATCATATTCTGAGTAATTCATAAATAATTCATTTACTCACTGTACCCCCTGTCCCCATAAACACACACACCTCTGGTTTACTGATCACTCTACAAGAACCTCATTTGAGCGTTACTGGAAAATGTCGGACACTAAAGGCCCTCAATAGGGAACTCATGAACAGTTTTCAAAGGTTTCTGATTTGAATTGTTTAGCAAAACTATTTTTGGACAGCTATCTAGAGACCTTTCTCCACATCCTCACAGGAATCTTCCTGCCCCACTGCCCAACCAGTTCCCACTGAATTCAACAGGAGCCTTTTCGTTGACTTTAATGTGAACTGGATTTGGCTATCTGGCTTTCACTCAACTCACCTCTACCTCTTGGCAGACTGCGTCTGGGACTAGAAGTACATGTTTGTAACGTTCTCTTGCTCTCTCTTTCTTTTAAAAGAGACACAAGATCTCCCAGAGTCTAAAGAAGCAAAAAGTAAATCCCATCATAGATAATATCATTTACATGATTATCAAACTAGCTGTTTTGCAAATAATGAAAATGCATTCTTAAGTTTTTAAAATCTATTTTACCTAATGGGTGAAAAATATATGCTCTTACTGGAAAGGTCAGTTAGAGTTGCTCAGCCAAAACATGTGTTTCTTTGTTTTAAATCAGGAGAAAAAGGCCCCTTTGTGCATTTGCACAAGATCCTGTACTCCCTCCTCACATCCTGAGGATATTTAACACTGCATTACTTCATGTTATGCATCTTGCTGAAATACATGCAGCACAGAATCTTCCCCATCCCCCGCCTCTATTCAGTGCTGCAGGGGAATCGACACATAATACAGTCTGTCAGGAAATGGGTGGTCGGTTACAAATTATTGGGGATTTTCCCGGCATGGTCCATGGCAGGGTGTAGCCTGAAGTCACTGCTTTAATATGTATCTGACTATTGCCGTCCAATAAATGCAAAGGAAAAGCAGTTAGTATTTCACAGTTACGGTTAGTGGGGAAATAACTGAAGTCCAAAGATAACATCTCTAGTGCACTCCAGTTCCAATTTCATACCCAGGTGAACATGTTGCATACAAAGCCAAGTTTATCCCTTTCCTGACTTCCTAAGGACCTCAACCTCCTCTACACACGCTCTCCTCAAGAATTTCCACAGCTCTTCATACCCAACCCAATCCTATCATGGGAACACCAAGGAGCAAGAGCCAGGGGTGGGTGACAAGTGCTGTTTTCAAAAAACACACCCTTCTTTTCAGTCACCCATAGCTTTCTCTAACAGCCCTTAGCAGCTGAAATTTGCCATGCTCAATGTCTGCCCGGAGTTTTTTTTTAAGTTTACAAAATAAGATCTCCTCAGCTGTTCTGTGAGGGTGACTAAAGGTCTCCACAATGTTACAGATGGGAGTTTCGCACACTCAACACCTAAATGGATCTGCAGCAAAAATGGCTTGGTTTGTAGAGCTCCCTCAGATTTTAAAAGGGCTAAACCACGTGTGTTAGAAATTCAGCTCAGCAGTGCGAATTATGGCTAGGATATCTGGATAGTTTTGAAGTTAAACCATAACTGGATTTCCTGATGCTTGCTTTTTGGAATAATTACAACTAACCTGTGATTTTTTTTTTACCCTAAAATACTGGTAATTTCATAAAACTCTGCTCTCAACCTTAAACTCCATCTTAACACGGTTTTATTCAAGAATACACTAGAAAGGGCTGCACTCTTTGCTGCAGTGTAACAGTAAGAGCACTACACACACAGGCTACAGAAAGTCAAATTCTGGAGAGTCTTCCACAGACCCCTGTGCCTTTGGGTTTCTGAAGAGGGGAAGGCTGTTTTGAAATGGTCATCACCACCTCCCACCCTGTGCAACTGATGGAGCTGGGGTAGTTCCAGACAGGTGCTCACAAAATCATGTTTCTGCAGATTCCTATAGTGCCCTGTTGCCATGTGCATTCTGGGGTGAGGAGGTTTTGGTTCATTCCTCCCCCTTATTCCAGCATGTGCACATGTGTGTATTTCCAGACACTCCCATGGTCACAAAGCTTCTGAATTGGTTTAACTCAACTACGAACAGTGGTCCCAAACTGCTGCAGAGAGTTTTATGGGCTGTGATTAATGATTCAGGGGCATAGCTTCAAAAAGCTGTTCTCGTGCTTCAGCAACATGACTCATCTGGCTTAACCTACCACATCATACTCTGAAAGCATCTGAAGAGATAGCTGGCCGGGCCCCACACACATTTATATATAAATAATTTTAATACGTCTTTTAGACTTTGTTACAAACATGTACTCAGTAACACACACAAAAGGAGGGATCCCCATCAGGAATTACTACAGTGAAATAAAAATGGAAGTTGCAGGAAAATACATCTGGAATTTTCAGGTCCCCAGATACTGGTTAACTCATAAGACTAGTATGGACCCGGAATGAGCATGCAATTGAGGAGAGCCCTTTCAGTATGAAGATAATAGTTCTATAGTGCTTTATGACATCAATCCAGCCAATCAAGCTCAGGACAATAACTTACATTTGTACAGCAGTTCTCAGCCTGAAGGATCTCAAAGCATTTTACAAGTTCTGTAGAGCACATCCATGGGGTAATCACTCACCAGGCCACTTCTGGATTTCCTGGCTTGTGTTTATTTAATGCAACATTAAGGTTGAGAATCTAAATGCACGAGAATCAGAACCTTTACAGAGTTAAGATTCCCGTCATTAACTCACCTCTTTAGGCACTGCTTCATAGCAATAAGTCACAGAAGGATAGAGCTGATCCAAAGATCTCTGAAGCCAAGGGAACAAGTCTCCCACTGACTCAGTACACTTTTTATCAAGCCTTAGCTAAGGAAGAGGTTGTGCCAGCACACCTTGCAGGCTCGAAAGGCAATGCCCACAGACTTAATGCCATAAGCTACGATATTTTTTTCAGCAAGGACTATTTGCCTCACTCATGGAGTGAAATTTCAAATATTCATAACAAATTACTCCAGAATCAGCTACATGATCTTCTAAAGAGATAGCAAGCACTTTAGGGCAGGAACTGTCACTTTCTATGTGTTTGTATATCGCCTAACAATCTGGCCTGGCTGGCTTCTAGAGCTGCCACAGTGTTAGTGTTAAATAGGAATAAAATTAGGCCTGCCTATCTTGCAGCGGGGACAGATGACTACAACCTGTAGTTCCTAGACAGGCCACTTTAGAGAGATGTTCCAGAGAATGTTTGAAGACTTGGTTTATTTATATTGTGGTCAGGCTTTAAATGAGCTTGTTTTCCAAACACAGATGAAGACAGTCTTCCATAGACAGTACAGTCTTAAAAAGATTAGAAAAACTAACTTGTCAAGCTCAAGGCTTGGCAGGATTTGATTTGTATTGTATTTCAGTTTTTATAGGCAATATTGATCATTTATAAGCAATACATTTTGTTACCAAACAATCTGAAAGGTACATTTAGATATTATTTTCCAAATTTCTCTAATTTCAGTCTATTTCATTTACTTGATTTCAATTGTCTTTGTTTCTGGAAACTAGCAGCTGCCTGCGGGTTGCAGTGTATTTTACCACTGCACTGGCACAGAGCTTGTAGTGCATATTTACACACAGCGCTCTCTTTTGCTCTTCAGTTTGGAGCCGGCTGTGTATTCACACCGTGTACGCTTCTTCCATAGAGGGAAGAGATTTTCTTGAAATCACCTTATATTAATATTGGTGGATATAGCATAACCCTATCCCTGGATCCATTTTTTGGGGTGGAGTCCAAATTGATAAATACTTACATTTACTAATTAAAACTGCACCAAATGGAAACTGTCTCACCACAAGAACTATGCTGTCATTACTATGGTTCCATAATAATTTCAAAACAGTTACAGTTAACTAAGTATTTTAAGTGAACCAGACCTATGGTCTTCTCTTTGCATAACACTATTTAGATGCTGATAGGCCTTCATCGTCATAAAATATGAGCAGAGTATTGTTCAGTTGTCCAATCACGTTCACACACCTGTAGTTAATATTTTTACATTTTCCCAACATAGCAACACATATTCATCTGTTACTGATCCTAGCTAGAAATACAGAATGTTTAGGAACCATTAGGAAAGGGACAGATAAGACGACAGAAAATATCATAATCATAGGTGCCGACTTCCCCCCTTTCCCATGGGTGCTCGACCCGCCTCTGCCTCCGCCCCCGCCCCCACTCCACCCCTTTCATGAGGCCCTACCCCTACCCCTGCCCTGCCCCCATTCCAACCCCTTCCCCAAAGTTCCCACCCCAACTCCGCCCCCTCCCTGCCCCTATTCCAACTCCTTCCCCAAATCCCTGCTCCGGCCCTGCCTCTTCTCCACCTCCTCCCCTGAGCACACCACATTCCCGCTCCTTCCCTCCCTCCTGGAGTGTGCGAATGTTGCCAAACAGCTGTTTGGCGGCGGCCGGGCGGGCAGCGCTGGGAGGTAGCTGGAGGAGCGGGGACACAGTGTGCTCAGGGGAGGGGGAGGAGGTGGGGCAGGGCGTGAGGGGAGCTTGGCTGCCGGTGGGTGTAGAGCACCCACTAATTTTTCTCATGGGTGCTCCAGCCCCAGAGCACCCACAGAGTCCGCACCTATCATCATAGTGCCTCAATATAAATCCATGGTATGCCCACATCTTGAATACTGAGTGCAGCTGTGGTCACCACATCTCAAAAAAAGATGCATTAGAATTGGAAAAGGTACAGAGAAGGGCAACAAACATTAGGGGTATGGAACAGCTTCTGTATGAGGAGAGATTAAAAAGTTTGGGACTGTTCAGCTTGAAAAAGAGATGACTAAGAGGGGATATGATAGAGATCTATAAAATCACGACAGGTGTGGAGAAAGTTAAATAAGGAAATGTTATTTACTCCTTCACATAACACAAGAACTAGGGGTCACTCAATGAAATTAAAAGGCAGCAGGTTTAAAACAAACAAAAGGAAGTACTTCTTCACACAATGCACATTCAACCTATGGAAACTCATTGCCAGAGGATGTTCTGAAGGTCAAAACTATAACAGGGTTCCAAAAAGAACTAGATAAGTTCATGGAGGACAGGTCCATCAGTGGCTATTAGCCAGGATGGCCAGGAATGCAACACCAAGCTCTGAGTGTCCCTAGCTTCTGATTCCCAGAAACTGGGAGTAGATGACAGGGGATGGATCACTTGATGATTGACTGTTCTGCTCATTCTCTCTGAAACACTTGGCATTGGCCACTGGTGGAAGACAAGATACTGGGCTAGATGGACCAAAAGTCATAACAATTGTTGGACAGACAATGACTGAGCCATATTTGCACCTGAAATTTGTCTCAGACATGGCTTTTTCATACATGGTCCATGTGTTGCAAAAGTTAAAATACCAGTTATGAACAAAGGTGTTTGTTTGCCCAGGCAAACAAACAAACAAACAAAAAGATTGGAAGTGTCACTGTTCTGTCACAGGAAAAATAGAGTCGTGTGTTAGTTAAAAATGGGGAAGGCGTGGCTCAACAGTATTTTAATTTTATATTGTTTTCCATGGAAAATTCTGAAGAAAGTCATTTATTCATGAGACTCCAGTCAATAGGAGTAGCTACAGAAGCAACCAAACCAGGACTGTTGCACTGGGGTAGACAGAGGAGAGGAGGGCAAAATGGAGTCTAGACAGGATCACTCTTCCTCTGACCCACAACTGTACAGGGGAGACGGTCATACTCTGGAGGCACTAGGCCCCAGGTGGTTCTTAGTTGGGCGAAAAACTGCAGAGAGGAACCAACCAGCCAGAGGTTCTATCTGGAAGGAGCAGAAGCTGCCATAGCAGGGACAATTGGGGCAGTAAAGAACTTTCTACTGCCCTGTGCTGACAGGCTATTTGCTCCAAGCCTTCCCCTCCCTCACAGTCACTTCACCTCAGCTTCACTGCACCCCTGCGCCTCTTCCCCTAACCCCTCCATCTCGTTTGCCTTCCCATTTAGCTGACCCCTTCCTAACTAAATCCACCCCCCCAAAAAATATGGAACTAACATGCCATTTGATGCCCTCATGTTGTTCCCTCTGCTGGTCCCCACCCTGTCTCTCTCTCTCTGGTCTATTTAAATTGTCACCTCTTCCGGGCAGAAACTGTCTATTGCTTTGTTGGAACAGCACCTTGCACAATGGGAGCCATTCTTGGTTGGTCCGTAGGCACTACTGTAATAAACATGATTAATATTTTACAAAAAACATAGTTTAAACCACTTTCATAGTCTTTATGAGTTAAAACTATTAAAAATCCCATGCACCACCTCAGACGATACTGGGTAAAAGCTGTAACTAATAGAGACATCTTGCCCAGCAGTAAGCTGGATGGGGTAACAAGGGTCAGCACTTTTTATAACAAAATCCTAAGAGTCAGAGGCCTATATTGATAGAAGTGGGTAGTGATTTTGGATGCCCCCAACACTGAAGCACCCATAATCACTAGTCAATTTTGAAAACATAGGCCATTTTTTTTTGCCAGAGAAGTCATTGCTGTGACAGTCATTCAACTTTACTTAGGAGTATCTGAAACTGTCCAGGCCCATCTGCAGAAGAAAATCATGTTTCAGTTTATTATTTGTAGTATGGTAGCACTTAAAAGACCCAGCCAAGGTCAGGACCCTATTGTGCTAGATGCTGTACAAACATACAGTGACAGATTGTCCCTGCCCCAAAGAGTTTATAATCCATGGTGGTATAAGCTTCCGCATGCTACCTGGCTCACCCATGTAGCAGCAGGATCTTCCCATGCAAACATCAGAACTTTCACCTCCAATTCCACACCCCACCGCACCTAGAGGAAAGTGGCATAATTATCACACCCACCGGAGGCATATTTATTATTCGTGTTGCAGTAGAACCAGGAGCACCAGTCGGACTAGGGCCCAGAATACTATGCTCTGTACAGACACAGAACAAAGAATATGGGGGCATCTTCCCCCAGATAACAGAACTGCTTTGATCTAAGTGAGGATAGAGGAGGAGAGGTAAGTGATGCAGAATCATGGAACCCAACTTTGAGCTCATTACCATGTGCCAATATGTGTACAATCAATTGCACAATGCATCAAGTGGCCTGACTGCCTCTACTTCTGGGGGTGCTTTCAGAGCTCCTGCATGACTTTCCAAGGCCACACAGACCTTGATACCTTCCCATGTCTATGAGTCACAGCCAGTTTTCCTGATTATCTGCTGCCTACTTCCTAGCTCCCACACCAGATTGGCCTCCTTTCAGATTTTTAAAGGGGTCACAGGAGCTGCTCTGGACCTTACAAGATCCATATTTGATGGTGTGTGCTGCACTAATAAGAATAGCCCTTCTGGATCAGACCAAAGGTCCATCTAGCCCAGTATCCTGTCTTCCAACAGTGGCCAGTGCCAGATGCTCCAGAGGGAATGAACAGAACAGGTAATCATCAAGTGATCCATCCCCTGTCACCCATTCCCAGCTTCTGGCAAACAGAGGCTATGGACACCATTTATTGCACTAATGTCCACTGCAATTCCTCTGGTCTTCAGAAAGTCCATGGGAATTCAAAGCTGAGAGGTGGAGTTGGAATCATGGTCTGAAACTTTGGGAGCAGGCAGGGGCGGCTCCAGGCACCAGCGCAGCAAGCACGTGCTTGGAGTGACAAGCCGCGGGGGGCGCCTGCCAGTCGCTGTGAGGGCAGCAGCAGTCAGGAGGCCTTCAGCAGCATGCCTGCGGGAGATCCGCCGGTCCTGTGGCAAATCGGCGGTGGATCCGCTGAAGCCGCGGGACTGGCAGATCACCCGCAGAAACACAGCTGAATCCGCGTAACCACGGACCGCCGAAGGCCGCCTGACTGCCGTGCTTGGGGCGGCAAAAAAACAGAGCCGCCCTGGGATCAGGGTAGTAGCAGGAAGTCATCTTGTGGCAGATTTTTTGGGAGCCAGGGGGCCATGTGGAGCTCCTGAATGGAAATTCACTCATTACTCCAAGAGTAAGTGCTATGAGCTTGGGATGGTTATACTGTATTTTTCACACATAAAGAAGTTGAATCACAGATATTAAATGCAAAAAACTCAGTTCAACCTTATCTTTATAATGTAACTATACATTCACACACACTTTAACCCTGCAACCTTAACAGTGCATAACAAATTTATATCTTGAAGAGTTAATATTAAGATTGTCCAGACAAACCTTACCTCAGTTCCACTTTGTGCTTGTATCATGATACAAACTGCATGATCACATATTAGTTCTCAGAGTCAATATTTCCTATATTTTCTTTAAATACACTCGTATAGCATCTTGTACTACCCATCTATGCCAGACTCACTGAAGGTAATTTAAAATGATGAGTACACAGAAAAACATAAGTCACGCTACATCTGCTGTATAAGAAGCAGCAAACAGTATTAAGTGTTAGCATACACAGGAAACTACCATTAACTTACAATATTAACACTTTTCATAAGCCGTGTACCAATCATCTTTCATTAACACATCAGTCTTCACACAACTACTATTTAATATAGTAACCAAAGGAAAACAATTTTATGTCAGAACTTTTTTGGAAGGAATTTAGTTTTCAATTTATTTACATCTGTCCTCTTAAGAATATGCCAATGATATTAAATCAGTAGCAAGTGGACCATATTCTACAGTACAAGGTCCCTTTGCCAGGGCACCCCCGGGGCTGAGCACTAGCATTCTGCGCTGGGGGTACGTGGCTGTTCCTGTACACCTGCCCAGTCTCAAGAGGCTCAGGCGGAGGGCTGAGCCCCAGATAGTCCATCCCTTCCAGGGGTTGTCAATAAACACAAACCAATTGCCCCTCAGATGTGGTAAAGTTCTCTTCTGTAAAGCTGGGGGCCCAACTAGGTTCACTGGCTAGTGTAAAGGCATCACAAGTGGATCCACAACAGGTCCTCCCTTTCTCCCTCCTGGCAGGGGTCACCAGGCAGTGATCAGCTGAGCAGTTTTTATTTTTAGTTAGCTGAAGACTGGAGACCTACTCTTCTCACAAGTGTGCCACTGACTGGGCTGGGCTTCTCACTTTTAAGCTCTTCCTTCTAATTCTGACATCTCTCACAGGTGTGCTGGTAGGGCAGGGTACTCTTAGCCATGGACGGTGCATGAGCCCCTGCTTCGGGGAGACTAGCCATGCGGCCCCATCCCTTCCATCCAAGCCCGTTCCCCCCAAAGCCTGCCAGAGCCCCGAGCCCACGGCTGGAGGAGTCCCGGCCGCACAGCCCTGGTCTGCTCGCTGGCCCCAACCACCTGCTGGTATCTGGCTGGAGCTGAGCTGGCACCAGCTTTGGTGAGAGGGCAGAGTGGGCAGGGCCAGGGCTTAGCTTAGGATAGGCTTAGCCTCCCTTGGCCTATTATACCTGATGCCCATGCCCTGAGCTCACATTAGCTTGTGAACTCTGTGTTGCCCAGTGGAGGGGTTGTACACTCCACCACACCTAGCAATGAGATCACCTATTGGGACTGACCAGGTGGTCACCTGACAAAGGGCCTGGAAGGTTAAAAAAGGACAGGACGCTCCTTCAGCTTTAGCTGGTGAAAATGGCTGAAGAGATGAGCTGCATGTAGGGCCCAAAGCGGAAGCCTGCTCCTCTGAATAAAGAGGACCTCCAAGGACTCCCAAGGGAAGGGTGAGCTAGCCAGGGGCACTGCATTTAGTATGTTTGAGGTTTTCTAAATGATCTGTACTCTCTTATGCTTTATTTGTTAATTAAAGAGCAATGGTGTTAGACACTTTTATACAGAATTTTGTGCGTGTTAAGTGTTACACTTACCACCAGCCCCCCTGAAGAGGAGAGACAGAAGGCTCACACCTTTGGGTGGTGTTCTCCTATAGCTTAAATACAGCCTCTCCCAGAAGTCTGAGGCATCAGCACTGGTTCCAGGGACTGGACAGAGAAACCGCATGGTCTAAGCTCTCCGAATGGGCACTAGACAAGGGATGTGCCCCGAGACTCAAGACTCAATGCCTGGGCTCTGTTCACACTCCAGATGCTAAAAACACATGGGTATTCAATGGTGGATCCCTTCACAGCAATCTGGAGGGCTGCCAGCAAGGGGAACCCGATTTGATCTGTGGCATCTTTTCTACAAACTTAGATAAACGTGTATGATAGTATAAAGATAGAACATGAGATCATGCAACTGAAGATTGTTACAATGTACATGCACAACAGAGGGCTACAGTTTCATGTTCAACCTTAACATTAGCACTTCCTGAAACGAGTTCTGAACTGTGCAACACTAGTGTTCATTAACAGGCTTGTTTTACATTTAATTAATCTGAGGATGCTCCCATGAACCGGGTAACAGCCAACCTCATTCTCTGAGCTTGTTCAGCCAAGGAGCATACTGATTCTTTACAAAAAAGGAAAGCCCCTCAAGTATACTTTTTTAAAAAAAGCTTAGCCACACAGACAGTTACCCAAGCATGTACATGCATGTTGTGACATCTGGATTAGGAGACACATAAATGGCATGTATCCTAAAGATGGCTTAGCCGTCTCCTGCACCTACAGGAATCAGAGACTCCTTTCATCATTTGTACCTGCTGTGGCTCCCTTTGACAGCCACGGCTCCATCTCTCCAGTGTTATTCCAGTTCAGTCCACTGTGTCCAATGGACCCAAGATCAGAGGAGTCTGGGGGAGAAGAATCCATCACATCTCTACTATGGTATCTATACTGTAGAGTCTGCATGTCACATGTGTCTGAATTAATAAAATTCTGGTAAAGTGGTCTTCTGCTCTGGTAGTCATTAGAAAGTCCATAACCCGTAAGTGTATAATAAGAGTTGCTGGAGAGAAGTTGGAAAGGTGTTCAGATTAACAGGCCTCAAAAAACAGTTGCAATCCTCTTATGTTGCAGTCTCCCCACCCAATAACCAATGTGTTCATATGACACCATCAGCTGTCCTGTGAGGAAGAAGTGCCTCTGATGTGTCAAACCCATCATCCAGCTGTAAGTCTGTCACTGGAGCAAGGGACACAGAAGAGGAGAAGGAGCAGAGGACAGTGGTGATGGACAGCAATACTAAACAAGTTCTCTTGGGATGGTGTACCTGCTAATCTTACAACATGAATTTACAGAGTCCAAGTGTATGAACAATCAGCTGTATAAAGGGAAGACTTAACTATTCATGATGGTTCTGAGCTAGGGCTGTTATGAACTTGTGACCACAGAAAAAGCCCTTTGCAGGAACTTGTAATAGGATTGTCGGTGGGCTGGGAGGCCTAGTGGTTAGCGTCCAGTCAGTTGTGGAGCAGTGGTAGGGGAGCCCAGGCCCACCCACTCCACTGGACTCCAAACCAGGGCCTTAGGAGGGTCGGCAGCATTCGACCTCTGGGAACACCCTCTAAGTTACCTTCCCTGAGTCACTTCCTACTGCTGCTTCTCTCCACTTCTGGTCGCAAATAGGAAAAAGAAAAATGAAGAGGAAACCAAACAGTCAGCCCCAGCCAGGCTCAGCATACAGTCCTGGTACTTCAAGGAGGCTTCTCCAGACCCTTTTTGGCAGGGACCTTCAGGGTAGGTCTGTACTCCTCCCCTGCCTCCAGAGCTTTCTGAGGTAGCTTGCTGCTTCCTTTTCAACCCTGTCTGCAGCTGGAGTGTGCCCTGCACAGTTGGAGGGGCAAGGCTAGTGGGGCCCAGTATTATTCTTTAACCCCTTCTGTCCCAGTGTGGGGTTTGTATACCCCATCACAGGCCTGAAGGACTGACGCCTAACAGAGCCCTTGATGGAGTTGGGGGATAATCTCTGGTAAATTTATGAACATCGGTGTGGTTTCTTTTAGTGTTTTTAATAGGTTTTCACTGCAATGCTTTCATTTTAAGAATAAATGTGATTGCTTACAAAGAGCTGTATGGTAACTTGTGATGCTGGCAGCTAAAGCTGATCATAGCCTTCAGACAGAAAGCAAGGCATAGATGCTGGATTGTTTAAGCAGTCTGGCTTGCTGGGGAAATTACAATCTAGGCAGGGAACTGTGCAGCCTGGAAATACCTTTGTCAGGAGAGAGCAAGAGAGAGATGTCTCTGCCCAAGAGAGGTGATGGCTGAGAAGCTGGGAGCCCTCCAGGGACCACAATAGGGGGAACATAGGTGCAATTGTACTCAGACTTTAAGGTCAGAAGGGACCATCATGATCATCTAGTCTGACCTCCTGCACATTGCAAGGCACAGAACCTCACCTGCCCACTCCTGTAATAGACTTATAACCTCTGTCTGAGTTACTGAAGTCCTCAAATCGTGGTTAAAAGACTTCAAGCTACAGAAAATCTGCCATTTACACTAGTCTAAACCTGCAAGTGACCGTGTCCTATGTTGCAGAGGAAGGCGAAACTGAGCCGTGACAGGTAGTTCTACAAACAAGCATGTGTGTTTCTGCACTTTCGTAAGCTTGACCAATTAGTCAACAGCAACACAGTCTGACAAATGAGATTCAGTATGAGTCCACAAAGACAAGAGGAGACAACAGGCA
The DNA here is from genome assembly GCF_011386835.1 of Chrysemys picta bellii. Lineage (NCBI taxonomy): Eukaryota > Metazoa > Chordata > Testudines > Emydidae > Chrysemys > Chrysemys picta. The sequence goes on from NC_088815.1 coordinate 2,751,395, forward strand.
TACAAAACCAATTATAAGAAAAATCCTTTCAAATACAAACATAATATTTATGTCTGCATAAATTAAAGAACAAAGAATGAGTTTCCAAGTTCTTTCTTTGTTCAAAAAATGAGTATGATGCAGTGACACCAGACTGAAAAAGAAGAGGAGGATGTTATACTATCTTCCAAAACCTTTGTTACATATAGTATCAACGTTAAATCATTAAGAGCCCACTTGTGTAATGTGCTGAAAGCCTCCTGGAAAGAGATGAGCACCCTCAACTCCCACTGACTTCAATGGGAATTGAAGATTCTCAACACTTTTAAGGAGTAGGCCCTAGATATGCTTAAAAATATAGTGTAGGTTACAGAATGTTTGATTCTTGTTTTCAAAAGCTAAGCTAATTAACCTGGTGTTAAACATGGTGTGTATGAGGGCCCAGATTTTAAGAGTTCATACACTGCTGAAGAAGTGTAACATAAAACTTCCTAGGAGGGGCTAAAAATTGTTAGAATTATGATAATTCTGGAAAAGCTACATTTTGAACAAAAACATGTAATCTCCATTTCCCTACAAGAGGCTAACAGCATTTGGTCATAAGTGCCCCTCTCTGTAGGATGTTTACATGAAAGATTTGTGTGTGGGGGGGGGGGGAAAGAGTCCACTTGATTCATAGTTAAAGCTTAAGGAAGGGAGATTGCCTGACTACACAGTTATACTAACAAGTAGTAGATTATCGTCAGTCACAATACTTTGCACTTGTATCACTTTTCTGAAGACCACAAACATTAAGTTTCTGAACAGCCCAAGTGGTAGATGACCCTTTTTTGCATATGAGAAGACTGAGCCACAGAGGGCTAAGTCAGTGACAGAACCCCAGGATTTCCAACTCTCTGTTCAGATTGCTAGACTACACACCACTGCGGGCTCAACTGTCTTTTCTAGCAGATAAGTCTTCCAGCATGTGGTCTACAACACAAGAGGTCCCAATGTTTGTTTTCAATAAAATGCTCATTACAACAAGCATAGAATCATAGACGTGTAGGACTGGAAGGGACCTCAACAGATCATCTAGTCCAATCCCCTACACTCAAGGCAGGACTAAGTAATAATAGACCATTCCTGACAGGAGTTTGTCTAACCTGATCTTAAAAGCCTCCCATGACGGAGATTCCACAACCTCCCTCGACCATTTGTTCCAGTGCTTAACTACCCTGACAGTTAGGAAGTTTTTCCTACCATCCAACCTAAACCTCCCTTGCTGCAATTTAAGACCACTGCTTCCTGTCCTATCCTGAGAGGTTAAGGGGGAAAATTTTTTACCCTCCTCCTTGTAACAACCTTTTATATACTTGAAAACTGTTATGTCCCCCCTAATATTAAATTGTCCTCCAGAATCTCAGATTTTATTTGAGAAAAGTGGTGGGCTACACTGAAAAGTTACATTAGCTTAGCTAGGTCTCTCAGGGGAGTGAAAATTCCACACCCCTGAGCAACATAAGTTAAAGTGTGGCAGTCTTCTTCCAAGCTCTGCCCATCCGAGATGCCAAAATAAGACACCACTCAGTATAAAGTGAGCAAATGCTAAAATATGATTGTGCTGCTCTCTGAGCTCCCCTGGACTCCTTAAACTGGATTCTTCTTTGGCCAGGCTTCAATACACCCATGCGCTTTGCTGGCCCCTTGAAACTTGTTGATCGGGGCGTTTTTTTTTCCACACCCCCAACCAACAAAAGATTTGCCGACAAAAGCGCTAGTGTAGACAAAGTCTTAACTACATCGCTCAGGGGGTTGGATTTTTTAAATCTGAGATTTTGGAGGACAAGATAAGAGGATCAGACCAGGATATAGAGCAATATCCATCCTGACAATTCTGAATGAACTCAGTACCACTATACATATACATATATTAGGTTGCTCTGAAACACATCTGGACACTATTTCTGAAGGAGATCCTTGCCTCTTCTAAGTAGGAAGGTCAGTGAACAACAATGGAGCCATACAATGGAAATTACAACTCCTTTAGAGAAGGCAACCTACCAGGCCCCTGGAGAATGCAACAGTCCACAAGGTCTTAAGAAGCCAATCCTGTCTCCACACTTCCCTGTCTCCAACCTTCCCCATTGAGCCATGCTGACATGGACTCTCCACAATCAGGTTTCAATCCATGATGTGACACAGAGACAAGCCCTAACTAGTCAACAACCTCTTTATGGCAACTGAAAAAGAACAAACCTCAGCACTGATACTATTCAGTCTCTTTGCAGTGTTCAAGGTAGTCAATTACAAGATACTGCTGACCTTACAAGACCTATCCTGAGTGGATGGTGCAGCATGGTCATTGATGCAATAATTTCTCCTGAACTGGCCTGAGAGCATAGCTGCTCCCCAACCTCAAGAGCATTCACATGCACAGATCTGCAGATATCAGTGCTGCTCCTGCCTCTTTCCCTTCAATATGAGAACTCATGGATAAGTTGCAAGTAACATAGGCTCAATTGCCAACAACATACCAACACCACCCAGCCTTGCATCTCCTCAGCAAACTTTATTGACTGGACACTACCAGGTGTCACACTGCCTATGTGAAATCAACACCTGGACAAAGGGAAGCTTGCTCACACTGACCCCAGACTAGAGCTGAAGAGCAGAGTCCACTATGGAGAACTCAAGATGAATCTTACTGTATTTGGTGACAGAACCCCAGAGAAGTTTGTGAGAGCACTCAATTGAATTCTGACTATTCTGGAGTTCACAGAGTGCTAAAAAAAGAAGGTCCTACCCCCCATCTGTCCTAGAATAAAAACAAACAAACAAAAAACCAGAAAGACAACACAACACTGGATGACAGAGATCAAAAGGTCTAATCTAAATGTGAAGCTTGGAGAAACCTATGGCTTTTACTTCCCTACCTCACAGGGGTATTGGTAGGAGAAATACATTAAGGACTGTAAAGTGCTTTGAGAGCTAATGAAAAAGGAAATTAAGAGCTAAGCATTATTATATTACATATTTTAATCATGGAACTAAATATACTTAAGACATCCCACTATTTACTTTGCAGATGTTTGGAAGAGGAAAGGTGTGAAAGCTTATCCAGCGTGGCAAAGGTGGGCACGTTAAAATCAGACCAAGTACCATTGTCAGCATTAAAGACAAAAGACCAAAACCTGAAATGGATGGGGGAACAACTACAGCTAGAAAGCAACAATTTAACAGGCAGATAGGAATCCCAAATTTCACTGGGCAACTGGACAGACCGACAGCCTAGCAGCCTCAGGGCAATGCTGGCACAACCAGCTCCTGTCCCTTGCCCCAGAGAACCTGCCTCAGCCTAGGGGGGTTCAGGGCAAGAAGTATCTAGCTTAGACACAAACTGACTTGACATTGTCTCTCCCAGCTACCCTGGGCCAGCACAGCACATCAGGCAGTGTGTGGAATGGGAGTAGCTTCTCCAGCACCAGTTTGGGGCTCCAGAGCCCCTGAGACCAGCCCTCCTCCAGCTAGCCCTTGCCACCACTATTTCCTAACTACGCAGGGAAGATGGTCCCGAGCAGAGGCAAGCCCTCTTCCTATGAGGGCAGATGTTATCTCCCTATGCCCCCAGATCCCGCTCAGTTCCACCCAGGAGGACTCCACCCCTGCTTTCCCTGTCCCCCAGGCTTCCCTCAGCTCCTTCCCCCCGATCCCTGTCATTCCTTCCCCTGCTCCCCAGAATCCCCTCCGCTCCCCACCCATGCCAGGTCCCCCTCAGCTCCAATCACCCATCCCCAGGCTCCCCTCAGCTCTCCCCCCATCCCAGTCACCCCAGCTCCCTCCGCCCATCGCAGTCACGCACAGCCCGCCTGTAGGTCCCCCTCACCGTCCCAGTAGCACCCAGGGCCTATCACACGACGCCCGCCGGGCACGACTACCTGCCGGTCCCGGTGCCCCAGGCTGAATCTCAGTGGGGCCTGGGCCGCCCCATATCCCGGCTCCAGCGGCCGCCGGGCGCCGCCTACTGCCTCCCTCCTGCTGTCACGGCGGATGGAGCAGTGCCCGCGGATAGCCCCGCCCACACCCATACCAGCCAATCAGCGCACGGGACTACACAGAAGGGTAGATATATCGCCCAATCGTCTGCCAGAACCGACTCTAGACGTCATGGTATTACCTTGATGGACATAGCCACTAACTACTAGCAGCCTGGGGAAGAGCGTAATCTGGCCACAGACGCGCAGGATGCCGAGTGGCGGGGACAGGTCAGGCTCGGCCCTGTACCGGGCTGGAGGAGGCGGGGCCTAGAGCAGGGGCAGGGCTTGAGCCCCTCCCTTCCCTCCTCCCCCTAGCCCCGCCCCGCTGGGAGAGGGGCTGCCTCAGGGAGCCGTTGCGAGGCGCGCGCCAGAACTCAGGGCGAGGCCGGTGCGAGCGGGGCCTTTCTCTCAGGGTACGTCTACACTACGAAATTAGTTCGAATTTATAGAAGCCGGTTTTATTGAAATCGGTTGTATACAGCCGATTGTGTGTGTCCACACAATAAAATGCTCTAGGTGCTCTAGTCGGCGGACCGCGTCCACAGTACAAGGCTAGCGTCGACTTCCAGAGCATTGCACTATGGGTAGCTATCCCACAGCTATCCCACAGTTCCCGCAGTCTCCGCCGCCCCTTTGAATTCTGGGTTGAGATCCCAATGCCCGGATGATGCAAAACAGTGTCGCGGGCGGTTCTGGGTACATGTCGTCAGGCCCCTCCCCCCCCCGTCACAGCAACGGCAGACAATAGATTCGCGCCTCTTTACCTGGGTTACCTGAGTTACCTGTGCAGACAACATGGAGCCCGCTCAGCTGAGCTCACCGTCACCATATGTCCTCTGGGTGTCGGCAGACGTGGGACTGCATTGCTGCACAGCAGCAGCTGCTAACTGCCTTTTGGCGGTAGACGGTGCAGTAGACTGGTAGCCTTCATCGGCGATCTGGGTGCTGGCAGCCGTGGGGCTTGCCTTTTGGCAGTAAATGGTGTATTACGACTATTAGCCGTCCTATTACAAGTCGGGTCATCGCACATTAGCAGAGTCTTCCCCGAGCAGCCGATTGTGCAATAGGCCTGAAGACCATCGTCATACGCCGCCCCGTATTTGCTGCCAAGCACCCAGAAAGATGCCGAGGGCTATCAGTCACGCTGCACCGTCGTCTTAAGATGTAAAAAATAGATTTGCTCTGTATTCATTTGCTTCCCCCTCCCTCCGTCAAATCAACGGCCTGCTAAGCCCAGGGTTTTCAGTTTAATCTTTGGGGGGAACATTCTGTGTGACAGTTGTTTGTGTTTCTCCCTGATGCACAGCCACCGTTCTTGATTTTAATTCCCTGTGCCTGTACGCCATGTCGTCACTCGGCCCCCCTCCCTCCTTCCCCTAGTCCGTCAGATACTACGTTTGCGCCACAGCTCAGAGAGCCGAGAAGCGGTTCGCGCCTTTTCTTTGAATTCTGGGTTGAGATCCCAATGCCCGGATGATGCAAAACAGTGTCGCGGGCGGTTCTGGGTACATGTCGTCAGGCCCCTCCCCCCTCGTCACAGCAACGCAGACAATAGATTCGCGCCTTTTTACCTGGGTTACCTGTGCAGACAACATATCACGGCAAGCATGGAGCCCGCTCAGCTCAGCTGAGCTCACCGTCACCATATGTCCTCTGGGTGCTGGCAGACGTGGGACTGCATTGCTACACAGCAGCAGCTGCTAACTGCCTTTTGGCGGTAGACGGTGTAGCATGAGTGATAGCCATGGGGCTGGCAGCCGTAGGGCTGCATTGCACCAGCCCCTTGCCAGGCGATGGTATATTATGACTGGTATCCGTCGTCATCGTATTGGTGTGGCTGTCAATCATGGCCACCTGGGCAGACATGCTACTGTTTCGATGATGATGGCTACCAGTCGTAATATACTATTTTCTGCCAATTGCCCAGTATTGTCTGCTAAGCACCCAGAAGAGGCCGAGGGCGATGCTGGGTGCTGGCGGACGTGGGGCTGGCAGACGTGGGGCTGCATTGCTACACAGCAGCAGCCCCTTGCCTTTTGGCAGATGATGGTATTTTATGATTGGTATCCGTCATCGTCGTACTGGTATGGCTGTCACTCATGCTGCACCGTCGGCTGCCACCTTAAGATGTAAAAAATAGATTTGTTCTGTATTCATATGCTTCCCCTTCCTCCGTGAAATCAATGGCCTGCTAAGCCCAGGGTTTTCATTTTAATCTTTGGGGGGACCATTCTGTGTGACAGTTGTTTGTGTTTCTCCCTGTTCCTGTACCTGTACGCCATGTCGTCACTCGGCCCTCCCTCCCTCCCGCCCTCCCTCCTTCTCCTGGTCCATCAGATACTACTTTCGCGCCTTTTTTCTGACCAGGCGCCATAGCTAGCACTGGGATCATGGAGCCCGCTCAGATCACCGCGGCAATTATGAGCACTATGAACACCACGCGCATTGTCCTGGAGTATATGCAGAGCCAGGACATGCCAAGGCGAAACCCGGACCAGGCGAGGAGGCGATTGCAGCGCGGCGACGAGAGTGATGAGGAAATTGACATGGACATAGACCTCTCACAAGGCACAGGCACCAGCAATGTGGAAATCATGGTGTCACTGGGGCAGGTTGATGCCGTGGAACGCCGATTCTGGGCCCGGGAAACAAGCACAGACTGGTGGGACCGCATCGTGCTGCAGGTATGGGACGATTCCCAGTGGCTGCGAAACTTTCGCATGCGTAAGGGCACTTTCATGGAACTTTGTGACTTGCTGTCCCCTGCCCTGAAACGCCAGGATACCAAGATGAGAGCAGCCCTCACAGTTGAGAAGCGAGTGGCGATAGCCCTGTGGAAGCTTGCAACGCCAGACAGCTACCGGTCAGTCGGGAATCAATTTGGAGTGGGCAAATCTACAGTGGGGGCTGCTGTGATCCAATTTGCCAGGGCAATGAAAGACCTGGTGATAGCAAGGGTAGTGACTCTGGGCAACGTGCAGTCAATAGTGGATGGTTTTGCTGAAATGGGATTCCCAAACTGTGGCGGGGCCATAGACGGAACCCATATCCCTATCTTGTCACCGGAGCACCAAGCCACCGACTACATAAACCGCAAGGGGTACTTTTCAATGCTGCTGCAAGCCCTGGTGGATCACAAGGGACGTTTCACCAACATCAACGTGGGATGGCCGGGAAAGGTACATGATGCTCGCGTCTTCAGGAACTCTGCTCTGTTTCGAAAGCTGGAGGAAGGGACTTTCTTCCCGGACCAGAAAGTGACCATTGGGGATGTTGAAATGCCTATCGTGATCCTTGGGGACCCAGCCTACCCCTTAATGCCATGGCTCATGAAGCCGTACACAGGCAGCCTGGACAGGAGTCAGGACCTGTTCAACTACAGGCTGAGCAAGTGCCGAATGGTGGTGGAATGTGCATTTGGACGTTTAAAAGCGCGCTGGCGCAGCTTACTGACTCGCTCAGACCTCAGCGAAAAGAATATCCCCATTGTTATTGCTACTTGCTGTGCGCTCCACAATATCTGTGAGAGTAAGGGGGAGACCTTTATGGCGGGGTGGGAGGTTGAGGCAACTCGCCTGGCCGCTGATTACGCGCAGCCAGACACCAGGGCGGTTAGAGGAGCACAGCAGGGCGCGGTGCGCATCAGAGAAGCTTTGAAAACGAGTTTTGTGACTGGCCAGGCTACTGTGTGAAACTTCTGTTTGTTTCTCCTTGATGAACCCTCCAAACCCCCCCCACCGACCCGGTTCACTCTACTTCCCTGTAAACCAACCACCCCACCCCACCCTCCCCTCCCGCTTGCAGAGGCAATAAAGTCATTTTTTTTTAACATTCATGCATTCTTTATTAGTTCCTTACAGAGGTAGGGGGATAATTGCCAAGGTAGCCTGGGATGGGTGGGGGAGGAGGGATGGAAAAGGACACACTGCATTTTAAAACTTTAACTCTTATTGAAGGCCAGCCTTCTGATGCTTGGGCGATCATCTGGGGTGGAGTGACTGGGTGGACGGAGGCCCCCCCACCGTGTTCTTGGGCGTCTGGGTGAGGAGGCTATGGAACTTGGGGAGGAGGGCTGTTGGTTACACAGGGGCTGTAGCGGCGGTCTCTGCTCCTGCTGCCTTTCCTGCAACTCAACCATACGCTCGAGCATATCAGTTTGATGCTCCAGCAGACGGAGCATTGCCTCTTGCCGTCTGTCTGCAAGCTGACGCCACCTATCGTCTTCAGCCCGCCACTTGCTCTGTTCTTCCCGCGATTCAGCCCGCCACCTCTCCTCTCGTTCATATTGGGCTTTTCTCATCTCCGTCATTGACTGCCTCCACGCATTCTGCTGTGCTCTATCAGCCTGGGCGGACATCTGCAGCTCCGTGAACATCTCGTCCCTCGTCCTACGTTTTCTCTTTCTAATGTTCACGAGCCTCTGCGAAGGAGAAACATTTGCAGCTGGCGGAGGAGAAGGGAGAGGTGGTTAAAAAAGACACATTTTAGAGAACAATGGGTACACTCTTTCATTACAAGGTCGCATATTTCGGCTTGCAGGCAGCCATCGTAGGCCACAGTGTTTTGGCTTTTTTAACCTTCTTAACATGCGGGAAAGGTTGCAAACAGCAGCGCATTTCCCATATCAAGGATGAATTGGGTTGTCCATTTAAAATGGGGTTTCAATGTAAAAGGAGTGGCTGCGGTTTCCCGGTTAACATGCGGCACAAACACAAGTAAACCCCCCCGCCCCACACACACGATTCTCTGGGATGATCACTTCACCCCTCCCCCCACCGCGTGGTTAACAGCGGGGAACATTTCTGGTCAGAAGAGCAGGAACGGGCGCCTCTGAATGTCCCCTTAATAAAATCACCCCATTTCAACCAGGAGAGCTTTCTGGAGATGTCCCTGGAGGATTTCCGCTCCATCCCCATACACGTTAACAGACTTTTCCAGTAGATGTACTGGCCGCGATTGCCAGGGCAAAGTAATCATTAAACACGCTTGCTTTTTTTTTGTAATGTTTACAAATAGTTACAAAGTTACACTCACCAGAGGTCTCCTGTGTGCCCTGAGGGTCTTGGGTGAGTTCGGGGGTTACTGGTTCCAGGTCCAGGGTCACAAACATATCCTGGCTGTTGGGGAAACCGGTTTCTCCGCTTCCTTGCTGCTGTGAGCTACCTACAGTACCTCCATCGTCATCATCCTCCTCGTTCCCCGAACCGTCTTCCCTGTGTGTTTCTCCAGTGAGAGAGTCATAGCACACGGTTGGGGTAGTGGTGGCTGCACCCCCTAGGATCGCATGCAGCTCCGCGTAGTAGCGGCAAGTTTGCGGCTCTGCCCCGGACCTTCCGTTTGCTTCTCTGGCTTTGTGGTAAGCTTGCCGTAGCTCCTTAATTTTCACGCGGCACTGCTGTGTGTCCCTGTTATGGCCTCGGTCCTTCATGGCCTTGGAGATCTTTTCTAATACTTTTCCATTTCTTTTACTGCTACGGAGTTCAGCTATCACTGCTTCATCTCCCCATATGGCGAGCAGATCTCGTACCTCCCGTTCGGTCCATGCTGGAGCTCTTTTGCGATCCTGGGAGGACTCCATCACGGTTACCTGTGCTGATGAGCTCTGCGGGGTCACCTGTGCTCTCCACGCTGGGCAAACAGGAAATGAAATTCAAACCTTCGCGGGTCTTTTCCTGTCTACCTGGTCAGTGCATCTGAGTTGAGAGTGCTGTCCAGAGCGGTCACAATGAAGCACTGTGGGATAGCTCCCGGAGGCCAATAACGTCGAATTCCGTCCACACTACCCCAATTCCGACCCGCAAAGACCGGTTTTATCGCTAATCCCCTCGTCAGAGGTGGTGTAAAGAAACCGGTTTAAAGGACCCTTTAAGTCGAAAGAAAGGGCTTCGTTGTGTGGACGTGTCCAGGCTTAATTCGGTTTAACGCCGCTAAAGTCGACCTAAACCCGTAGTGTAGACCAGGCCTCAGCCTCACAGTGCCTGGGGGCCGCAGGCCCTGGCTAGGCCCCCGCCTGGGCCCTCGGGCTGCAGCCAGGCCGGCCTTGAGCGCCAGGCAATGCGGTCCAGCTGCGGCTGAGCTGTCACCTCCCCCGTGGCCTCCGCCAGCCCCCACACCCATGGACGGTTTGGGGTCGCAAAACTTACCCACAATAGAACATTTCCGTCTGGACAAGAGAACGGACCGAATGTTTAAATCTGTGCCCGAGGGCTTCTGAGGAGCTGGGATGGTTCAGGGTGCCTGAAGGGATGACTGAGAAGGTTTTGCCACATAGAGGTGAAGGAGGTCCAGCTACTGCACTTTTTTTGGCCATTAAGCTGCTATGAGGTTAACACTTGCTCCTTGTCTCAGTCTAAGCACAGTTTTGAAGATTAGAGGTATAGGTGGGTACGTGTAGAGCGGAGCCAGGATATTAGCGGAACATCTCCTGAGGAGTTGTAGCCACATCCTCAGTTGGAGCAGAGAACTGACTGAATGTTAGCAGAATAGTTTAACTGTTTCTCATTGGTTGATGTTGCAAAGAGGTATACATGTGTGAGGCTCCGGGTTTGGTAGATGCTCTGGGGATAGTCATTGAGCTCCACTCGTGGTCCTGATGGAAGTGCCTGCTCTTGCAATCCATAATTGTGTTCTGAAAGCTGGGTAGATGATCAATGTGATGAGGGATGCATGAGTTCCATAGTCTCACTCTCAGTGACTCTATGCATAGGACTGAAAGATCTTGCTCCCTTTTGACAGTTTATGTAGTACATAGCTTCCTCGTTGTCCAGCCAGAGTGGCCCTGTATGTCATGAAGGAAGTGCTGACAGGTGTAGTGGACTGCCATTAGTTCTAGGATGCTGTTATGGAACAGTCTCTTTTGGGGGACCATTTGCCATCTGCTGTGACCTCTTGTTGACTGGCCCACCCACCCTGAAGAGAGGCATCTGTCATGAGAATTTTTGAAGTTGGAGGATGTGAGAATGGGCTCCCACCCAAACCTTCAGTGGGTCTTTCCACTACCTGAGAGAGTCTAGTACCAGTTGAGGCTCTGTGATTAGTTTGGAAAGGCCCTGCCTATTTGGGGTCTACATAGTCCTTACCCCAGCCTGAAGACATCTGAGGCGCAGTCTCACATGCGGTGTAACAAATATGGATGACAACATGTGGCCCAGGAGTTCTAGCCAGGTCCTTGCAGTTGTTTGAGGGCTGTGCTTTAGAGTAGAGATCAGGCTGGTCATAGTGAGGAATCTTTCCTTGGGGAGATGAGCCTGGTGGATGGGGAGTCTAGTGTGGCTCTGATGAAGTCTATCCACTGGACTGGGATTAGTGTAGACTTCCTTAGATTGATGCGGAAGCCCAGGGACTGAAATAGGGCTAGGGCCTTGGTGGTTGCTGGCTGAGTCTACTGGGTGGAGCAGCCCCAGAGGAGTGAGCCATCCAGATATGGAAAGACTGTGATGCCCCACTGATGCAAGTGAGCCACTACCCATGAGAGGACCTTCATGAAAACCCTTACCACAGAGCGCCCAAAGGGGAGAACAAATATTGGTAATATTCCGAGCCTATGACAAAGCATAGAAAGTGTTTGGGAGAGGACACTAGCAATATGAAAGTAGATGTCCTGGAGGTTGAAGGAGACAAACCAATCCCCTGGATCTGGGGATGAGATTATGGTGGCTAGCGTTACCATCCTGAAGTGCTGGAATAGGACATAGGTAATGATTGTGTCCTACCACAAACCGGAGGAAGCACCTGTGCCCCTCGAATATGTGGATGTGGAAGTACGCGTCCTGTAGATCAAGGGCAGCATACCAGTCCCCGGGATCCAGGGAGGGGATGATGGAGGCCAGGGAGACCATGCGGAATTTGAGCTTCACCATGTGCTGGTTTAGGCCCCGTAGGTCCAGTACGGGTCTGAGCCCCCCTTTGGCCTTCGGGATAAGAAAGTAACAGGAGTAGTACCCCTTGCCTGTGAACTCCTTGGGCACCGCCTCTATCGCTCCTAGTTCCAGGAGCCGCCCCACATCCTGCTTGAGCAGGGCTTTGTGTGAGGGGTCCCTCAGGAGGGACGGGGTGGGGGGGTGGTTGGGCGGGGAGGAGGTAAACTGGAGGGTGTAACCCTGGGAGACGGTGTTGAGGACCCATTGGTCCGAGGTGATCCACGACCATTCCAGGAGGAAAGCACACAATTGGTTGGCAAAGGGAAGCTTTATTGGGGTTGGATCCATGACGAGGACTGGCGGGATGCCCCCAAGCGTCCCGTCAAAAATGCCTTTTCCCTGCCTGTTTGCCCTTAGAGGGTCCAGGCTGGGGGGCAGGTCAAGACTGCCTATGAGGGCATCTCTTATAGTCCCACTGCTTCTTATGGGCGTCCTTTTACTTTAGGAGGGCAGCCAGGGTAGAAGTCTGCTGCAGCTTAAATTTAGGTTTTGCCGGAGCCGGGACATATAGACCCAGTGTCTGGAGGGTCATGCGGGAGTCCTTCATGCTATGCAGCCTTGTATCTATTTCCTCTGCAAACAGAGCTTTCCCATCAAATGGGAGGTCCTGCATGGAAGACTGCGCCTCACTGGACATCCCAGAGAGCAAGAGCTATGACGCCCGTCTCAAGGACACTGCTGAGGCCATCGACCGCGCAGCCGTGTCCGCAGCATCTGAGGCAGCCTGCAGGGAAGCTTGAGCTGCCGATGTCCCTTCCTCCACGAGCGTCCTGAACTCCTTATCACGCTCCTGGAGGGAGTCCTCAAACTTGGGCAGGGAGCCCCACAGACTGAATTTGTACCGGCCCAGGAGAGCCTGATGGTTTGCCACTCGTAACTGGAAGCTCGAAGACTAATAAATTTTCCTACCGAAAGAGTCCAGTCTCCGAGAGTCTTTGTTCTTTGGGGTCGGGTCTGGCTGACCTTGTTGTTCCCAGTGGTTGACCAACTCGACCACCAGGGAGTTGGGTACATAGGTACTCATGCCCCTTAGCGAGTATGAAGTACTTTCACTCAGCCTTTTTTGATATAGGGGCCAATGAGGCCGGTGTTTGCCACAGGGTATTCGAAATCTTAGCCACCCCTTCATGGCTTGGCCAGACCACCCTACCCGGTGCTGATGGGGACAACACGTTGAACAGGGAGCCTGCGGGCTCTTCCATCTCCTCTGCCTGGAGGTAGAGGCTTGCTGCTACCCACTTTAAGAGGTTTTGGTGGGCCCTGACGTCCTCCTGCGGGATGGAGGGGGGCGGGGCTGCAATCGCCTCATCCGGGCAGGGTGAAGAGGCTGGCACGGTGCTCAGGGTGTCATCTGGCACCGGAGGATCCACCACCTGGTCGGACTCCGGGCACGGTGCCGAGGACGTGCGTCCCACCGACTCCTTTGTTGGGGGTCTGGAGATGGAGGCCGACGGCGCCTCCAAAGCTCCACCCACTGAGCGAGCTCCCACCAGCAGCTGTGCCGGAGGCCACTGTGCCCACTGGTATCACTAGGCTGGCCACAACACTCGGTGCCGCTGCACTTGCTGTGGCACTGGCAGAGCCGGCTGTATGGGTTGGCCGGTCTGGTTCGTTGAAGGGCAACTATGAATGGAGACCTGGATGGCGTAGGATCCGCTGCTATCTCTCGACTGAGAGGAGCGGCGGTGCCAGGATCTGCAATGGTCACAGGACTGCGATCTCGATGTGGAGGACCGGTGCCGAGGTAATAGCTGCTCTGCGAATGGCCTTGACGGACGGACCCGTGACGGTGAGATGCTGGCGATCGACACTCGGAGCGGGAGTCCAAGCGGGAACGGTGTCGATGATTGTGCCGTGACTGACTGCGGTACCCTCTCCGGGACAAGACCGACGACTATGTCCTCTGCAGTCCCATCGATATCTGCTCTCTGAGGAGGACCGGTGCCACAAGTCCCAGACGGACCGAACCCAGCCCGACAGTCTAGTCGGCGTCAGGGGTGATCCATGTGGACTCTGCCCCGAGCGGACACTGGGTGGTAACATTCCCTTGAACGAGACCAGTACCGAGCTGGGGGCGATTGCGGAGATCCCAGCTGCGGCTTGCCTCTGGAGCACGGGGCCGAGCTTGGTGGAGCCCAGGGCACCAGCATGGACATGACGTCCTGGGCCGCCTGGAGGGCTTCAAGTGTGGAAGGCATCTGGACATCCAGAGAGGCCTGTTCTGAAGGGGCCGAGCTACTCCGCTCTACGTGAGTCGGAGGACTGGGACCCGATTGGGATCGAGGACTGCCTGACATGGGCCTAGCCTCTTTCCCAGACTTCCCTCGGTGCCGTTGCGAGGGGGGAGTCATCTTGGTCCTCTTGGCGTGTCCCGTGGACAGGGAGTGGCGCTGACTGGTCGATGGCGCCGGCTGATTGCCGCGTACCAACACCACGGTGCGCGGTACCGGCTCGGAGCAGCGTGCCGGGGTCAGCGCCGACGCCATCAGAATGGCCTGGAGCCTAATGTCTCATTCCCTTTCAGTCCGGGGCTTAAACGATTTGCAAATTTTGCACCTTTCGCTGATATGGGTTTCTCCCAAACAGCACAAACAGTTTGTGTGCAGGTCGCTTCTTGGCATAGAATGCTGACAAGAACCGCACGACTTAAATCCCAGGGCTCGGGGCATGCCCCAGCCCGGGCTCGCTGACTAACTAAAACTAACTACTCCGCTAACTAACTACAGGTACTAAACAAACGAACAGTTCTGGGGACAAGCTACAGCGAAGCTGGAGCAGGGCTGTTCCAACCCACCTTCACTGGCGGCAAGAAAGAATTGAGGGTGGGGGAGCACACAGCTCCCCTTATACCGCGCCAGGCAAGCGCCACTCCAGGTGTCGCAGCGGGCGCTCTCCCCCTACGGGTACTGCTAGGGGAAAAACTTCCGGCACCGGTGCACGTGGCGAGCATGCACACCTACTGTGGAATACACATGAGCAATCACTCAAAGAAGAAGGGGCCCTTGTGGTGCTCCTTAGAAGAAAGGACTCTGGTTCCTCCAAGATGAGGTTATCCTCAGGGGAAAAGAATCTGAAGGGTGCTGGAGAACTATGGTAGCTTACAGTTCTAGCCTGAATTGGTAAAGGGACCTGGAATGAGGATCAGTGCAGAGCTGCAGTAGATGCTGCATGTGCTACTGGAGCTGCTGATGAGTCCAAGACTCTGAGCTTGGAGCATTGATGCTCCAAGGATTGTACTGGGCGGGGGGGGCGGGGAGCCAAGTGCCAGTCTGGATGGTCTCCAGTTTTAGATGCATCTTGGTGCCAAAAGATTAGATGCTACTGAGATAGGGGCTTCTTGGTGCTGCTTAGCTGAAGGCTTCTCTGGTTAGGACTTCTTAGGTGGTACAAAAACTTCGGTACTGGCATCAGCTGGAGCCTCAGTGGGAAACCTCACATCCCATAATGGGTCCCAAGAGTCAGCTCGATGAGGTGACGTATCCCACTTTCTAGAGTCTCTGGTAGATGAGACGGGCTTCTTCCTTTTAGAGTTCTTCATCTCTGGAACCACCTCTGAGGCTCCAGAAGTCAGCAGAGTAGCCTGAGAGATTGAGGCCAATGTTTGGGGGTGCAAGTGAGTGGCCCCTACTGGACTAGGGAGTGTTCCACTAAGAGGAGCTTCAACCTAACCTCTCTATCTTTACAAGACCTGCCTTTGAACCCCACGCAGACTTTACACTTCAACGGGATGTGAGTGTTTCAGACACTGGAGACAACTAGAGTGCCAGGCATAACTGGACACTGCAAGACAGAGGTTCCTAGGATAGTGTCATTCGGTTGCAAGTACCAGGGAGCAGTTTATATGCCAGAAGCTGTACGTGAACAGCCCAGGAGAGGGGGTTCTCACAGCAGAGCAGGGTAAGGCTGGCTCCCAGAGTCAAGGATTGGAGTGACCTATCAGATCACTGGTCCAGATAACGCCAGAGGGGAACGTCACAACTTCCCAGTTCCAAATTTCCCCTAAATCATCTGCCCAGTAGTGTCAGCTGTCTTGCTGAATGCTTAGAGAAGTTATTTATTTGTTATTCCCTTAAAGAGACAGTACCTAGCAACTTATTACCTTAAGGCCTGGTCTACACTATGAGTTTAGTTCGAATTTAGCAGCGTTAAATCGAATTAACCCTGCACCCGTCCACACAACAAAGCCATTTACTTCGACATAAAGGGCTCTTAAAATCGATTTCTGTACTCCTCCCCGACAAGGGGAGTAGCGCTGAAATTGGTATTGCTATTTCGAATTAGGGTTAGTGTGGCTGCAATTCAACGGTATTGGCCTCAGGAAGCTATCCCACAGTGCACCATTGTGACCGCTCTGGACAGCAATCTGAATTTGGATGCACTGGCCAGACAGGAAAAGCCCCGTGAACTTTTGAATTTAATTTCCTGTTTGCCCAGCATGGAGAGCACAGGTAACCACGCAGAGCTCATCAGCACAGGTAACCATGCAGTCCGAGAATCGAAAAAGAGCACCAGCATGGACCATACGGGAGGTACTGGATCTGATCGCTATATGGGGAGAAGATTCCGTGCTAGCAGAACTACGTTCCAAAAGATGAAATGCCAAAACATTTGAAAAAATCTCCAAGGGCATGATGGAGAGAGGCCACAATAGGGACTCATATCAGTGCCGCGTGAAAGTTAAGGAGCTCAGACAAGCATACCAAAGAAGCAAACGGCAGGTCTGGGTCAGAGCCACAGACATGCCGCTTCTACACTGAGCTGCATGCAATTCTAGAGGGGGCCGCCACCACTACCCCACCCCTGACCGTGGATTCCGAGGAGGGGGTAATCTCAGCCATGCCTGAGGATTCTGCGGACGGGGAAGATGATGAGGAGGACGACGACGACGAGCTTGCGGAGAGCACACAGCACTCTGTTCTCCCTAACAGCCAGGATCTTTTTCTCAGCCTGACTGAAGTACCCTCCCAACACTCCCAAGGCATTATCCCAGACCATGAAGCCATGGAAGGGATCTCTGGTGAGCGTACCTTTGTAAATATAAAACATGGTTTAAAAGCAAGCTTTTTTAAATGATTAATTTGCCCTGAGGACTTGGGATGCATTTGCGGCCAGTACAGCTACTGGAAAAGTCTGTTAACATGTCTGGGGATGGAGTGGAAATCCTCCAGGGACATCTCCATGAAGCTCTCCTGGAGGTACTCCAAAAGCCTTTGCAGAAGGTTTCTGGGCAGTGCAGCCTTACTTCGTCCTCCATGGTAGGACACTTGATCATGCCGTGCTAGTAGCAAGTAACCTGTTATCATTGCATGACAAAGCCTGGCAGCGTATGGTCCAGGTGTTTGCTGGCATTCAAGCAACATCCATTCTTTATCTCGCTGTGTTATCCTCAGGAGAGTGATATTGTTCACGGTAACCTGGTTGAAATACGGGGATTTAATTAAGGGGACAGAGCTGGCCGTTCCTGCTGGGCTGTTTGCCTGTGGCTGAAAGAAATCCTTCCTTGCAGTTAGCCAAGCCGGGGGGGGGGGGGGGGGTCATTGGCACTGAGCTTTTCGTGTTTGGCTAGTAGGGATCTTCCCTGATACCAGCCACGCGGTGTGGGGAGGGATAAAGCGATCATCCCAGAGAATTGGATGGGGTGGGGGGGTTAGTTTGGTTTCTGCTGCTGCACGTTAACAGGAAAACCGCAGCATTCAACGGGCTTTGCTTAGTATGTAGGAAAGGAGGGTGCTGCTTTTATCAAGGCTGCAGAAGCGAAAGACAATGGCTTACCATGGCTGCATGCAACCCGAATTCTGTTGCCTGGACCTGCGTCTGTGATCTCTAACACCAAAGCCGCAGGCACTCAATATTAAGATGCAAAATGCAACCTTGTACCGAAATCACATGTGCTGTGTAATGTGAATAGTGTTGTTCACCGTGAAAGAGTATAAGCATTGTTCTGTAAAATGTATCTTTTTAAATACTTTTCTCCCTTTTTTCCCCTCCCTCCCGCAGCTGCAAATTTTTCAAGCCTCCCTCTTCCGTCCCGAAGGCTATCTCAGTTAAGGTGGCGAAAAAAATGGACGTGAGACGACACGTTCTCGGAAATCATGCAATCGACCCGCGATGAAAGAGCTCATCTGAATGAGTGTAAGGACACGGTATCAAAGTACAGAAAAGATGGCAGTGAACTTGAGGACAGGAGGGACCAACGTGAGGACAGGAGGGATGCTCGAGATGAGAGGTGGCAGGATGTAACACTGATGCTGCTGCGTGAGCAAACGGACATGCTCCAGCGTCTGGTGGAGCTTCAGGAATGGCAGCAGGATCACAAAGTGCCGCTGCAGCCCCTGTATAACCACCCTCCCCCCTCACCAAGTTCCATAGCCTCCTCACCCAGACATGTAAAAACGCGGGGGGGGGGGGGAGGAGGCTCCGTGCACCCTCCCACTCCACCCCAGTGGACAGCCCAAGCAAAAGGCAGTCATTTGAACATTTTTTAGTGGCCTTTTCCTTCCCTTCAGACTTCAGAAAAGCAGACTTTGACTCCCTCAGGGAACAGATGGGCAGGATCCCCTGGGAGAATAACATGAAGGGCAAAGGGGTCCAGGAGAGCTGGCTGTATTTTAAAGAATCCTTATTGCGGTTGCAGGAACAAACCATCCTGATGTGTAGAAAGAATAGTAAATATGGCAGGTGACCAGCTTGGCTAAACAGTGAAATCCTTGCTGATCTTAAACACAAAAAAGAAGTTTACAAGAAGTGGAAGATTGGACAAATGACCAGGGAGGAGTATAAAACTATTGTTCAGGCATGCAGGAGTGAAATCAGGAAGGCCAAATCACACTTGGAGTTGCAGCTAGCAAGAGATGTTAAGAGTAACAAGAAGGGTTTCTTCAGGTATGTTAGCAACAAGAAGAAAGTCAAGGAAAGGAGAAAAAGGAGCGTCCATGCACCAGCAATGGAGATACAGGTGAGCAATCGTTTCCATGTTTTCTCTACAGGTACTAATGCGGAGAGTGGACTAGATGACCCATCTAAGGGAAGGGAGCAGAAGGGCACTCCACCCATTGGAAGGCAAAAGATGCACTGTCCTAGGGATGGGGGTTCCATGACCACCACTCCCAAGAGGAGGAGGAGGGAGGTGGTGGTCGGGGACTCCCTCCTCAGGGGGACTGAGTCATCTATCTGCCGCCCCGACCGGGAAAACCGAGAGGTCTGCTGCTTGCCAGGAGCTAGGATACACGATGTGATGGAGAGACTGCCGAGACTCATCAAGCCCTCGGATCGCTACCCCTTCCTGCTTCTCCACGTGGGCACCAATGATACTGCCAAGAATGACCTTGAGCGGATCACTGCAGACTATGTGGCTCTGGGAAGAAGGATAAAGGAGTTTGAGGCGCAAGTGGTGTTCTCGTCCATCCTCCCTGTGCAAGGAAAAAGCCTGGGTAGAGACCGTTGAATCGTGGAAGTCAATGAATGGCTATGCAGGTGGTGTCGGAGAGAAGGCTTTGGATTCTTCGACCATGGGATGGTGTTCCAAGAAGGAGTGCTAGGCAGAGACGGGCTCCACCTAACGAAGAGAGGGAAGAGCATTTTCGCCAGCAGGCTGGCTAACCTAGTGAGGAGGGCTTTAAACTAGGTTCACCGGGGGAAGGAGACCAAAACCCTGAGGTAAGTGGGGAAATGGGATCCTGAGAGTAAGCACAAGCAGGAGAGTGCAAGAGGGGAGGACTCCTGTCTCATGCTGAGAAAGAGGGACGATTGATGAGTTATCTTAAGTGCCTATACACAAATGCAAGAAGCCTGGGAAACAAGCAGGGAGAACTGGAAGTCCTGGCACAGTCAGGGAACTATGATGCGATTGGAATAACAGAGACTTGGTGGGATAACTCACATGACTGGAGTACTGTCATGGATGGATATAAACTGTTCAGGAAGGACAGGCAGGGCAGAAAAGGTGGGGGAGTTGCGTTGTATGTAAGAGAGGAGTATGACTGCTCAGAGCTCCGCTATGAAACTGCAGAAAAACCTGAGAGTCTCTGGATAAAGTTGAGAAGTGTGAGCAACAAGGGTGATGTCGTGGTTGGAGTCTGCTATAGACCACCAGACCAGAGGGATGAGGTGGATGAGGCTTTCTTCTGGCAACTAGCAGAAGTTGCTAGATCGCAGGCCCTGGTTCTCATGGGAGACTTTAATCACCCTGATATCTGCTGGGAGAGCAATACAGCGGTGCACAGACAGTCCAGGAAGTTTTTGGAAAGTGTAGGGGACAATTTCCTGGTGCAAGTGCTGGAGGAACCAACTAGGGGCAGAGCTTTTCTTGACCTGCTGCTCACAAACAGGGAAGAATTGGTAGGGGAAGCAAAAGTGGATGGGAACCTGGGAGGCAGTGACCATGAGATGGTCGAGTTCAGGATCCTGACACAAGGAAGAAAGGAGAGAAGCAGAATACGGACCCTGGACTTCAGAAAAGCAGACTTTGACTCCCTCAGGGAACAGATGGGCAGGATCCCCTGGGAGAATAACATGAAGGGCAAAGGGGTCCAGGAGAGCTGGCTGTATTTTAAAGAATCCTTATTGCGGTTGCAGGAACAAACCATCCCAGTGTGTAGAAAGAATAGTAAATATGGCAGGTGATCAGCTTGGCTAAACAGTGAAATCCTTGCTGATCTTAAACGCAAAAAAGAAGTTTACAAGAAGTGAAAGATGGGACAAATGACCAGGGAGGAGTATAAAACTATTGCTCAGGCATGCAGGAGTGAAATCAGGAAGGCCAAATCACACTTGGAGTTGCAGCTAGCAAGAGATGTTAAGAGGAACAAGAAGGGTTTCTTCAGGTATGTTAGCAACAAGAAGAAAGTCAAGGAAAGTGTGGGCCCCTTACTGAATGAGGGAGGCAACCTAGTGACTGAGGATGTGCAAAAAAGCTAATGTACTCAATGCTTTTTTTGCCTCTGTCTTCACGAACAAGGTCAGCTCCCAGACTGCTGCACTGGGCAGCACAATATGGGGAGAAGGTGACCAGCCCTATGTGGAGAAAGAAGTGGTTCGGGACTATTTGGAAAAACTGGACGTGCACAAGTCCATGGGGCCGGATGCGCTGCATCCGAGGGTGCTAAAGGAGGTGGCGGATGAGATTGCAGAGCCCTTGGCCATTATTTTTGAAAACTCATGGCGATCGGGGGAGGTCCCAGATGACTGGAAAAAGGCTAATGTAGTGCCCGTCTTTAAAAAAGGGAAGAAGGATGATCCGGGGAACTACAGGCCAGTCAGCCTCACCTCAGTCCCTGGAAAAATCATGGAGCAGGTCCTCAAGGAATCAATTATGAAACACTTAGAGGAGAGGAAAGTGATCAGGAACAGTCAGCATGGATTCACGAAGGGGAAGTCGTGCCTGACTAACCTAATTGCCTTCTATGATGAGATAACTGGCTCTGTGGATGAGGGGAAAGCAGTGGATGTGTTATTCCTTGACTTTAGTAAAGCTTTTGATACTGTCTCCCACAGTATTCTTGCCGCCAAGTTAAAGAAGTATGGGCTGGATGAATGGACTATAAGGTGGATAGAAAGCTGGCTAGATCGTCGGGCTCAACGGATAGTGATCAATGGCTCCATGTCTACTTGGCAGCCGGTTTCAAGCGGAGTGCCCCAAGGGTCGGTCCTGGGGCCGGTTTTGTTTAATATCTTTATTAATGATCTGGAGGATGGTGTGGACTGCACTCTCAGCAAGTTTGCAGATGACACTAAACTAGGAGGCGTGGTAGATACACTAGAGGGTAGGGATTGGATACAGAGGGACCTAGACAAATTAGAGGATTGGGCCAAAAAAACCTGATGAGGTTCACCAAGGACAAGTGCGGAGTTCTGCACTTAGGACAGAAGAATCCCATGCACTGCTACAGACTAGGGACTGAATGGCTAGGTAGCAGTTCTGCAGAAAAGGACCTAGGGCTCACAGTGGACGAGAAGCTGGATATGAGTCAACAGTGTGCTCTTGTTGCCAAGAAGGCTAACGGCATTTTGGGTTGTATAAGTAGGGGCATTGCCAGCAGATCGAGGAACGTGATCGTTCCCCTTTATTCGACATTGGTGAGGCCTCATCTGGAATACTGTGTCCAGTTTTGGGCCCCACACTACAAGAAGGATGTGGAAAAATTGGAAAGAGTCCAGCGGAGGGCAGCAAAAGTGATTAGGGGGCTGGAGCACATGACTTATGAGGAGAGGCTGAGGGAACTGGGATTGTTTAGTCTCCAGAGGAGAAGAATGAGGGGGGATTTGATAGCAGCCTTCAACTATCTGAAGGGGGGTTCCAAAGAGGATGGAGCTCGGCTGTTCTCAGTGGTGGCAGATGACAGAACGAGGAGCAATGGTCTCAAGTTGCAGTGGGGGAGGTCCAGGTTGGATATTAGGAAACACTATTTCACTAGGAGGGTGGTGAAGCACTGGAATGCGTTACCTAGGGAGGCGGTGGAGTCTCCTTCCTTGGAGGTTTTTAAGGCCTGGCTTGACAAAGCCCTGGCTGGGATGATTTAGTTGGGAATTGGTCCTGCTTTGAGCAAGGGCTTGGACTAGATGACCTCCTGAGGTCTCTTCCAACCCTGATATTCTATGATTCTATCCTCTTCCCAAACCCCACCCAGGCTACCTTGTCCGTTCTCTCCCTTTTTTTATAATCAATTAATAAGAATACATGATTTTTAAATGATAGTGACTTTATTTCCTTTGAAAGCAAGCTGTGATCGAAGGGGGAGGGTGGGTTGCTTACAGAGAATGAATCAATCACTGGGGGCAGGTTTCCATCAAGGAGAAACAAACAGAACTTTCACACTATAGTCTGGCCAGTCATGAAACTGGTTTTCAAAGCTTCTCTGATGCGCAGCGCTTCCTGATGTGCTTTTCTAATCACCCTGGTGTCTGGCTGTGCATAATCAGCGACCAGGTGATTTGCCTCAGCTTCCTACCCCGCCATAAAGGTCTCCCCCGTACTCTCACAGAGATTGTGGAGCACACAGCAATAACAATGGGAATATTGGTTTGGCTGAGGTCTGAGTGAGTCAGTAAAGTGTGCCAGCGCCCCTTTAAATGTCCAAATGCACATTCTACCACCATTCTGTAGTAGTTGAACAGCTCCTGACTACTGTCCAAGCTGCCTGTGTATGGCTTCATGAGCCATGGCATTAAGGGGTAGGCTGGGTCCCCAAGGATAACTATAGGCATTTCAACATCCCCAACAGTTATTTTCTGGTCTGGGAAGTAAATCCCTTGCTGCAGCCGTTTAAACAGACCAGAGTTCCTGAACATGTGAGCGTCATCAATCCTTTCCGGCCATCCCACGTTGATGTTATGAAACATCCCTTGTGATCCACCAGTGCTTGCAGCACCATTGAAAAGTAGCCCTTGCGATTTATATACTGGCTGCCCTGGCGTTCCGGTGCCAAGTTAGGGATATGGGTTCCATCTATCGCCCCACCACAGTTAGGGAATCCCATCGCAGCAAAGCCATCCACTATGACCTGCACATTTCCCAGAGTCACTACCTTTGGTAGCAGTAACTCAGTGATTGCTTTGGCTACTTGCATCACAGCAGCCCCCACAGTAGATTTGCCCACTCCAAATTGATTCCCGACTGACCAGTAGCTGTCTGGAGTTGCAAGCTTCCACAGGGCTATCGCCACTCGCTTCTCAAATGTGAGGGCTGCTCTCATCTTGGTATTCTGGTGCTTCAGGGCAGGGGAAAGCAAGTCACAAAGTTCCATGGAAGTGCCCTTACGCATGAGAAAGTTACACAGCCACTTGTACTCGTCCCACACCTGCAATACTATGCGGTCCCTCCAGTCTGTGCTTGTTCCCTGGGCCTAGAATCAGTGTTCCACAGCTAGAACCTGCCCCATTAACACCATTATCTCCAAAGCACCGGGGCCCACAGTTTGAGAGAATTCTGTGTCCATGTCCTCATCACTCTCATCGCCACGCTGCCGTAGCCGCCGCCACCTCGCCTGGTTTTTCAGGTCCTGGTTCAACATAAACGGCACGATAATGCACGAGGTGTTTACAATGTTCATTACTGCTATCTTGAGTTGACTGGGCTCCATGCTTGCTGTGGTATGGCGTCTGCATAGTTCACCCAGGAAAAAAGGCGCGAAACGGTTGTCTGCTGTTGCTTTAACGGAGGGAGGGGGAGGATATACCCAGAACCACCCACAACAATGTTTTTTGCCCCATCAGGCATTGGGATCTCAACCCAGAATTCCAATGGGCAGGGGAGACTGCGGGAACTATGGAATAGCTACCCACAGTGCAACGCTCCGGAAGTCGACGCTAGCCTTGGTACATGGATGCACACCGCTGAATTAATGTGCTTAGTGTGGCCGCATGCACTCGACTTTATACAATTGGTTGACCAAAATCGAATTCTGTAAATTCGGAGTAATTCCGTAGTGTAGACATACCCAAAGTGGCATTAATACGCATTCTACTATAAATCAGTTCAGTGCTTTGATTAAAAGAAAACAAATGTATTAAACAAAAAGTGAAAGGTTTGTGATACCAGGTATAAGGAATGAAGATAGAAAGGGTGACAAGAAAATGAAAGTAAAAATACACCGCTAAGACTAAACTCCAATATAACGAACTAATCTCTTGCTCAAATATATTTCTCACTAAGTCTTTTCCAGCCTGGCTGACTAGACTCTGGCCCTGGCCCTCCACAGAGCTCTAAGTGCTGGGTGCCTTTGTCTCCTCCGCTGAAGGCTACAATTCCCCCCCCCCCCATGTATCTTTCCAAAATCATTGACTCTGCCTCAAAGGGCAGGAAGGCTTCCTCAGGGTGGAGTTTCCATCCCTCATTGAGATTGTTAAGCGGTCATCTTTCCCCACCTGCTCTCCTGATGACTTTGTTTCTCTTGCATGTAAATGTGCTTTTCTTGATCACACTTTTCTTAATTTATATCAGAAACTCATTCAAGCAGGTGGAACTACGCTCCTTTCTCAGGAACAGGCATGTGCTGGGGACTGCTTGCCAAATACATTTTGATAACATTTCCAGCATATATTTAGGTCCTTTGGGTTACCATATTTACACCATGAGAGAATATTAATTACCAGTGAGTTATTAGTTTTCCAGTGATATATACCCAAAAGGTGGCATGTAATAGCAAGAAAACTGTGTGCCAACTGATACTGGGGTGCTTTGAGGATCACAGCAGCAGACAATGTAATTGCTCCATCTTGAGCCACAGCTGGTTGAGAAGGAACTGGAGGGGCAGAAGCTCCATGCTTCTTATGTTCTTGCATGGGAGCATAAGGTGCTGCTCTACAGAGGTATAGATGCTGCTGTTTACAATCTCCAGTTGAGAGCACAGGAGCACATACACAGCCTATGGTAGGACAAAAAGAAGAACAGGAGTACTTGTGGCACCTTAGAGACTAACAAATTTATTAGAGCATAAGCTTTCGTGGACTACAGCCCACTTCTTCGGATGCATATAGAATGGAACATATATTGAGGAGATATATATACACACATACAGAGAGCATAAACAGGTGGGAGTATGCTCTCTGTATGTGTGTATATATATCTCCTCAATATATGTTCCATTCTATATGCATCCGAAGAAGTGGGCTGTAGTCCACGAAAGCTTATGCTCTAATAAATTTGTTAGTCTCTAAGGTGCCACAAGTACTCCTGTTCTTCTTTTTGCAGATACAGACTAACACGGCTGCTACTCTGAAACCTATGGTAGGACATATACTTGAAGGAGGGGACTGTTGCAATTGCATGATTTTACCTTTCTCCTTTAAAAGAAGGGTGGGTTGAGGAGAGAAGTAGGAAATTACATACGTTTTGCCCTGTTGTGTGTATGCATTGTGATACAGTCCTTCAGTTACATGATCACATACTTCCCCCTGTACCCCACTGCCTCATTCAGGGCACAAGATGGATACATAAGGGGGCATTTCTAGTACAGGGCAAGTGGCAAGGTAGGGATTTATGAACCCTATTCAAATCAGTTGGAACTGAACATAGCTTTAGCTCTACACCAATTACAATTTAGAACAGCCCTGGGCAGCTCAGATGCTATGGCTGACTGTCGCTACATTAGCTAGCCATGCAACTCAGATCAGGAGCGGTGGAAGCTCCCTAAAAGTGGGGAGGTCACCAGTGCCTGCACCATAGTCCTGTTCCCCCTGCACCACCCCTTCCCCAGAGGCCCTGCCCCCATCGCTCACCCTTACGGCTGGTAAAAAGCGTGAGGGCATAGCCCCCTCTTTTAAAAGTGATGAGGCTATGGCTCCCTTTTCCCCTGCCCCTGACTAAGATCCTACTACAGCTACTGCTAATCTCTCTTCTGCCCCAGACCTTCAGTTTTGAACTGACACATTCCTAATGTAAGATTTCACTTAACCATATGCAAGATGACAACAATTTTTGCTAAGAAATTAGCTTGCAACAAAATGATAGAAACAATCTTTTTATTAACATAGAGACTATCCAGCTTCTGAGTTTCCAGTTTTGTTGTAACAAGGGAATTGGAAAAGGAAAGATGCTCAGGGAAATTTAAATTACTTTGGTCTTAAAGCCATGAAGGAAGAATAGCAGTTAAAGGGACTTTGTGCACTCAGAATGCAGCAAGATATGGAATTCTTTATCGTTGACTCTTGTGATTTTGGCCCCTACTGCAGTCTGTCTTGTGCCTCAAAGAGCTCCAGCCCTTCCTGCAGATTTCAGACTTGCCCAGGGGAACCACCTCTGGTGGGCTGGCCTCCCTACTTTCAGAGGAAGAGCAGCCAATGGCAGTTACTGCCTGAGCCCAATAGAGCCTGCCCCCTCAGGGGCCCACAGAAATTTCGTACAGGGGAGGGGAAAGCACAGCCAACGCCACTTTCAGAAAGGGGAAGCAGCAACCGCTAGAAGCTGGCAGCTCTCTTCCCTCACTGCATGGGACCAGGCCTGGGAGGCTGAAGACACAGCCCCCGATTAGAGCTGACCCTCACCTCAGATCTTGGAGACCTGCCCAAGGAACCCTGAAACTGCCCCCACCCTCACAGAGAGTGAAGGATCTTCACAGCTGCTGGAAGCATACAGGTGTGCTTGAGGGCAACAGCTTAGATAGCAGGGATGTACATGCACACAAAGTTGACATGGGACTGGGGGGGGTACCCTTGATGATGGTCTGGGGCAAATGAGAGGACCGGAAGGACAAAGCTAATTGATGTGGAGTTTGGGGTGCATAACTACTGGGGAATGAGGCTGGATAGAGGGCAGGAGCAGAGAATTCATTAACTGGCATTTTGAGGACAAACTGGGAGCCCTCCACTACATCGGGCAGCACTTCATAAAGATCTACCCAAATTTGTATACGTTAAAGGTCTGTTTTTAGCCACAAGATATTGACACACACAGATTTTGGAGAAGCAAAGTGCTAGGATCAATGTGTGTGTGACAATACCCTCGCTCAAAACAAGCCCCAAAAGGCTCCAAGCTTTCAGACCCTCTTTATCCATCTTAAAAAAAAAAAAAAAAAAAGAGGGGGAGGGTAGAAAAGAGCATAAAATCCCCAGGCAGGTCATGGTAGATTCTCACTGACACTACAGTAGCTCTGTCTAAAATACACACAGTGAGTGTGAAATCATACCTGCTGCTGCAGAACCAACTAAAAACTAACCCCAAGATTGAATTACTTGATCTGAACAAGTGTAAAGGACAGACAGAACGTCTTCCCGCTGATTTCATGGCTGCGCATTTCTAGCTGGATTCCTCCTTAACATCCAGTGGTGACCTGGTGTGGGTAACACGCTCAGTTCCTCATCGAGCTGGAGTGTCTGGTATTGTTCTGCAGCTCCACTGGTCAGGCTGAGTAAGAAGGGATCGTAACAGGTTCCAAAGGTTCAGCTGGAAGGGGAGTGGTACAATGTAGAGAGAGTGGTGGGCTCCCACTGCTCCAAGGGATAAGGGTCAATCCAATGGCCTCTCAAAGAATGTCATTAATAGCTGTGTGCTTGTGAACTCCCCTTGACACAGCACTACCTACTAATCAGACATCGCACCCCCCCCCCCCCAAAACCATCCAGCTCACTAGCAAAGGCAATGTAATATCGGTTAACCTCAATTCTGGTAGGTCAGTCCTTTTACCTTGCTAGTTCCAAAGGCAACAGATTCCCATCTTATTCTAAGAATGTTTAGAACAAAATAATTTACACACAATTTGGTTTGGCAATCTTTATATCCACAATACATAATAACCATGCACAAAAATCAAGTGATGCATATATATATTTACAAAGTGAATTGCACTTAACTGAACACATTAACCATGAGTAAAAATAAGTGACAGGAACCTCTTCTCAGTTGCATAAAGGTCCAGTGTTATAG
Source organism: Chrysemys picta bellii (assembly GCF_011386835.1). Lineage (NCBI taxonomy): Eukaryota > Metazoa > Chordata > Testudines > Emydidae > Chrysemys > Chrysemys picta. The sequence continues at coordinate 2,779,666 of NC_088815.1, forward strand.
CCTACAAAGCCCGATAGACTACACTCTACCAAAAAAATGGTGATAGTGAAAATAACTGTAATGAAGCAGCCTTGGAAATCTCAACATTTTTTCTGGAAATACCCCACTGCTCATCAGTCTGAACTACAAAATTCTACATTACAGTCCTGTTAAGGGTCTGTTCTAGAAACCATGAGTCTCCAAGCTCAGCCCTAACAGGCTGTAGACCAGTGAAGGACAATTTCAGCCTTCACTCCAAATTGCCTGACTTTTGCCACTTTAAAAAGAGCAGGGTCCTTAATTAGTGTAAATTCCTTTACTATTAGGAAGGGGGGAAAGGCCTCAGTAGGTGCCTATGAAATACCTTATTAGGTTTGTATTTTTCTACGGAGATCAAAATGTCTAAGGAAGGTATTCTTCCTTTACGCTCAGAATGGAGACTCTCCTATCACAGAGCACAGATGGACTCAGTTTCACACCACTGATAGATCAAGGCCATGATAGCATTCTATGCCCACAGGGCTAGCACACAGAAATCAAAATGTTACTGGCCAAACACAGAAGCAGATTTTCAAAGCAAGTTGGCTTCTTTCAATGAGTGACCTGTTCAAATAGCAAAGGCACAGACCGGTCCTCAAAATCAAGATGGCAGCCTAACAATTCCAGTTGAAAGAGCAGTTGTCTTGCAGTGTGAAGATATCTCCTGATTCATATGAATTTCCCACTTTGATATTTATATAAAAAAAATGGACAAATATACTAGGTCTTTTCCCACAGGCTGGGGGTTCTGTAGAGGCACCACATATAGTCAGCTCCCTCTGATATAACTCTAAGGAGCTGTGGTGGGAGGAAAGAGAGGAAATCATATTCCTTTCCCCTCTGCAAACACTTCTACAGCAGACACACACAGAGTCCTTTTAACAAAGGGATTCAACAATTAGAGCAGACAGTCATTGTGGAGTTTTGCAATAACAATTTTAGTGATTTAAACTTTCCACTGGACCACACTTGCTTGCTTTGCACATCAGAGGTGAACTCCATAAAAACCGGCTGAGAGCTCCTATGTGTCATTGAACTCAGACATGTAGGCAGTTACTGAGACTTCCCCATGTGACAGAAATGAATGTGAGATTTAACAAGAGAACCCTGATCAGAACAGGATGTAATGAGGTTCCGCTGTGCATGTGTTCAGTGACAAACATTGGGTGTTTGTTAATGTTGGTCTTCTGCCTCCTCTCCAAAACAGCTTCAATAGTGATTAACTAGTTATTTAATTAGTAAAAGATGCTGCTATCATGGCCCCATCCAAGACCGAAATAAATTTAAACTCAGCAGGGAGCTTCAAAATGGAGACAACAACCAGACCATCCACACTTGATAGTGGAAGATGTTTTTGAAGTTAGTTTTAACTAAGTTTTGAAAGCTAACACTGTTTGCAGTGTCTGGGTGAAGCAGGGACTTGGGGAACATGCTTTGTGAAGATTTAACTAATTCCCACAGAACCTGTTTGCTTCCTTGAGCAGGCAGCTTTCTGTAAAAAGGAGTTTTAATTTATGAGACAAATTTTGCTCTCACTGACATGCAAATACCCCCATTGGAGATAAGTGACTAAGGACAGAAGTGTACCCCTTCTTATTTTTCCTTGCACTACAAATTTGGGATATGGAGCTAATGAGGTTGTGCCAGGGACTCCTATGGAGTTATGCTGCAGCTAAGCGGAGTTCAATTTTTTCATGTCAAGAAAGTGTAGTAATAGTCTGCACTACTGTACAGTTTATTTGAAGGTTTGTTCTAGCTGCTCCAGGTCTGAGTATCAGAAAGCTTCCTTTGAATTCCTTTGTCTAGCTCTCTTCTGCATGGACTCCAAGAGCAGGCACCTGCAGTGCTTTCTAATCACAGTAAATTTCAGAAGTGTATGGGATTGGCATGGGGGGAGAATCAAGGTACTTTAGATTACAAGGTAACCCCATTAAGGTTTCCTATCTGTGCATGGGAAGACATTTAAGAGCTAATAAGACTTAAGACTACAGTAAGTGCCCGTTCTCTAGTGCGAATGGCTTCTGGCATACCTTGGGCAAAATCATCTCATCCTCATAGGAGGGGGAAGAGTTTTGTGCTCTGCTGACTTTGCAAACAGTTGCAGAACAGCCTGTGGGAAACAGTCCAGACCTAGGCTAATGAAGCAACCGACCACTGCAGACAAAAACAACTTTGTGTCAAGTATGGGCTGGAGTGCAGCCAGAAAACTAAGGGTCTGTCTACACTGCCCATGTTACAGCGCAGGCGCAGCAGCTCGTTGTGCCAGGACCTCTTCGGACAGGTGGGGAAATAGCACAGGATCTCTTCAGTAAGCAAGACGCTTGGTTGTACTTGAGCCCTGGACAAGGATTTTTTATTAGAGCTTTGAGCCAAATCCCAGAGCTCTGCACAAATCCCAGGAGTAAAAACGTTTCTATGCCAGAGCCTAGGAATTTAACCAATTATGACACCTACTGCTTCTCTCAACTCTTCTCAAACTAGCCAGAAAAACCCTCACCTGCTAACAAGAGGAGAGGCAGGTGAAGTTCACCTTTAGAAACAAATGCTTTGCAGGGTAATCACCATATTAGTAAATTACCCTGGACTAAGGCCTCTTAACAGCACAACTCTTCCTCGTGCCATCAAAGTACTCAGGGACTGCTCCTCACTCCTTTCTATCAAGTGTTCTGTTGAAAGAGCTTTTTAAAAAAAAACAAAAAAAAAACAAAGCACTCCAGCTCCAAGAGTGGCTGCCTGCTCTTGAAAGGAATATTTTCAAACCTTTGTGAGACTGTTTTCAATATATTATGCATGATGTGCTTCCCCTGCCAGCCTCCAAATACCAACTGCAAGTCACACAATGGCTCAGACACACCAGAAGGAGAAGGTTCCAGTTCAGGCTTGCTAGGAGTCCTGTTCTCAGGATGTTATTAGTGCTAGTGTCATGTGCCGAGAGTGCTTCCAGCACTGGGACAGCACCCCACCACTTCCCAGGAGGCATAAATACCTTCCCCATGAGATGGGGATCGTTCACCTAGAGCATAGTCCCACAGCCTGAAATGAACCCTGGCCAATGACTGTGGTGAATGTACTAGAAAACAGGTTAAGTTTAAATAATGTATGTAAAACTATGAAGTACTGAGACCATGTGACTGCTTAGCTTAAAACTCTGGCCTTCTATTTGTAAAATTCAATGCATTTGGCTGGACATCTTATAAAGAAAAGCCATCAGAGTTCACTGCCCTTAATTTTATTACATAACCAAATACAAAACAGTTGAGACTGGAATGTTAACTCCCCACCCCACCCCAAGCACACAATGTACAATTTCAGATTAACTTTGTAACATAAAAACCAACTACTCACTGACATGCAAGGCAGGATGTGTCAAGTGAGGCCTGGATTCAGAATTTGGAAACAAGTTGCTTTAGCTAGCCTCTTGAGAACAGCGGGTGCTCCCAACGCTTCGTTTTGATCATTTCACCTGGTACTCTTTCAACACAACACTGTTTACTGCAAAGATGCAACAGTACCAGAGCTGGTGACCGATGAACCCTTCCCCACAGAGGATTTTCACAAGCTAGCAACTGACAAGTTTGTGATAAAATTATTCCCATTCAACCAGTTTTATATAGTTGTTAGCCCTCCTGATGACAGATAATCAGTCATATTTGGAAGTTACAAGCTGCAATTCAGAAAACAGGCTAGGAGTGAAGTAGCAGGGCACTGTGTATTACGCGGAATTTTATACAGTTTAGTCGAGGTCAAGAAAAAAACTAAGCACAAGGTCAATAGTGAACGATAATGGAAAGAAAATCCAAGATGCTATGGTTCTGCATAAGTTTTACAAAATGTAGAAAGTATTGGGTTTCTCTACAACAACCAAAAAAACCTTACGAGTGCAGGTATGTACATGACAGGAAAATATTGCTTTACTTTCACTCAAACGGATTTAGGGATAGACCTAGTGAGAAAGCAGCATGCAAAAAAATTCTGGGATTAGAGAGGATTTCTCCTCCAGACACTGATCTACAGTATAAAATTAACCTAGTTCTACAGCTTGCAAAAGGACCTTAAAATTAATATGCTGGCACTTACTGTACATTAATGTTCATTAACAAAGCCAAGAATAAATATTAAGCCACTTCATACTGCCTGCCCAGAGCTGAACAGGCATCCATCGTGGCAAATAATGCAATGCAGACATACTTCATTGATCCCAAATAAAAGAAATTAAGAGTAGAGAAGATTTCCCAGGCAAGAAACAGTAAACTGCACAGCCAGATTAACTCTGCATTCAGGGGAATTACATAAGTGAGGTTATTTTCAACACCACTCATGTGTGCAGCCACTAAAAACCCTCACTGATACTTCATCTGGACAGAAAACAGAACATTTGGTAGACTAGTTATCTTTTAATTTCTCCCCCATGTTTACAGAAACATAAGAGACTGTGAAAAAGTCCGACTATGAGATAAATGAAAACCTAAATGGAGTTATTTCTTCAGCCGTTCTAACCAAGTCCCCATGCCTCCTCTCCCACACAAAAATAAAAATATACATTTGAGGAGAGTGCTTCATGGGATAACATCCAGCAGCAGATATTCCACAACAAATATGTCTACCAGATCAGTGCCTACATTTCAAGCCCAAAAGTCATCACATTCAAAAGGGAATTTCAGAGGCAAGGGAATGTTAGCCCTACAATTCAAGCTCTAAGATGAAAGAAGGGAGTTGGGGAGGGGTGTGGAGAAGAACACAGGGAGTCACTGAATCACAGGAAATATTTGAAAGAAGCCCACACAAGTTTCTAACTGAAGCACAGACGATGCGAGGGGCACAGACAGCATCTACAGGTCACAGGTTCTGACAGCACTGGAGTTTGTTGGATTTCTGTCCATCGGTGGTTGGCGGGACGCTGATGTCAACTACATTGTTGCCGGGAGACTCATCGTGTGCAGATCGATCTGCAATCTGCTTCTGTGAGACGATGCGGTAGATTTCTGTAAATGAGAACAGACTTATTAGCGAGAGCCTAGACAGACACATTTGCTCCAACAAGGTATTTGCACATTCCACAGAAAGGACATTGTAGTACTGAAGAGTTTCAAGGGTAATCTAGTCTAACCAGCCCTAGTGCTTACCCACAGCAGACCCTTTTGGCCCCAAAAGGAGGCTGTTTACCTTGCCAAAACAAGGTTTATACAGTGTTATCTAGCTAATCCCAAATCTCTTCTAGTTTAGTCATAAATTCTGCTTTTGCTTAATCCAATGCAGGGCAGAATATCAATACCCACTGACACCTCTGAAAGCCATTATTTTTGAACAGCTTCCTCATCAGTTGTATAGCTGTATTCTTCCGCCCATGCCCTGTTAAGGACATCATGAAAACTAGATCTTTGTTTAATGAATTAATCTGCTCTTGCTGCCAACTCCTCCTCCAAAGTGCTGCTTGACACCAATTTGCAGAAGATATGGCTGATGGGCCTTTAGTGGCGTATAAGCAGAAAGAGGAGATTAACTCCTTAAACAAAGAACCCATTTTCAAGGGCATGTCCTATATAAAAGAGCAAGTCACACCATCCAGAAGCATTATTGTTAAACAGGATGTTTGTTAAACTTCTACTTATGCATCAGCAGCTCTTTCCAGGGGTCACTGCACACTTCAACTTTGGTCAACTGCTACAAGAATATCAGAACGCTGTTACCGCTGAACTGTACCAGCCCTTGTCTCTCCCATGGTGATCTGGAACACACGGGTCAGTGAAAGCCAGAGTCCCATAATGCAGTACTAGATCATAAAGTAAAGTAATTTCTTTCCGATTCAAACTAATCAATTATGCCTTGAAGCAGGAGGATTAATGGCCTCGTAACACTTCAGAAGGAAGATGGTCAGGTTAAAAGCTTTTTCAGAAATAAGCTTCTTTGTTTGTGTTATTATAGATTCATAGAATTGTAGGACTGGAAGGGACACAGAGATCATCTAGTCCAGTCCCCTGCACTGATGAGGTTATCTTCTAGACCGGGGATCTCAAACTCAAACCACCACGAGGGCCACATGAGGACTAGTACATTGGCCCGAGGGCTGCATCACTGACACCTTTTCATATAAAGATACAAAAGCCCCCCACTCTCCCCCCAGCCCTGCCCCCACCCCTTCCCTGAGGCCCTGCCCCACCTCTTCCCACCCCCATTCCAACACCTTCCACAAAGTCCCCGCCCCAACTCCGCCCCCTCCCTGTCCCTATTCCAACTCCTTCCCCAAATCCCTGCCCCAGCCCCACCTCTTCTCCGCCTCCTCCCCTGAGCGTGCCACATTCCCACTCCTTCCCCCTCCCTCCTGGAAAGTCCTAAGCGCTGCCAAACAGCTGTTTGGCAATGGGAAGTAGGCAGAGGAGTGGGGATGGGGCACGCTCGGGGGGGGGGAGGAGGGGGCACAGGAAATAACTCTGCGGGCCGTGTGTTTGACACCCCTGTTCTAGACCCTCCCCGACAGGTGTTTGTCTAAGCTGCTCTTAAAAATCTCCAATGATGGAGATTCCACAACCTCCCTAGGTAGTTTATTCCAGTGCTTAACCACCCTGGCAGTTAAGAAGTTTCTTACTGTCCAACTTAAACCGCCCTTGCTGCAATTTAAGCCCATTGCTTCTTGTTCTATCCTCAGAGGTTAAAGAGAACAATTTTTCTCCCTCTCCTCATTGTAACAATCTTTTATGTACTTGAAAACTTATTGTGTCCCCTTAGTCTTCTCTTCTCCGAACTAACCAAACCCAGTTTTTTCAATCTTCCGTCACAGGTCATCAATCATTTTTGTTGCTCTTCTCCGGACTTTCTCCAATTTGTCCACACCTTTCCTGAAATGTAGCGCCCAGAACTGGACACAATACTCCAGTTGAGGCCTAATCAGTGGAGTAGAGCGGAAGAATTACTTCTTGTGTCTTCTTACAACACTCCTGCTAATACATCCCAGAACGATGTTTGCAAAAAAACAAAAAAAACAAAAAGCAACAGCGTTACACTGTTGACTCATATTTAGCTTGTGGGCCACTATGACCCCTACATCCCTTTCCGCAGTACTCCTTCCTAGGCAGTCATTCCCCATTTTGTATGTGTGCAACTGATTGCTCCTTCCTAAGTGGAGTACTTTGCATTTGTCCTTATTGAATTTCATCCTATTGACTTCAGACCATTTCTCCAGTTTGTCCAGATCATTTTGAATTTTAATCCTACCCTCCAAAGCACTTGCAACCCCTCCCAGTTTGGTATTGTCTGCAAACTTTATAAAAGTGTTCTCTCTGTGCCAGAGGGTCTCAAACTGTGATCCATGGACTACCAAACCCTGCTGGGTTTCTGAAAGGCTCTAGAACATGCAGCCCACCAGGGTCTCTATGCTGGATATACTGGGAACCTTGAACCCATCCCAATGGTCCATCAGCTTCTACACATAGCTCCTGAGTGTAATTCAATAAGGCTACAGAAATTCAGGTTTTAAAAACCCACCAAATTACATCCCAGGCCCCTTCCCCTGCAATACCGCGAGCTCCTTGGGCCCCTCCCGCCCTTCCCCAGCGTTTACCTAGAGCGGCTCTGGCCTGATGCGCACCAGGGGCAGGGCAGGCTCCTTGCCTGCCCGGCCCCCATGCCGCTCCGGGAAGCCGACGGAACCTGAGGAAGGAGGGGCGCAGGGGTGTGTGTGGCTGTTGCTTTAGGCACCGCCCCCAGCAGCTCCCATTGGTTGCGATTCCCCGTTCATGGCCAATGGGAGCTGCTGGGGGCGGTGCCTAAAGCAACAGCCACACACACCCCTGCACCCCTCCTTCCCCAGGTTCCGTCGGCTTCCTGGAGTGGAGCGGAGCGGAGCAGAGCGGGGCCAGGGAAGGCAGGCAGCCTACCCTGCCCCCTGTGCACGTTGGGCCGGAGCCCACCCCCCAAGCCCCTCCTGTAGCCGAACCCCCGCCACACTCCTCCTGCACCCCGACCCCACTGCACCCCAACCCACTACCCTGAGCCTGCTGCACCCCTCCTGCACCCTGACCACCTGCTGCACCCTGCACCCCAACCCCCTGCCTCACCCTGCACTAGGGTGACCAGACGTCCCGATTTTATCTGGACTGTCCCGATATTTCCTTGTTTGTCCCGCGTGCCGACCGACATGCGGTCGGGACACTGGACAAACAAGGAAATGCGCCGGAGCCTGGAAGTGCTCGCGCCCCCCCCCCCCGCCCCGACTCCGCCCCCTCCTCCCCCGATTGGCTCCCTCCCCGAATCCCCGCCTCTTCCCCGGGCTCACCATTCCTCCTCCCTCTGCAAGCGCTGGAGGGAGGCCCGGGAGACGCAGGGGAAGCGCGGGGCCGGGGTGAGTGAGAGTCCGGCCTGGCCCCGAGCAGGCAGGACTCAGTCGGGCGGTAGGGAGAGGAGGGGGGGCGGCCCGCGGGGCCAGGCGGCGGCTGTTCTCACCCCCGGGCAGCGGGACTCGGGAGCAGCTGCTGCTGCAGCTCCCACTGCCGCGGGGGGAGGAAGCGGCCATGGCGCTTGGCGGCTGCGGCTCTGGCGCCCCCGAACCCCCCGGGCCTGCTGCAGGGACCCAGTAGCGTGCACGCTGCGCCCAGCCCAGCCCCTGGCCAGTTGCGTCTGGGCTGCCCAGCTGGTGCTATCGCGCGGCGGCCCCGGGGTGGAGGCATCAGCAGCCCAGCCCCGTTCGTTCCCCTGCGGGATGGGGGGGCTGGGTCCTGCTGCCCCCACTCTGGGGCCGCCGCGCGATAGCACCAGCTGGGCAGCAGCCCAGACGCGCCTGGCCAGGGGCTGGGCTGGGCGCAGCGTGCACGCTGCTGGATCCCCGCAGCAGGCCCCGGCTCGGGGGGTTCGGGGGCGCCAGAGCCGCAGCCGCCGAGCTTGGCCATCGGCCGCTTCCTCCCCCCGCGGCAGTGGGAGCTGCAGCAGCGGCTGCTCCCGAGTCCCGCTGCCTGGGGGTGAGAACAGCCACCGCCTGGCCCTGCGGGCCGCCCCCCTTCTCTCCCTACCACCCAACTGAGTCCTGCCTGCTCGGGGCCAGGCCGGACTCTTACTCACCCCGGCCCTGCGCTTCCTCTGAGTCTCGCTTCCCCTGAGTCTCCCGGGCCTCCCTCCAGCGCTTGCGGAGGAAGGGTTTTTGCAGCACAAATTCTCGGGGGGGGGGGGGGGGGGGGGAGGGAAGTGAAATTCTGCACAGAACATTAATTTTGCATAAATTCTGCATTGTGCAGTGGTGCAGAATTCCCCCAGGAATAAACTTGTGCTTTGGAGCAATTGCAGCAAGGTAAATAAGTGGTAGATAGAGCCCTACCAGATTAAAAAAAAATTTATTATTAAAAGGAGGGACAGCTTTAGATGCAAAGGACAGCTTCATGTTGTTTTACTAGTGTTCCTGCTTCTGGCTTCCCTTTCATATGTCTCATGTCCCATTGATCTTCACCAGCTTCTCAATTACAATAGCAAACCCAAATCCCAGTTTGGTATGGAACTAGAGCACTTGAGAGATTAGCAGCACTTGCAGGCACGAAATATTTTATGAATGTGCCAGGAATGTTGACATTTTATAGAATGCAGGGGGTCCTAAAAGTCACCAGCACAGCTGAGGAAAACAAAATTGGGCCTGTCCCGCCTTTCCAAAAAGCTTTTAATGAAAGAACGTTGTTGTTAGAAATTCAAGTCTCATCAACTACGCTGAATTACAGAACTGGTAGAATTATCCTAAAATGGGAGTGAAACATGATTGGGAAGGTGCTTTTGTTAAAATCTCACCTTAAACAGCGTTAATCACTTCCTGTTTAGGGCCAGGTCTACATTAGAAACTTTTGCCTGTATAGCAACAGTGGCTTTTTATATCAGCAAAGGCCCTAGAGTAGATGCATGTATACTGGCATAGAAGTGCTTCTGGCAGTATAGCTTATTTCAGGTGGTGAACTACACCCACAAGAACACCCTTTTGCTGTCTCTCCACTGAGAGGGTTTGCTGGTATAGCTATATTTAGAAAATCTTTTCTAGTGTAGACTGGTCTAAGATTCAACACTTCCACCGTTTCACTAGTGCAGTGTTTCCCAACCCACCAGTGGGTTGTGGGAAGGGTCTAGGTGGGTTGCATGTGCCCCAGAGGCACTCCCCCCACTGCACTCAGCGGGCAGCAGCGTGAGGAGTAGGATCTGGATGGCAGCAGCCACAGCACAGAGGAAGTGCCTCCAGGGCATGCATAGACTGCTGACTGTCTGGTAGATAGCTCTGGCTGTTTCCTCTGCGCTGCCTGCTGCCCTCGCCATTTGGAGCCCACTCTCACTCCACCTGGGCAGCGGGATTCAGGCAGCAACAGCAGTTTGGAGCATACAGCCAGAACCAGCAAGTGGACAGTCAGCAGTGATCATGACCCAGCCACAGAGACAGAGGTGCTGACTGGAGCTGCAGAAGGGACAGAGCTGGGAGAACAAGAGCAAAGGATTGGGGGGGAGCCAAGCAGAGGGTCTGGGAGCAGGGCAGCAGGAGTGTTCTCGCCTTGATGCAGAGGAAGACTGGCACTGTGTGCCCCCCTTCTTGCTGGGAGGGGATCTATGTTGGCGTCTGTTTCAGTTGGGTCCCCCAGACATAAAAGGATCTTGAGAGGCTAATTCTCACCCAGGAAAAGAACAGCCTGCAGGATTGTTTTGTGCGTTCCTTTGTTTTGCTGTATGTAGCCTGTCCTCCACTCCCCCGTAAAGAAAGCAGCGATTACCTTAAACTACAGGGAGCACAAGCCCTAATAGAGTTCTCTATTCACAAGAGAGGGCGGGGCTGAGAGAGCAAGAGCAAGGGAGCTGGGACGAGCTGAGCGGGGACAAGGCTAAGCTGGAGGCCGCCCCACTCCCCCTTTTAAACGGGGCTCCGCAGCCCTGTATGACAGCATGTACAGTATTAGTATGGATAGCACATAGTTGTCCTTTTCTTTCATGTTTGAATTAAAAAACATTAAAAAGTCAATTAAATTCAGATTAAATTTAAAGACAGTGGCATGTGTATGCACTGGCATACTCAGTGTATATATAATGGTGGGCCTCCAGAAGAGAAAATGCAGTTGGTGGGTCCCCTTAAAGAAAGAAAACATCACATATCTGAGTTCAAGCAAAACCAAATCCAGCCCTTAGTGCCCCGATTTAAAATAAAACCACCACCACCAAGAACCTTTCTGTTCACTGGTATCCATCGGCAGCAAGTGCAAGGGCACAAATCCCTGCCAGATCCTCTTAGCATCATAAACCAGCAAAAGGGCTTCAGAAGTTACCTGCTGTCCCTAATGGTCTGTCTCCACTGTACTTATCATCATGCAAGACTCCAGTCTTGGATCCAGCTGATAGGTGCCTTTCCTATAGAGGTTCTCGTGAGCTTTTCTCCACATAAAACCCTTTAGCGTGTCATACTGCAGACATGCAAGTCAAAAAGCAAAGCCATACCTGTGAGGATGTTCTTGAAGGCTTCTTCGACATTTGTGGAATCCAGGGCAGAAGTTTCGATAAAAGATAAGTTATTTTTTTCTGTAAAAAGGAACAGATCATTCAGTTAAAGACTTTAGCAGCACTTTTGAATTCTAGACCTTAGATTTCTTGGGTTAGACGGCCTTGGCCCCCCGTCTTGTTTTCTGTGTGACAGGAGAAGCTCCACTACTTGCTCAAATGGATCTGGCACCCCATTTTATTTAGTTATAGTCGTATTAACATTAGCAATCCCCAGAGTCTGAGCACATCTCCCTCCTTTCAGTCCCTCTTCTGCCAAGCAACAGGGTCCCTGCCCTGCACATTATTATTCCTCTACAGTTGCCAACAGCAGTTTGAAACTACCAGTGTGATGCAGCTCCCAGCAACACAGAAGTACCTCTGAGCAATAGCACAGGCACAGTCATGTAGATGGGTAACTGCAAGATTCATCCTCACTCCACTCCCAGAGAGACTGACTTGGAAAAAGCAGGACTTCTGTTATCCCACATCCAATAATTCCCTGGAGACAGCACACTAGAAAGGGTAGGAAACAACAAAACAGGAGTGCCCAGAGGCGGATCCAAGTGCCCCCCCCTCCCCTAAGGCTCTGGGAGGGAGTTTGGGTGCGGGCTCTGGGCTAGGATAAGAGGTTGGAGTGCAGGAGGGGGTTTGGAGTATTGGGTGCAGGGGGGGGGTTGGTTGCAGGAGGTGTGCTGGCTCTAGGCTGAGACGGGGAGGGCGTTTGGGGTGCGGGGCTGGGGATAAGGAGTTTGGGGTGCAGCAGGCAGGCTGCCCTGGGATTGGTGGGGGCCCAGAGAGGACACACACACACCAGCCCTCTCCCCACTGGCAGCAGCGAGCTCTGGGGAAGGGGGGGGCCCCTCCCTGGCATGACACTCACCCAAGCCCCCCCAGGCTGCTGCTCAAGAAGCCCAGCCAGGATAAGCCCATCCCCCGATACCCCCAGAGTTGCCTGCAAGAGGCATGTGCCATGCGCCTCCTCCCTCCACAGGCGCAGCAGCCGCCTCAGCCTGCCCCCGGCACCGCTCCCTTGTAGCCGGCAGCAGCAGGCGAGGGAGCGCAGCATGGAGCCGCAGGGCAATGCCCAGGCAGGCAGGGATGCTTGGGGAAAAGCGCACAGGGGCGGCAGGTGGGGCTGGGGGAGAGACCCAGCCCCTAACATTGGTGGAGCTGGGCCCCTCCGGGCCCTGAATTTGCTGGAGCCTGGGGACCACGGGCCCATACAACTCGCTACCCTTGGGAGTGCCTTCCCTCCACAGAGATCATGTACCACATTAACGTTTAAATGCTGCACATATGACGTTACAGTACTGCCTGGCAAAATGTGAGACCTTAAATTGGAAGTTTGCATTGCAGACCCTGCCCCCATCATTAACTGTGATGGAACAGCCGAAGTAGGAGCTGCAGCCTCTCATTCCATATTGCACTGAGTTTCAGTAGCACACGCAGGGGAAAGATCCATTTAGTCTCTTGAGATCTGCGACTTGTTCAGTTACATTGTGTTGGCCAACACCAAGGCAGGGAGGGTTTTAAACCATTTCCACTGCCAGAGGTAAAGCTCTGTTCAACCCAAACCTTTCACTCTTTAGTGAATGGAATACTCAGAGAAAGTTTAGTTTTTTGGTGTTTTATGTTCTTCTTTATTCATCCCTCAAGATCCTTTGGGATTGGTTTTTACATCAGCAACATTTTTCATCCAGATCTTTGTTCCTCTTCCCAGCCTGACAAGGAAATAGGAAGAGTCTGTGCTTCAGATATCAGGCAGCCCTGGAACAGGATCATCACTGGTTTGCAAGACATCTTCCTAGCTCTGGGTCTCAAAAGAGTTCAACCAAACACTGCTGTTCCACCTTTAAGTGCACTTTTTCCATTGCCAGGTTGTTGTTGTTTTTTTTTTTTTTTAATAAATACAATCACCCCTCAAGTTAGAACTTCCAAATGGAAGGCTGCCCCTTGTCCGAGATGGAGTACTTGAGTCTGCCACACACCATATGCTGAAGGTAAAACACCAGCTTAACAGATAAAACATGCAGTTCACAAACCTGCAAAAGCCCGGGCCTCATCGGTGGGCACAGCTCTCAGATGGCGCAGGTCACTCTTGTTTCCCACCAGCATGATGACAATATTGTTGTCTGCATGATCCCGGAGCTCCTTTAACCAACGCTCAACATTCTCGTAGGTAAGATGTTTGGCAATGTCATAGACAAGGAGGGCCCCAACAGCACCACGGTAATAGCTGAAACCATAAAGATTACACTGCATTAGAAGGAATTCAGCTCAGGCATCTACACAAATGTTTTACAGTTAGTTTTCCCATTTTAATGTTTATTTTCAAAAAAGGGCACTAAGGGTTGTTTTTTTATCTTTAAAAAGAGAAAAGCAAGTTTAAACTTTAAAAATGGGATTTTCAGAAAACTGAAATGTATTTAACAAAACACTGACAAATCTGGAGGCTATTTTAAGCAGGACATATTAGCAGCATAAAGAGAAACTCACTATCGTTTCAAAGAATAAGAAAAACAGGAGACTTCTGTTCAAAAGTTTTGCTGAGTTTATGTAATAGTTACATTTCATAGTGCAAAGATCTATGAAAAGAAGTTACTAGAAAAAAAAAAAAAAGACCAATATGGACATTTGACTAACCCCTCCCCATTTTTTTTTTTTTTTTTTAATTTAAGAGATTCTCTGGGGTATTTGGACCCTTTTCCCCTTGGCCCATTATCCCAGAACATGAGCTGCCCTTTCAACAAGTTTGTCACAGCAGCCAATTTCAACTCAATTCCTTTAACATTTAACTTTTACATGGCAAGTGACTTGAGTGGCTAAAAGGGAACAAACAAACAAACCACACCCACACCCCCAGACCCACCACCTGGCAGTTGGGGTGGGGTAGTTTAAAATAGTCACTCTCTCCTTTAATCAGGGGCTCCTTGCTCCTGCAACTTCCTCTCTTCACATCTGTCCCCAAAGAATGCCATAACCGCAAAAGTCAACATTTCAGCCCCACACCCATCCAATTTAACACAATGGACATGGATGCTTTTTGTCCACAATTCAGTGACAAAGTCCATTGATGACATCAGAAAGGTCCAATCAGCTCATCAGAATGTGGCTTCAGATAACCCATCTCCCAACCACATTAGTTGTCTTCCTCTAAAAGAGGAAAGTCCTGTGTTTTGGGATGCCAGCATTCTGCCTGTATGCGACAGACAAATTGAGATTGGGATCTGAACAGTCTACTTTTTAAACACAATATTTTCTTTCCCCAATTAGATTCAAGTTTAAGTCTTTAGGTTGAGTTTACTTGTTTCTCTCATGCTCCAATTAAAAAAAAGAGTAATATATGCCTACACTCCACCAAGGCGCAGCATTCTCTGCAGTAGTCAGGATCTAGTTTCTATAGCGAGCCCTACAGATTGCATTAGTTTGGGGCATGTGAGGAACCAACACTATAAGAAAAAAGTCCAAGCAGATTGCACAATTTTTACTTATTCTCTTTTTAAACTACAAAAAAATGCTGCCTGTCTTTTGGGGGAGGGAATGGTAGGTAAGCTCAATGGGGAAGGGACCATCTTCTGTGGTGTGTGTGCGCACGCTCAGTGCTTAGCACAATAGGGCCTAATGCCTGATTAGGTCTCTAGGAACTATTGCAATACAAATCTGTAAATTAATATGAATGGATAAACCATGCACTTATCTCAGCAGTGTGCAACCTTCAGCAATGCCAGCAGATAATATCAAGACAGCCTTCACTTTTGAGAAGACCTCTTATTTGAAAGGATCTCAGAACTAGGTAGCACCTCTGAAAACCAAATCCCAGATGTCTCAAATTGGAAACCAAGTCAATGGGCACTTCTAAATTTTTTGGGCCTGCATGCCTGGACTAAAGGATCAAATAATGCCCATTTATTAAGAGATACTACTCTTAATGTGACTGAAACACCTAATGAAGGTAGTAAATTTTAGGCAGCGAGCGAATCAGACAGAACTTTCTGGGTTACCTAATGGCATTAGCAGGGCCGGCTTTAGGCAGTTTCAGGCGATTCCCCTGAATCGGACCCTGTGCCCTTGCCGCCGCCAGTACGCCCTACAGGGGTGGCCGGCTTTCCCAGGGGGCAATTTAAAGGGCCTGGGGCTCCCAGTAGGGGCTGGCCCCAGGCCCTTTAAATTGCCACCAGACCCCCACTTCTGGAGCCCTGGGGTAGGGCTGAGGGGCTCTGGGGGCTATTTAAAAAGTCCAGGGCTCCCCTTGCTTCTACCGCCCCGGCCCTTTAAATAGCTGCTGGAGCCCCGCCGCTTCCCCAGGGCTTCCTTGGCTATTTAAAGGGCCGGGGCGGTAGAAGCAGGGGAGCCCCGGGCCTTTTAAATATCCCAGGGCTCTGGGATAACGGGGGGCTCCGATGGCTATTTAAAGAGCCGGGACTCCAGCTGCCTCTGCTGCCCTGGTCCTTTAAATAGCCACGGGAGCCCTGCTGCTTCCCCAGGGCTCTGGCAGCTATTTAAAGGGCCAGGACAGTAGAAGCAGGGGAGCCCCTGCCCTGCCCGCAGCCAGCCCCTGCTGTACCCCCTGCCCTGCCCGCAGCCAGCCCTGCACCCCTTGTCCGCAGCCAGTCCCTGCCTGCACCAGCCCCTGCTGCACCCCCTGCCCACAGCCAGCCCCTGCTGCACCCCCTGCCCACAGCCAGCCCCTGCTGCACCCCCTGTCCTGCCTGCAGCGGCAGCCAGCTCCTCCTGCCTGCACCAGCCCCGCACTCCTTGCCCTGCCCGCAGCCAGATCCTACCTCCAGTCAGCCCCTGCCCTGCCTCCAGACAGCAATGTACATAATATATAGTTTTGTTATTATTTCTATAGTTATGGAAAGTAAATAATACATGGAAGAAATGAAAGGTTTTTTAAGTCATCCCTGCCAGGGCCCCCGCAGAAAATGTTCGAATTGGGCCCCGCACTTCCTAAAGCCGGCCCTGGGCATTAGGGATGTAAATAACATGTAAAAACGGTAACTGTGTAACCGATTAAAATTTTATCAGTTACAAAATTAAATGTTTACCTGCTGCAGCACCCCCACATTTTACAGGGGGCTCCCTGCTGCCACACTCTGGCCCAGGGCTCCCCAGGCACGCGTGGCTGGCAGCCGAGAGGGACCCCGGACAGAGTTTAATTATTGACAGAAACCAATAAGCATCAACCTTATCGGTTAACTGGTTAAACTCTTACTGTATTTAAAGTAGACTATGCCATTTAGGGATGTATCATTCCAACTGAGCAATACTTTCCACCATATTCATCTAGACTCCTCCCCATCCCACCCCCAAGTCTTAATATAGTCATTCTTTTTATAGTGTGTTTGTACTCTGAAAAGTGACTAAAAGTAGCATTGTAGTGGTTCTCTACTGCAGTGGTTCTCAGCCAGGGATATGTGGGGTATGCAGAGGTCTTCCAGGGGGTACATCAACTCATCTAGATATTTGCATGGTTTTACAACAGGCTACATAAAAAGCATTAGCGAAGTCAGTACAAACTAACATTTCATACACAAACAAAATGAGAAAGTAAGCAATTTTTCAATGGGTATGCTGGGACTTTTGTATTTTTAGGTCTGATTTTGTAAGCAAGTAGTTTTTAAAGTGAGGTGAAACTTGGGGTACTCAAGACGAATCAGACTCCTGAAAGGGGTACAGTAGTCTGGAAAGGTTGAGAACCACTGCTCTATTGAGCCTCACCGATTGCAGATTTAGTCTGCAGATTAACCATGGGAGAAGAAAGTAAAACTGGTTTTTTTCTTTCTCATGCATCTCCACCCACAGTAGAAGTGGAGCAGAAGAGAGCTGGTGCTGGGTAATACTCACGCTGACGTTATGGCACGATATCGTTCCTGCCCTGCAGTGTCCCAGATCTGGGCTTTTATCGTCTTCCCATCCACTTGGATGCTCCTGGTGGCAAATTCCACCCCGATGGTGCTCTTACTCTCAAGGTTGAACTCATTGCGAGTGAAGCGTGACAGAAGATTACTCTTCCCTACTCCAGAGTCCCCAATCAACACAACTGGAAGATATCAAAATTAATCCTTTATCTTGATATTTGTGGAAGGAATTAATGATAATATTTTATGACTTGGGGAAACTTCAACTCATTGCATGTGAAACGTGACCGAAGATTACTCATCCTTACTCCAGAGTCCCAGTCAACACAATTTTATCAACCACTCAACTGCCTGCCCAGAGGCGGAGTACAAAACCCCTAAAACAAACAATTATTTGCAATCCCTTCAGTACAGGTTTCATTCCGAGACGTTACTGATCCTTAGGCATAAGTGAGAGCTTCACATAAAGTTAGGCAGAAAGAAAGATAGTCAGACACTTACCACTATGAGCAAGAGCTGAAAGAAAGAAACTTATGTTTCATAGTGTAAAATTGTAATTCATCCAGCAACCAGTTTCTGGTAGGTTACATCATTGTTGGTAAATGACCATTAGAAAGTCTCCACCTGAACATGGCAAGGTTCCAACTAAACTTTGTAGAGAAATGGTATAAACCAGCAGTTCTTAACCTGCGGTCCAATCAGCACACAGCTGCGGTCCATGTGACATCCTCAGGGCCATACAGGTCGTATTGGCTATGGCCCACATAAAACACTTACCACAGTGGTAAATAGGTTCAAACCAGTGGTATAAACAGCACTGAAGAGATCTTTACTACAAGCAGATCTATCAATTTTACAAAAATACTTGCAATTAGATGAAAATTAAATGAATGCCAGCTCCCAATGCCATTTTCTAAATCTGGGACCAGCTACACTTAACATTACATGCATTCAGCTATAAACCCAGTCCTGGCTTGCACCTGTGCTCACATTCTAAGGAGATAAACAGGTTGCTCCTTTATTCTTTGGTCAGTTGCGGACCTCCCGATACAATCCCCTCTCCCCCAAATCAACAACTTATTTTCTCAGCCAAATTTGTCACACAAGTTTCTTTAACAGAACATTACAGGGACTTAGACATTTCAGGCAATTGCCTACAATCTCTTTGTGAGATCTTACCATATTAAGTTTATGCATCATTATGGGACAGGGATTATATACAATTCCATGGGGGAGGGTAACCACATCCCTTTAGGAACTACAAACAGCTAGGGTAATTAGGCAAATTCCCTCACGTAACTCCTCCAGAGTGAGGTACCACCCCCTGGGGAGGCTCCCTTTTATTAGTTCAAAATGGACTTTCCAGAGGCCAACAGACAAAGGAAGGACTAGAGAGCCTGAGTTTAAACTGAGTCAGTCTTTGTTCTGATCTAGCAAAATGGACAGGATCAGCTTTGTCCAAGGGGAGGGCCCCAATCCTTAGGGAATGGTTGAAAGGACTGACACCAACTGGAGCTCTTGAGGAGATGATCTCTGTTAAGCTTATGGGTATCCATGCAAGCTTGTTTTGTTTTTTGAATGTTCTAATGCTTTTACCTTAAGAATAAATGTACTTGCTTAGAAAGAGCTGTGTGGTAACTTAACTGCGGCAATTACACTGTTTATAGCCTGAGGAGGTAGCAAAGTGCAGAAACAGGCCTGTTCGGCAGTCTGCCTTCCTGGAGCAACTCTCAGGGCAGGCAAGGAACTATGAAGCCCAGAAAAACCCTGGTTAGGAGGGATAAAGACAAAGGTCTCCATCCAAGAGAGGTGATGGCTGAGGAGCCTAAAGTTGATGCTCTTGTGGGACCATGAGGGGAAATTATAGGTACAAGGACTATTTTTTTTTTTAAATCCCTACATTAGGGAGTGCACGAGTTAGCAAGCAATAAATAAATGGAAATGGTCAAATTAACAAAAGCCACCCTCACTAATCACAGCAAAGAATATGAGCATCATGCACCCCTTTTCCAAAAGGGGTTACTGAAGTTGAAGGGTCAAAGAGGCACAGACAGACTGCACGTGGGACATCCCGTTATTGCAAGGGTGAATTATAGTGGGTGGGTCGTAGGTCACCTCACAGACTTCCTCTTCACTAAATGTGGTACTTCTGCCTGCTAGCCAGGAGCATACACCATATCCATACACATTTAAGCAATTATATTGCTTAACATACATTTAAAATTCTTAATTTTTAATATGGTTAAAAATGGGATTTTTTATTATTAGATGATTAATTTCTCTACTCATTATCTGTGTTAAGCTGCATTTGGATGGTAATTTAAATTCAATTAAAAATGCACAAGACAACATATGTACTTTAATAAATTAAAAGATGTATTATCTGTAGTCAGTGAATTGAACTGATTGTTTCTGGTCCCCGTACCCTTGAAGATTTTAGAACTAAAATTTAATTTAATCGTCACAGACCTCTTTAATTCAGGTTTCAGAGTAGCAGCCATGTTAGCCTATATCCACAAAAAGACCAGGAGTCCTTGAAGTACTCCTGTTCTCTTTAATTCAGAGATTGGAGGCGGAAAATAAGCTTTCCTGCTTTTACAGCTTTGAATGAACTGAAATAAAGAAAATATTCTTCTGCATATTCCAGGTGCTTAACTGTGACTTCCACCAGTTCAGTGATTTGACTTTCTTTAAAACTTCAGCAGTAAACATGTACTGCTTGAATTATTTTTTATTTAACATAAATATACTATGGGAGGTTTAAGACTTAGCACAGGTTGTTATTTCAAGTTTAAAATTAAACAGATTTTTAAAAAGAAAAAAATTAAAAAATCCAATTTAAACAAATTAGTTTTTATTTAAATCATAGATTTTTAAGCAACCCTAGATAACAGACCCCCGGCAAGGAGTGGTGGTTCAGATATTTCTAAGGCCTGATCTACACAACAGAGTTAGTTGACATAAGGCAGCTTATGTTGATCTAGCTCTAATTGTCTATACTACAATGCTGCTCCTGCCAATGCAAGTCGCCCACTACATCGACTTATCATAGAATCATATTTCATCCGCATCATTGCAATCCTTGTCTACAGCAGCAGCAAAGGATCCTTGAGACTCTGTGACATGAGGGCATCAGCCCTCTGTGACAAACATTCCAAACTTTTTGAAGAACCGGAAGACCCCAATAACAGATAGTTTTGTTTTGGATGTTAAATTCAGTCACAGTGGCCGATATATGCTAGTAAGGGATTACCTCACTGTCAAAGGTTGGATCTGAACATGGAAATGAAGTCTATAGAAACA
Source organism: Chrysemys picta bellii (assembly GCF_011386835.1). Lineage (NCBI taxonomy): Eukaryota > Metazoa > Chordata > Testudines > Emydidae > Chrysemys > Chrysemys picta. Next base: position 2,800,323 of record NC_088815.1, read on the forward strand.
TATCAGGTCCATGATTACCTTAGGAGCAAGCTGTGTTCCCTTTACGAAAGTGACTGCATCTCTGACTTAACTCCACACCCATGAGAGGCAGAGCACTTAGGTTGATGTAGTTAGGATGTAGTTACATTGCCCATTGGCTGCCACCTCCTGACAGCCCAGAGTTCTGCTGCCACCTCCTGATGAGGGACTAGGGAGGCAGTGGGAGGGGGGGGAAGGGGGAAGAGAAGGAGAGCCCAAGTGATGGCCAGACTTGGGCTCTCCTTCCCCCAATCCCTCACACTGGTAGGCGGCCAGGCTTGGGCTCTTCCCCCACCGGACTGTCAGCCCCAGTGTCAGGGCTCCAGGCTGTCATTGCTCCACATTGTCAGTTTCCTCAGTAGAAGCACTCCTGAGGAGGACGCACACCGCCAACAGAAGGAGCTAGTGTGGAGCTGTATGTTGATTTAACTTAGGATGATTTAAATTTTGCAGTGTAGACAAAGCCTAAGATGGGAAGGACAGGAGGACGAATGCTTTTTCACTCACCTGGACAAAAAACTACTGGTCTTTGCTTCTTACACCAAAAAAGGATCAAGCTAGCAAGAAATGCCCTCTCCATCCTCTAGAGAAGGCCTGGCCCACCAGTACTCTGGTAAAGAAGTTGGAAGAGAAAAGGGTTTGTTGATCCTAAGAGCCTCATACAAATATTGTTGACAACCCTGCTACGCACCACAGAAGCCAAAAATTGAAAAAGGTATTCCAAGATGATAAATGTGTATTTAAGGTTGTAATACTATAGATATTTGTCATTTGAGAAATAGAATGTGATCATATAATTATGATAGTCTTTACACATGCACAAAGGGGCAGAGTTAAGGCTGTGTACAATCTTAGCTTTGACATTTCCTAATTCAAGTGCTCAACTGTGATACTAACATTCTAGTAGTGTATGTGTGGAATTAGTTACATTTGTGACTAATTCTTCACGGTAAGTTATTAGGGGCAATACAGGAGTAACTGGGTGAAATTATATGATCTATGTTATATGTGAGGTCAGACTATGAAATGATCTAATGGCCTCCTCTTGCCTTAAAATTTTAACTAATTAGTGACTGAAAAAACCCTATTTTGAAGCTACCCCTTCCCTGGCTCCTATCCCACAAAAAACACTGCCAAAACTCAGCACTAATCCACCTGACGTTTGCCAAATACTCCTCTGCCAACTGAGATGTTGGAAATTTGAAGGGGAAAGGAGGGAAACAAGACTATACATCACATTTTTAGAATGCCACTTAAAAGTGGTTTTTGCCTAAAAATTCCAAGTTTTATTTAGTTGACATGAACAAGAACTGATGTACTATTTTTTCAAAAGCCTGGATGAGGGGAAAAAAGACTATATTAATTAAAGAAAGTTGCACTAATCAGTTTCAAACAATTTAAGTGACGGAGTATATGAAATATCCCCAATAGTTGGGATCCAGAGTAAGAACCAAGGGGTGAGGGAAGTCTTGATAAAGTTACAAAAGCTTTTAAAATACATTCAGTTCTGATTATTTTTATTTACTAAACCAGACTAGTCAGACACTGAGGGCTTGGCTACACTTGTGAGTTAGAGCACAATAAAGGAGCCCCAGGCGCACTAGCTCACTCCCCTGCCACACTGGCAAGGCACGTGGAGCGCTCTGACTTCATGGGTAGAGCGCTCCTGGTTCTCCATCTCGGCGAGTGGAATAACATTTGATGCGCCCCCGCTGGAGTGCCATGGTGCCAGCATGGATGATCTGTCCTGTTAATGCGCTCGGATCGGCCTCCAGAAGTGTCCCACAATGCCTGTTCTAGCCACTCTGGTTATTACTTTGAATTCTACTGCCCTGCCCTCAGGTGACCAACCATCAGACCCGCCCTTTAAATTCTCTGGGAATTTTGAAAATCCCCTTCCTGTTTGCTCAGCCCGGCGCGGTGTGGAGTGCTCTCAGCAAATCTTTCCAGGTGACCATGCCTCCACACGCCAGGCGATCCCCAGTATGGAGCAATGGCAAGGTGCTGGACCTCAGTGTTTGTGGGGAGGAAGCTGTCCAGTCCCAGTTCTGCTCCAGCCATAGGAATTACGACACCTTCGGGCAGATATCAAGGGATATGATGGAAAGGGGCCATGACCGGGACGCACTGCAGTGCAGGATTAAAGTGAGCTGCGGAATGCCTACCGCAAAGCCCGAGAGGCAAACAACCACTCCGGTGCTGCCCCCGTGTCCTGCCATTTCTACAAAGAGCTGAATGCGATACTTGGGGTAACCCCACCTCCACTCTGGGTACCACCTTGGACACTTCAGAGCCCAGTTCAACAAGGGAGGAGGAGGAGCAGCAGCAAAGCAGGAGCGAGTGTGCTGAGGCAGAGGAAGGCACCCCAGAATCCCTAGATGTATGCAGCCAGGAGCTGTTCTCAAGCCAGGAGGAAGGTAGCCAGTTGCACGGCTGGTGCTTGGGGGAAGGACAAACACCAGAGGAGGTTCCCGGTAAGCGGCTTTTATTTTGGGAAGGAAGTTATTCAGTGGGGGCTCTTGGGGCAAGGAGGATTAGGGCTGCATGCATGTCTAGATAGGGCGTTGATGTGCTCTCACATCGTGGTAATTGGCCTCAGTCATCTCTTCAAAGGTCTCATCCAGAACTTGGGCAACGCGCTTGTGCAGGTTTCTCAGGAGAGCCACTGTGGTCCTTGTCCCAGTAAGGCTAACTTGTCCGCACCACTCTGCCATGAGGGGTGGGGGAACCATTGCTGCACACAGGCAAGCTGCATATGGGCCAGGGCAGAAGCCGCATTGCAGTAGAAGACCCTCCCTTCCTTCCCAGGTCACCCTCAGCAGCGAGGTATCTTCCAGGATGAACTCCTGAGGAAAATGTGGGGACAGTGTTCAGTATAGGGGCCCCCTGCTGCTGTTGGCTCTCCCCATGGCACAGAAACCCAGAGGACAGTATGGCCATGAAACAATCAGTCACGCTTGACCCTGTGCTTACTCACTATTTTGGGGCTCCCGTGGGTTTATGTGCACTCGCTTTGGGATGGGCAAATTATGCTATTGTGTAAACTGTGCTTGCCCTTAAGTATAGGGGAATCATTGCTCTGTCTGGTGTGAACAATGCTGCCTCTTAAGTGTTGCATTTTGCCTTTACAGATGCAACCTTGAGATCTCAGCCGTCAGTGTTATCACCTGCCGAAAGGCTCCAAAGAATCAGAAAGAGGCCCCATAGAAGCAAGGAAGACATGTTGCATGAAGTAATGCAACATTCAAGTAATGGAAATCAAAAAGTGTAGGAGTGGCGGGAGAGTGAAAGGAGAATCCACCAGCAGAATGAGGAGGCAGCAGAAAAGCACGGATCGGCTGATAAGCATAATGGAGCACCAAGCAGACTCTATCCAGGCACTCGTAGCCATGCACTACCACGCCCCCCCCTCCCTGCAGCCCTTGTCCCAAAACTCTTCCCCATGTGCCCCCATGTCACTCCAACCCACTTTCCCCAACATCCGGGTTCTTGTCACCACCAGCTGCCTCCAAGCCCAGCCCTGCAAACTACGACCCTTACCCACTGCACTCAACCCCCATCACCACGCAGTATAGCCATCCTGAAGTGCAGCACTCATTGCACAGCACTCCAGACAGGACACACACAAATCTGTGATTGTACCGATCCCTACCCCACCCCCTTGCCCTGTTTCCCAAGCAGTTGTGTTTCTTTTCAATAAATGGGATTTTTTGGCTTTGAAAACCTTCTTTATTATTGCATAAAGTAAAAGCTACCTTAGAGGACAGTCTCCTAACTCAAGAAGTGTTGCAACCAATCAGAAGAATGTGAACGATAACTGGGAATCATTTAAGAGCACCTTACTAGATGCCCAAAAAGCCACAATTGAGGAAGAAGGCTTTGCTGGTTAAAGGGGAAGCGAAGGCAGCTATTTTAAAAAAAAAGGGGAGGTTGATAGTAATGAATATAAATCAGTAGTTATTCATTTGCATCCCTTAGGAATTGTAGAAAAGGAGCACAAGGGGAAATCTTTGGCCAGCAGAGTTAAGGACAATAAGGAGAAGTTTTTTAAAATATTCTAGGAACAAAAAGATAACAGTGTGAGGATCTGGTCCATTACTATTTGTAGACTCATCAGAAATAATGCAGAAAAGGCAGACATTTTCAATATTTCAGTTCTATATTTGGGGAAATACAGATTATACAGACTCATCACATGGTTATTAACAATTTTCATTCCACTGGAGAGTGTTAAACAGCAGCTACTAAAGGTCAACTTATCAGCAGGTCAAAATAATCAGCTCTTTTAAAACTCTTGGATGCAAGTTGAGGAGCTTGCTGGACCATTAATGCCGATATTCTGGGGAAGTTCCAGAAGATGGAAGAAAATTAATGTTGTGTGAATTTTTTTAAAAAAGGTAAACAGGATGACCAGGGTAATTATAGGCTGGTCAGCTGACCAATCCCAGGCAATATAATGGAGCAGCTGACATGGGAATTGATTAATAAGTATTAAAGGAGATAACTGATTAATGCAAATCAACAGGGATTTATGGAAAATAATCCTGTCAAACTAACTTGCTATATTAAATGAGATTACAAGTTTGGTTGATCTAAGTATATTATGTGAACACAATTACTTTTACTTCTGTAAGGCATTTGACTTGGTACCACAAGACATTTTGATTGAAAAACTAGAATCACTTAAAATGAATATGGCACACATTAAATGGATTAAAAACTGGCTAACTGATAGATCTCAAAGTGTACTTGAGAGTGGAGAATCATCATCAAGCGGGTATGTGTCCAGTGGGGACCCACAGGGATCAGTTCTTGGCCCTGTGCTATTTAACAATTGTAGTAATGACCTGGAAGAAAACAAAACCACCACTCAAATCTGCAGATGACAAAATTGGGGGAGTAGTACATAAAGAGGACTAGTCGCTGATTCAGCATGTACTAAGTTGCTTGGTAAGCTAGGCACAAGAAAACAAAATGCATTTTAACTAGGACTGTCAATTAAATCGCAGTTAACTCGTGATGAACTCAAAATTAATTGCAATTAATTGCCGTTTTAATCACACTGTTAAACAATAGAATACTAATTGAAATATATTAAATATTTTGGATGTTTTTCAAAGTGTATATTATTTATTACAAATATTTGCACAGTAAAAATGATAAAACAAAAGAAATAGTATTTTTCAATTCACCTCATACAAGTACCATAGTGCAAACTCTGTCATGAAAGCGCAACTTACAAATGTAGATTTTTGTTACATAATGGCACTCAAAAACAAAACAATGTAAAATTTCAGCACCTACAAGTCCACTCAGTCCTAGATCTTCTTCAGCCAATCGCTAAGACAAACAAGGTTGTTTACATTTACATGAGATAATACTGCCTGCTTCTTATTTACAATGTCACCTGAAAGTGAGAACAGGTGTTCACATGGCACTTTTGGAGCTGTCACTGCAAGGTATTTACATGCCAGATATGCTAAACATTCATACACTCCTTCGTGCTTTGACTACCATTCCAGAGGACATGCTTCCATGCTGATGATGCTCATTTTTTTTAATGTGTTAATTAAATTTGTGACTGAACTCCTTAGGGGAGAATTGTATGTCTCCTGCTCTGTGCTTTACCCATATTCTGCCATATATTTCATGTTCTAGCAGACTCAGATGATGACCCAGCATATGTTTGCTTTAAGAACACTTTCACTGCAAATTTCACAAAACGCAAAGAAAGTACCAATGTGAGATTTCTAAAGATACTACAGCACTCAAGGTTTAAGAATCTGAAGTGCCTTCCAAAATCTGAGAGGGGCGAGGTGTGGCGCATGCTTTCAAAAGTCTTAAAAGAGCAACACTCTGATGTGGAAACTACAGAACCTGAACCACCAAAAAAGAAAATCAACCTTCTGCTGGTGGCATCTGACTGAGATAATGAAAATGAGCATGCGTCAGTCCATACTGCTTTGCATCGTTATCGAGCAGAACTGTCATCAGCATGGACTCATGTCCCTTTGGTATGGGGGTCAAAGCATGAAGGGACATATGAATCTTTAGTGCATCTGGCATGTAAATATCTTGCAACACTGCAATGCGAATGCCTGTTCTCACTTTCAGGTGACATTATATTCAAGAAGCAGGCAGCATTACCTCTTGCAAATGTAAACAAATTTGTTTGTCTGAGCCAGGGGTTGGCAATCTTTCAAAGAAGTGCCTTTTTTTGTTTTTGTCTTTGACCAAAATATTTCGAGAGCTGTATCACACGCAAAGCTCCTAGTAGAGTTAGAATTTATCAACTAATAATAATTGAACATATTAAAGTTATTACTACTCACCAATACTTTTAATGCAACTAGAATCAAGGTGCTTCAGCAAGGACTGTACCAGACTGCCCACAGCCTGGGTATGTGGCCGCAGTGTTAAACCATGCTGGGTCCATGCCATTGCATCTTCACGGATATCTTTAGCCAGGGTAGCTAAATTAAAGCTAGCAGAGCTGCAATCATGCTCCTGATTGCAATGTAGGCACACCCCCTGCGTTTGTACAGCACCTAGCACAACGGAGACCTGATCTCAGTTGGGGCCTACTGATGTTCCTGACATACAAACAAGTTTGGACCCATCTCTCCTGCAAATACTTGCATTCAAATTTCGGTTTGTTAAAACACATTTGCTACAGGGCCTGCAAGTAACCTGATAGTCCCTCAAGTGAGGCTCTGAATAAGGCCAGTATCCTGGCAGGGGGTCACAGTAATGCACTCCCTGGAGGCTGAGTGGTCTCTGCCCTTCTGTATCATAGAGTGCCAGGAGCATTGCATACCTGAGACGACACAATAACTATGCCCATGCTGCAGTGCTTATGTGAACCTCACCCTGGCTTTGTAATAGACTCCAAATCCCCTGCATGCCAACCTCCCACCTCTTCTGCTGGGTGCCAGTCTTCCTTAATTACAAAGCAGGGGATTGGGGTGCAGAGGGTGTGTGGGAACCAGCCAATGGGAGCTGAAGGGGTGGTGCCTGCAGGCACAGGCAGCGCACAGAGACCCGCTGTCCCCCCTCCCACCAAGGGGCACGCAGAGACGTGCCAGTAGCCAGCTGCTTCCTGGAGCAGCGTGGGGACAGGGCAGACAGGCAGACTACTAAGCCCTGTTGCACTGCCAGCTGGGAGCCACCTGTGGTAAGCACCTCCCAGCCAGAGCCTTCACCTTGCACCCCCTCAAAAAACGGTGGCCCACGAGGGGGCAGCCAAAGAGCCACATGTGGCTACGGAGCCGCAGGTTGCTGACCCTGGTCTGAGCCATTGGCTGTACAAGAAGGAGGAGTGAGTGGACTTGTAATTTCTGAAGTTTGATATTGTTTTATTTTTGAGTGCATTTTTTTGGTACATAACTCTACATTTGTACGTTCAATTTTAATGATAAAAAGATTGCACTACAGTACTTGTATTAGGTGAATTGACATACTATTTCTTTTGTTTCTTTTTTTACAGTGCAAATATTTGTAATAAAATATAAATATAAACAAAGTGAGCACTGTACACTTTGTATTCTGTTTTGTAACTGAAATCAATATATTTGAAAATGTAGAGAACATCCAAAAATACTTAATAAATGGTATTCTCTTATTATTTAACAGCACAATTGTGATTTTTTTTTTTAATCGCTTGACAGCCGTAGTTCTAACATGGTTAAATATCAGTGTTTATATATATTTATTTCAGGAACAAAGAATGTAGACCATACTTACAGGATGGGGGACTATCTGGGAAGCAGTGATTCTGAGAAAGATTTGGGGTGGGCTTCCAGTGTGATGCTGCGACCAAAACAGCTAATGCAATCCTGGGATGTATAAAAGGGGAATCCAGAGTAGGAGCAGAGAGGTTATTTTACCTCTGTAGCTGGCACTGGTGTGACCACTACTGGAATACTGTGTTCAGTTCTGGTGCACACAATTCAAGGAGGATATTGATAAACTGAAGCAGGTTCAGAGAAGAGCCACAAGAATGAGTAAAGGATTTGAAAACATGCCTTATAGTGATAAGCTAAATAGATTGAGCTTTTTGAGGTTAACCAATCATTGGCCACGAGACGGTCCATTTTGGTTAATTTCAGAGTCATAGGATTTTTTTAAAAATAGTAAATTTCATGATTTCAGCTATTTAAATCTGAAATTTCACAATGTGTAATTGTAGGGGTCCTGACCCAAAACGGAGACTTTTTGAGTGTATTTGTATTTGAGTCTAAACCAGAGGTGCGCAAACTATGGCCCATGGGACCGTCCTGCCCGGCCCCTGAGCTCCTGGCCAGGGAGGCTACCCCCGGCTCCTCCACTGCTGTCCTGCCTCCCACACAGCCACACCGCTGCACGGGCAGTGCTCTGGGCAGCGGGGCTGCGCACTCATGCAGGGCAGTGCAGCAGTGGGGCTGGCTCTGGCCTGGAGGCGTGGCTCCAGACATGCTGCTCTGAGCGGCATGGTAAGAGGGCTGGGGCGTTGGATATGGGGCAGGGGGTCCTGGGGGGCAGTCAAGGGACAGGGAGGCAGTTGGATGGGGCAGAGGTTCAGGGGGGATTGGATGAGGGCAGGGTCCCAGGGGGTCTGTCAGGAGGCAGGGGTGTGGATAGGGTTGGGGCAGTCAGGGGACAGGGAGTGTGGGGGGGGGGGGTTAGATAGAGGGTGGGGTTCTTTTGTGTGAGGGAACACCAAAACAGTGAGCTGGCTGTAACAACAGTTCATCCTCCAGTTTCTCAGCCATTTTCAAATTCTGAACAGTCGGTTTATGCAATAATGTCACATAAAACTTTGCTGTTTTTCCTCTTGGTCACTAGGTGAAGAGAGAAAAGCCCAATTTAAAATTCTCCATCTGATAATGATTTTTCTTAAAGCTGCTGAAAACCATTTTTGCTAACAAAAAAGTTACTGAAGTCAAGATTTTATAAAAAGTTCTAGAGCAGTAAATATTTTAACAGTTGAACTGTGATTCTGAAGTTATTTTAAAAAAAAACAACAAGGAGTCCTTGTGGCACCTTAGAGACTAACAAATTTATTTGAGCATAAGCTTTTGTGGGCTATAACCCACTTCATCAGAGACATGGAATGAAAAATACAATAAGCAGGTATAAATATACAGCACAGGAAAAGATGGGAGTTGTCTTAACAAGTAGGAGGGTCAGTGCTAATGAGGCCAATTCAATCATGGTGGATGTGGCCCATTCCCAACAGTAGACAAGAAGGTGCGAGTATGAGAGGGAAAATTATTTTTTGTAGTGACCCAGCCACACCATCAGGGGCTCGTTCACCTGCACATCTACCAATATGATATATGTCATCATGTGCCAGCAATGCCCCTCTGCCATGTACATTGGCCAAACCAGACAGTCTCTACGCAAAAGAATAAATGGACACAAATTAGACATTGAGACTTGTAACATTCAAAATCCAGTAGGAGAGCACTTGAATCTCCCTGGACACTCAACAGACTTAAAAGTGGCCATTCTTCCACAAAAAAACTTCAGAAACAAACAGACTTCAACAAGAAACTGCAGAACTGGAATTAATTTGCAAACTTGACACCATCAAATTAGGCCTGAATAGAGACTGGGAGTGGCTGGGTCACTACAAAAAATAATTTTCCCCTATGTTGATATTCACCCCTTCTTGTCAACTGTTGGGAATAGGCCACATCCACCCTAATTGAATTGGCCTCGTTAGCACTGACCCCATTCTCCCTGCCCCCCCACTTGGTAAGACAACTCCCATTTTAGTTCTGTATATTTATACCTGCTTACTGTATTTTTCACTCCATGTATCTGATGAAGTGGGTTATAGCCCACGAAAGTTTATGTCCAAATAAATTTGTTAGTCTCTAAGATGCCACAAGGACTCCTCATTGTTTTTGCTGATACAGACTAACACGGCTACCCCCCTGAAACCTGAAGTTTTTAAGCCTCATTAGGTCTATTAAGAGCCACTCCAATGTGTAAATTGGGAGGATTATTAGTACATATCTTTTGTTAGCAAAATGTGTCTGTAAAACTAAAATTAGAGTTAAATTGCACCCTAAAGATGCACCAGGAGATAAATACCAGGTCCTTTTCAGAGAAAGTGGTTAGCATATTCTGTCCCCTCAACATAGAGAGTAAAATTCAAAAATCCTTCCAGAAATGCAATCATCTCCTTCCTGCTCAGACCACCATATATATGTATGGCTGCTGGAACAGAGGTAGAAACAACTCAAAAAGCCAGTGAACAGATAAAAATAAGGACAGGTCAGAATACCAGCAAAAAAATTCACTCAGACACCAATAATTTCTTCAGTGCCTGCACAACACCTGATATATGGTTTCACAAGGAAGCGGGGACTAAAGTTGGTCTTACCACTGCCTTATTACTTTTGGGGGCACAGCCTTAGCGGCAGCCCCATCTCTTTCCAGGTCAGAATCATGAGCCACTACATTATTACTTCTCTGGTATCAATGATCCCAGCGCTAGAAGGGGAACAGCACAACAGATTTTTTATTGCTGGGCCAAGAGATAAATTAATAATAAAAAAATATCTAAGCAACATCAATGCATTTCCAGCACCATATGGCACATAGAAGACATGGTCCCCACCTTAAGGAATTTAGCTCTCAGTCACATAGAACAGGGTTCCCCCTCAGTAAACAATGTTAGAAAGCACTTTACAATACAAATACAAAAGCAGTCCCTCCCTGAAAATTTAAAGTCTAATTTAAGTTCAGATATTTCTAAACAGTGTAGATTTTTTTAAACAAGATCCATGTAATGTTGCGTACTTTCATCAACTTAATCAAATTCTTTTTGAGAGGGAAAAGAATAAGACAGCTGTCAAGCTTTAAAGTCTTAGGATACCAAGTCATTTGGAAAGCTGATGGGATTTAGTACCAGGCCTGGCAGCTTAGCATACTTTGGAAGCTAATCAATTGTGCTTTAAGGGAGGCAAGGGAAAAAGAAAAAGTTTTTCCAACTCTTTGGCAGCTCTTAAAATGAGTGGGTCATATAGTGCAATACATATTATTTTACATGAAATAAGAAACAGAGTAAACTGCTGCTAATGGGAAAAAAAACCTCTTTTTTCCCCTGGTAAGCAAAATGTATATGCATGGACACCAATGAAAAGAACAACTATATAGCAAGTTCCAGCATGGCAAGGCAGGATGTGACTCTACAGCACACTAACTCACTGTGAGGACACTGTTACAGTGTAGAGAGTGTCCTGGAGTACCACTTGGAGTACTGCTATTTGCAACTGTCCTACAATACACATCAACTTCAAATCCTCAGGAAGGTTTTCATCAGAGAAAACACACACATCCCACTCCAGTTCCAAAATCAACTACACACCTAGATGTCATCAACCCACAGCTTGTTCTCCTAGAATATCACACTGTTGCAACTCAACTGGTGGCAGCAACAGTGCAAGTGCTATTGTTGCCAGTGTCATAGATCTGCTGGGGCCAGCAGTCAGTCTACACTAGTGAAACCATCATTGCTACTGCCAGTGAAGTTGTGACAATGAGATATTTGTGTTCACAGACACACCCCCTTAAAACTCCACAGCATCCACCACCAATATTTTTTGGATGAGAGCACAAAGTCATTTCAGTCTCTAGAGAGAAACTGCCAATACTAAAAACTTCTGCAGAGGTTCAACAACCAGCTTCAGATAATTTTATTAAGTTAACGTAATAATTTAATGTTGGAATTAAATATATACTGAGCAAGCCCAGTTTAAAGCTGTCTAGTGGTTAGAAAGTTGCAGCACTATTGGGATAGCAATAAAGGAATTTCTGCTTATTACAGCGACTCTAGCGTTAAAGGGGATAAGAGTTTTCTACTCGAACCCCCATTTTCATTTAGCAATATTTGAGCAACATTTGAGCTGAAGTTTCTTGCGCTGGGTCTCAACCCAAAGGTAGTTTTTTGGAAAATTTAAATTGATGCTAACCTGTTGTTTCTAAGGTTATGTCTACACTGACAATTGAATGACAAAACTTTTGTCTTTCAGAGATGTTAACGTCTCCCATCCCAGGAAAGACAAGCACCAGTGTGAACAGCGTGTTGTTGGCAGGTGCGCTCGTTGGGGGTGGAAGCTTTTGGTCTTCAGGAGAGCCAACAAACAGAGGCTACACTGCCCGACTTTTAGTGGCACAGATGTCGCTGAAAGCTGTGTAGTGTAGACATAGCCTTAGGTAGCCAAGCATTAAACACACATTTTAAAGTGCTTAAAAACAGAGACACAGCCAGAGTCTAAGAACAGAAAAAATTGTGTTCACACCTTTTTCTCTACTTCCAAGCGCTTAGTTAGGAACATATTCTGCACTAAATTAAAAATACTGGGTTTCCAAGGTGCTTGAAAAAACATACGGGAGCGACACAGGTGCTCTGTGCATCAAGCCAGAGCCGCCACCAGCCCCCCGACTTTGGCGGAACAAAGAGGACACGCTCGGGCCACCCCCCGTCATCCCCTCCCGCAGAGGGAAGGGGGAGAGCGGCCGGAGGGCAGGCGGGATGTACCGGCGACGAACGCCGAGCGCTGCCTGCGGCAGACCCCACATACCGCCCCGCACCCGCCGCAGGCTGCCACGCCTGGTGGGCGCCGTCCCTTGGCCCGGGAGACGCGGCCCCTCGAGCGCCACAGGCCCCGCTGCCCGCCCCCCTCCGAACATGCCCAGCGGCCCGCGCCTCCTCCGGGCCCAGCCGCCCCGACCCGCTCCGCCCGCTGCCTGGCGGCCATCGCGGCCCACTGGCCAAGGCAGCGCCGCGAGACGGGGGGCGGACGAGGGGCCGCTCCCGTGGCCTGGGGAACGCGCGGGGCGGGGGGGGGAGGCCGGCGCGGGGCAGCGCGCCCCGCCCGCGGTACCTTTGAAGAGATAGTCGTACTCGTCGTCCCGGGTGCCCATGGCGATGGCGGCGGGGCCGATCCTCTGGCTGCCAGGCACCGACGCGGTGCGGTGGGGGTGGGGAGAACCGCTCCCGCGGCCGCCTATCAGCGGCCGCCAGGGACGCCGGAGGGCGGGCACATCGCGACCTCCGCAGACAGCACCCAATGGGAGAATGCGTCAAGATGGCTGACAGGCGGCCGAACCAATCAGTTGAGGACAGTGTGGGCGGGGCGGGGCCTAGCTGAGCAGGGCAGGAGCGCTGTGAGGGGCGGGGGCCCTGCTGCAGCCCCCCCACCCCGAGCAGGCCGCTGCCCCAGCGCCTGCCGCGACCCGTGACACGGCCTGTGGCCACTGCCCCGAACGATGAATTTGTAATTGCATTACGTCATGTGATGACCCCGCCCCGGCAGGAGCGCTCTGCCCAGCCCGCCCCGAGGGCACCCGGCCGGCTTCAGGGCTGCCTGGTCCCTACCCTGGGCAGTCCTGAGAAGAGACGTGGCCCCAACCTGCGCCCTGCCCAGGCCCCAGAGGGCACCCAGCTGGTATCAATTCTGCCCAAGCCCCACCCTGGGCTCCCAGTTCCAAGGATAGAGCACCCACAGGGAAAAAATAGCGGGTGCTCAGCACCCACCAGCAGCCACTGATCAGCTCCTCCTCCCCCCCACCGTGCCTCCCACACACCGGTGTTCAGCAGTGTGCAGGAGGTGCTGGGGGGGGAGGCACAGGGCAAGGGCAGGGCATGATTGGTGGAGGGGGTGGGAAGAGGTGGGGGGAGCTTGGGGGGAGTGGGGCCTGGGGCGGAGCGGGGGTCAAGCATCTCCCGGCAACTTAGAAAGATGGCGCCTCAGGCATGAGCATGGGTTCACTGACTCATGGGGCTCCCTTTTCAGCTTCAGTGACTAAGCCCAATAAAAGAACTTCAGAGTTCCCTTATGGCCCAGGGAGTTCCAGGGACAGATCCCCTACAAAGAGCTAATCCAAAAGGAGATCTCCTCCCCAAAACCACTCTTCCACCGAGATTTTGTGGCCCAGTGTGGTTCCCACCAAAGCTCCCTTAGCACCAAAGTGGCACACTGAGGAATCATCACAATTGTCACTGATGAAGCTGCCTTCAGTCAGGGGCTCTTTCTTCTTGATGTCACATTTGGCACCACCAAAAGCTTCTGTGGTATTGCAACATCAGGCACAGCAACCCCAGCAGTTTGGGATGACATTGCTACTTGAAGAGACCACAGCACCATGTAGACTGTCTACTCTACAGCACCAGATGGCATCAGAGAGATTTACAGCACTGGCAGATATGCTTATGTTGCAGGAGCCTGAATCACCTCTATTGTCTACATCAGTTTCCCTGCTGGTGCCAAAATATTCAGCAACAGTGGCACTGACTACCTCAGTGATTCTACTTACCACTCCAAGATTGACAACACCACTTATGGAGCTGACATACTCTTCCTCGATGGCCTGAGATGACAGTCACAACTCGGAGAGGTTGCAGCACATGTACTTCCCTAGAGCTTCAGTCTCTTACAGATGGGCTAGAGACTTTTCTGGAGACAGGCACTGGGACACCCATCAATCAGGTCATGGAATGTGGATCCCAATACCATGGCCACTGGTCCATAACTCTCAATGCCAATGTGGCTGTACTGGGGACCTTGGTCTGACCCTGTGTACCTAGGACACTTCCATCCACAGTCTTGGCCATCCGGGCTGCTCTGGAACCTTCACCAGATCAGCCTTCGCTTGTTCCTGAGGAGGTACCAGAAGAGGTTGCACCCACTGCTGCTGCTATTATCCTCATTCTCTCCTGACAAGGCCATTGTCCTTCCTGCACTCCCCAACTTCAAGGGGATGACTTCAAGGGGTTCAGGACCTACTTAGGAGAATCACAACAGCATTACAGATCCCCATAGAAGAGATCCAGGAGGCCAATCCACAAATTAATGGACATTCTACATGGACCCAGCAAACACCACCCACAGCAGCACTAACTTCCTGCAAGGTGGACAAAAAGTACCAAGTCCTCCCTAATGGAGCTGAATTCTTCTATATGCACCTTGTGCCATCTTTACTGGTCATGACTTCTGCACACAAGAAGTCACAGCAAAACCAAGCCACACCAAAAGACCGAGTACCAATATGAATTGATTTATTTGACCATAAGTCGTATTCCTCAGCAAGACTATAATTTTGGGTGCAAACTATCATGCTCTAATGGCCAGATATGACTTCCAAGTCTTCAAAAAGTTGGCAGCCTTTACAGACAGCCACCCAGAGACCAGAGAAGAGCTCTTCTCTTTAATCAACAAAGGCCAATTCATGGCAAAGTCCAGTCTCCAGATTTCACTGGATGCTGCAGACAGTGCCTCCTGATCAATGGTCATAGTGATGGTCATGAGGACACCTCATGGTTGAAAGGCTCTGGCTTCCCTTGGGAAATACAATCCACCATTGAGGACATACCATTCAAAGGTTCAGAGTTCTTTAGTGCAAGAAGAGATGAGGCTCTTCACACCTTGAAGAAGAGCAACTCTGTGATCTCTGTCTACACTCTGGCCCCTAAAATGGAGCATTTTAGACAGCAGTCTCATGCTCCGCCACCCTTCTTCCATTAGAGGTCCATGGAGCCTCTAAAAAGGACATATTCATTGACACAAGCAGCCACACTCAGCAACCCACCCGTCACTACCAGCATCACAGAAGCATTAATTTTGGTGGGACTGTTGAGAGATATGAGCCCACCTCTTCAGATCTAGAACCGATCCTATCTTTTGGGAATCACCTAACCCTCTTCAGGGACTGGTGGTCCTCTGTCACCACAGACCACACACCAGGGGTTTATGGACAGGAGCTACACCACCTGATTTCTCACTGCGCCTATGTAGGAGCAGGATTTTATAATTGTACTATGAGAATTAATGTATAATTTGATTTTATCCTGTCAGCCACCCTTTTTGAATAGCAGCAAGGAATGACAGACCAGAACAATCCTTATGACTGATTATGGTCACCCTTTTGTTTTAGGATAAGTTATAATGTCTACTATGGTTTCCTATATGTATTACAAATTAGGCACTCTAGTTAACGGTACATTTTTTTGTTTTAAGGTTTAGAAAGTAAGAGACAGGATCTCGTATTGTGTCTATGTTAAGGAGATTAGAGGAACGTTAAAGGCCTGGGTCCCAATGTAAATTGTTTTAATTATAAGATTTAGGATGGCTTAATTTACAATGCCTTTTCTTGCTCAACATAACAACTGCTGTATACCTTTAACTGTAAAAGACTGTGTGAACGAGGAATGTGTGCATCAGGAAAAGATAAGATGTGAAGGCCATTGTTATAGCCAAATGGTCAAGAAAAAAGGAGTGAAGAGACTTAACGACACCTTCAATACGCATCCATAATAAAGAAAGGGCAGATTAATGACCCTGAGGTGAAGGCTGGCACCTCTAAGGACAATTGATTAAATCTAAACCAGGACAGGATGACCCTCTTGGAGATGTATTGAAATGTTTACACCAATTAAAAAGTAACCGGTCAGAAACTGACACAGCAAAATCCATAAACTTCAACAGAGAAAAAAAACAATAAGAACAGGGTGCTTTGCCATGGGGTTCAGGTTTGTCTTGCCACACTCCAGGAGCATCGGATCGCGACCGACAGAGCCCGGCTCCCCTCTGTGACCAATCTGGCTGGCCACTAGATTAATCCAAACTTTGGACTGGTAACTATAAATATCAACTGGCAGGACTCTGTGGGTATATGTATGTGTGTGTGCATGTGTATGACTAAAAAGCGTATGCCAACTGCTGTATTCTCAATAAATGCAGCGTTTTTGCCTTCTCCTCTATAAAAAATCCCATGTGCTTCGTATAGCATAACTCCTACCTCCAAAGCCCCTTACCCGTCCTTTTCCAGGGACTCTTCTCACAAGGATCTTTTATAACAGGAGGTCCTCTCACTCCTCTCTTTTGGAGCCATAGAAAAGGTCCCACCTCAATACTGGGGGAAATGGTTCTACAGCAAATCCCAAATAAGAAAGGAGGATGGTGCCCCATCTTGGACTTAAGAAAGCTGAATTCATTCATATACAAGTTGAAGTTCAGAACGGTTACCCTCACTGTGACACCGCACCCCATATTCTTCATAGTGATATTATTATGATATAATTATGGCATAATTATGATAAATTTTGTACAAGATGGGGCATGTAAGATGTCATCCAAAAAGTTATGATTTGCTGAATATGATTATCTTATTTGTATGCATGTATCATTTTTGTATCTAAAGTTATGAATATTAACTATGTATCTGCATTTAAAATGTGCTTACTCTGGGTGACACTCACAACTAACCTTTCAGGTACAACAATGAAGAGGTCAAACAGTGCTGTTGGCCCATCAGCAAAGACAATGGATCCTGGAAGAACTTAACCTTCCTGTAAACGTTCCAGACAGCCTGTAAGTAATGGCTGCTATGACTCGGCCAGGTATGCAAGGGCATGTGACCAGGCCACATGACTCTGAACTCTACTTCGGGATATCTGTATTTTTCCACACACTGGTCTGGGAACTGGTTTTGGAACAAAGGGTTCCTGCCATATGTTAAAGCTATATAAGGCGGGGAGTGACATCATCTGTTGTTCTTCATTCCCCACACAAGAAAACTCCTGGAAACACCTGAGGAACAAAGATCGAACTGGGGGAAGTGCCGGACCCAGACTAAAGGGATTTCTAGCCTGTGTATGAAAACCTGGGGATCCCAAGCTGCAAAGCAAATGCAGCTTGTCTCTTAAGAATCTGCAAGCCTGCTTGTACCATCTCTCAGGGTGAGAAACTGCTAATTCATATTTAAACTATCTAGTATGTTAAGCTTAGTTTGCATTTTTGTTTATTTTCTGGGTAATCTTTGATCTGTTTGCTATCCCTTATAATCACCTGAAATCTATCTTTTGTAGTTAATAAAGTTGTTTTATGTTTTAATTTAAACCCAGTGTGCCTTTAAGTAAAGTGTCTGGGGGAAAATCTCAGTTTGGTTTAATACAGACTTGTTGCATTTCCACTCCACATTGAGGGGGAGGCAAACTAGAAAATAAATTCATACTGGTTGGGGTTTGGACCAGGGCTCTGGGGTCCTTGTCTGGGAAGCTGGTGGTTATTTTGGCTATAGCCTCTCTATTGTTGGTTTATGCAGTGGCTGGTCAGAGAGCCTGCATGTAACTGCAGCTGGGTGTGTCCCTACATGTGTGAATGCTGGAGGAAGTGTAGGACCCGGAGCAAGTCTGCAGCTTGTCACAGCAGCACAGTGTGAGAGGGAACCCAGGTTAGTGTGTCAGAGGGCTCAGTGGTACCCCAGTTCCAGGTGGCACCCTGGGGGGAACCCATCACACTCACCTCCATAATTCCTACTCTGCATCCAGGGGGATTGGTTCACATCTCTCGATATTCAGGAGGTGTACTTCCACATAGCAATAATACTATCACACAGGAAGAACATGAGATTCACGATAGGACACATATACTACCAATATCAAGTATTACCCTTTGGTCTATTGAACACATCAAGAGTATTTACCATGGTGCTAGCAGTCATGGCAGCACATTTAAGAAGGAGGAATATTTTGGTGTATCCTTACCTGGATGGTTGGTTGGTACAGGAACGATCTCCTCGACACATCTCAGAAGCCAATAGTTACACGCTTAACTTGTTCCAGAACCTGCATCTGAAAGTCAATGTTCAAAAGCCCATCTGAATCCAATCCAGAGAATCAAATTCATCGGAGCAATTTTAGATTCAAATAAGTCCATGGTTTGACTTCCTAATTTTTGTGTAGCTCCCCTTTTTTAAGTTAAATGCCACTGTGGTGGGTTTCTTTGGTATTTTGCCCCCTACAGAGATGTTAAATTTAATTACATTATAGTTGCTATTACTGAGTGGTTCAGCTATATTCACTTCTTGGACCAGATCCTGTGTGCCACTTAGGACTAAATCAAGAATTCCTAGTTCCGGGACTAACTGCTCCAAGAAACAGCCATTAATTGTGTCTAGAAATTTAATCTCTACATCCCATCTTGAGATGACTTGTACCAGGTCAACATGGGGATAGTTGAAATCCCATTATTATTTGGTTTTCTGTTTTTGTAACCTCTTTAATCTCCCTGAGCATTTCACAATTGCTGGTCATCATTCTGGTCAGGTGATTGGCAGTATATTCCTACTGCTATATTCTTATTATTCAAGTATCCAGACACCACAGTGAGAACTTGCTTCACTCTTTTCAGACACATGGCTTCGTGTACCTTCAAGATGTCTCATGGCAGACTATGACTCTAATGCATGCAAGTCTGGCTAAGATTGGTGTACACCCATCAAATATCATCTTGATATGGCCCTCTGTATGCCTCCACTAGCTTTGTCAACATTGAAATGGTGGAAGGACCCTACAAAGCCTGCAGAGGAGTTCCCTTTACACCTCCCCTCCCATTCAAAATTAAGATGAAAGATGCCTCACTTTTGGGATGGAGAGCACACATACATGGTCTGCAGGTGCAGGGCCTGTGGATGCCTTGAGAAGCACAAATCCACTTCAGCCTCTTAGACTTCAGAGCAGTCCACAAAACCTGTGGGTCAGACTGTCCATATAATGACAGACAATACAACGACCATATTTTACATCAACAAGTGGACAGTCAAAATCCTCCCCTTTCTGTCAAGAAGCAGTCAGGCTGTGTATCTGGTGCATCACGCACCAGATCTCACACTCAGCAGTACTCTTACCTGGTCTGCAAAACAGCATAGCAGACCATGTGAGCAGACACTTCTCTTCAAACCACAAGTGGGAAATCAAAGACTCCATCCTCCAGAACATCTTTTTGGACTGAGGTTATTCTTGAGTGGACCTGTTTGCAACACAAAACAACAAGGTCTTCTGTTCCAGGGGGGCGTGAGCCCAGGTGCCTTGTCTGATGCCTTCCTAATCTTGTAGACAGGGGAGTCTACTGTACATCTATCCACTGGTTCCATTGCTTCCCAGAGAGCTCTGCAAAATCAGACAGGACTCATTCTGATAGCTTCAGTGAGGCTGAAGAAGTTTTGGTTCCAAAACATGTTTTCTCGTGGGAGGGAGGCAACCTAGTGACAGAGGATGTGGAAAAAGCTAATGTACTCAATGCTTTTTTTGCCTCTGTCTTCACAAACAAGGTCAGCTCCCAGACTGCTGCACTGGGCAGCACAGTATGGGGAGGAGGTGACCAGCCCTCTGTGGAGAAAGAAGTGGTTTGGGACTATTTAGAAAAACTGGATGAGCACAAGTCCATGGGGCCGGATGCGCTGCATCTGAGGGTGCTAAAGGAGTTAGCGGATGTGATTGCAGAGCCATTGACCATTATCTTTGAAAACTCATGGCGATCGGGGGAGGTTCTGGATGACTGGAAAAAGGCTAATGTAGTCCCCGTCTTTAAAAAGGGAAGAAGGAGGATCTGGGGAACTACAGGCCAGTCAGCTTCACCTCAGTCCCTGGAAAAATCATGGAGCAGGTCCTCAAGGAACCAATTCTGAAGCATTTAGAGGAGAGGAAAGTGATCAGGAACAGTCAGCATGGATTCACCAAGGGCAAGTCATGCCTGACTAACCTAATTGCCTTCTATGAGGAGATATCTGGGTCTGTGGATGAGGGGAAAGCAGTGGATGTGTTATTCCTTGACTTTAGCAAAGCTTTTGATACGATCTCCCACAGTATTCTTGCCAGCAAGTTAAAAAAGTATGGGCTAGGGGTTACAGTACACGAGAAGTTGGATATGAGTCAACGGTGTGCCCTTGTTGCCAAGAAGGCTAACAGCATTTTGGGCTGTATAAGTAGGGGCATTGCCCGCAGATCGAGGGACGTGATCATTCCCCTCTATTTGACATTGGTGAGGCCTCATCTGGAGTACTGTGTCCAGTTTTGGGCCCCACACTACAAGTCCAGCAGTGGGCAACAAAAATGATTAGGGGGCTGGAGCACATGACTTATGAGGAGAGGCTGAGAGAACTGGGATTGTTTAGTCTGCAGAAGAGAAGAATGAGGGGGGATTTGATAGTTGCTTTCAACTACCTGAAAGGGGGTTCCAAAGAGGATGGATCTAGACTGTTCTCAGTGGTACCAGATGACAGAACAAGGAGTAATGGTCTCAAGTTGCAGTGGGGGAGGTTTAGGTTGGATATTAGGAAAAACTTTTTCACTAGGAGGGTGGTGAAGCACTGGAATGGGTTACCTAGGGAGGAGGTGGAATCTCCTTCCCTAGAGGTTTTTATGGTCAGGTTTGACAAAGCCCTGGCTGGGATGATTTAGTTGGGAATTGGTCCTGCTTTGAGCAGGGGGTTGGACTAGATGACCTCCTGAGGTCCCTTCCAACCCTGATATTCTATGATTCTATGATTATCTTCTACAGTTTCCTACCCCTCACATTTTCCCGCTCTGCTAACCCCTATTCCCTTCACACTTGTGCCAGTGGCAGCATACAGCAGTCTACAGCATGGTAGTGTGATAGGGTGTTCACCCCACAATAGCCTAGGAAAGGTTAATGAGGCTGAGAAGGGGCCAATTAAATGGATAGGCCACACCTGAGGGGAATTAGGTGGCCTAAATAACCTCAGCTGAGAAGGAACAGGCATTTCTGGTATAAAGCCGGGAAGTTGGCAGCAGAAAAGGCTGCAGTGAGGGAGCCTGCATCCACTCTTGGGATGTTATAGGGGGAAGAAAGGAAACCCAGGAGGGAGAGTAGAAACCCCCAGGGAATCCAGGCCCTAGGGAAGGGTTTATCCAGAAGTGTGGCGGAGCAAACGCCTGAGAGAGACAGAGTGGGAAAAGGCTCAGCGAAATGGCATCAAGGTGGGACACTGCAGACCTTGGCTGTTGATTAGAAGGTCCCTGAGCTGGAACCTGGAGAAGAGACATGCCCAGATTTCCATACCAGCCACTGGGGAAGTGACACAGTCTGGGCAGTGAGGAAGAAGACTCCCCTTTTGGATGGAGAGACTTTGATAACCCCCAGAAGGGGAAAGCACACAGTGTCCTGGCCAGAGGGCCAAGCCACGAAGAGAGAGCACCCTGAGTCACAGCGAGCGAGCGAGAGAGAGAGATGGCAGGGCACATGAATGAGTGACAGAAGGGGGCATCGGATCTGGTAGGAGCTAATCCCCAGAGCAGCCAGGAGGTACCCTAGCAGTGAGTGAACTCTGTTACAGGCAGTACCAGTCTATTGTCCATGCTTTGACTGGGAAAACTAAGCAGCCAGGGATTGGTGGCCCCTTATGAGAGTAGAGGGTGTGGTACAGTTACAGGATGGTGCAGAAGAGGTCGGGTATCTGTAGAGGAAGAGTCGTCTGAGGATGACTCATGGCAGGGAGTTCTTTTCTGGAAGAGATGATGCTAACATAATGCAGTCACTCCTGTGCAGAAAGATGGGCATGAAGGTCCTGGGAGGGAAGACCAGGACATGGAGGAGAAAGATAATAGGAGGGACTCAGCATTAACAATACAGACATACTCCAGGGATTGCAGCAAAGAGTCCTGTGGCACCTTATAGACTAACAGATGTATTGGAGCATGAGCTTTCGTGGGTATTCACCCTCCGACGAAGTGGGTATTCACCCACGAAAGGTCATGCTCCAATACATCTGTTAGTCTATAAGGTGCCACAGGACTCCTTGTTGCTTTTACAGATCCAGACTAACACGGCTCCCCCTCTGATACTTGACTCCAGGGACTGTCTTCTTTTCAGAGAACACATGCTGCCTTTTTCCAGAATAATATTTTCCCGATGACTCCTTGACTTCAGTAATTGATAAGCTGGGGGGCCTAGGCAGAGAGCATGGGAACACAAGCCTC
Organism: Chrysemys picta bellii; assembly: GCF_011386835.1. NCBI lineage: Eukaryota > Metazoa > Chordata > Testudines > Emydidae > Chrysemys > Chrysemys picta. The sequence goes on from NC_088815.1 coordinate 2,823,112, forward strand.
AATATTTGGGGATTGGCAGACAGCATAGAACACAGCCCACTAATGGTGCCACTCAGCATGTCACCATCTGATCAAGGAGGAGTGGTGCTGAGGGAAGCGGACGTATGGCTTTTGCCTCCCTCTTACACCTCAACAAGGCTCTCTCCCCTCCAGTGAGTTAACCTCCTTCAGGAATCCCTTCTCCTTCCTGCAGAGATCTCCTCAGATGTGGTCAGAGGAGCAGTCTCACAGGAGTGCCAGGAAGGAGAGCAGCCATCGCTGCTTCACAGAGATATGCGGGGGTGGCTCCTTGAATGAATGCTTTTCTGTCAAGATGGACACTACTCTGCTCTTGGCAAAACCAATAAGTGATGCACTCTGTCCAGCTCTGTACATGACATGATTAGCACCAATGTGGTGCATAAAGGTAATGGACCAGATACTCAGCTACAGCTGAGGAGCAGGCAATGCAACTCTGAAGCGGGGGATACAAAGGGAGTTGTGAGCTAGGGTGGTTCCTTGGTGTAAGTTAGAACTGTCTGAAGGTTACTTTGATTTGGCCAGCTGCCAGCATCTCCAAGGAGATCATATGGCAACCAGGGATCCACGAAGTCTAGAGGCATCCTGGCCACACACCCTTTGCTCTGGCCACATGCTCTCAGGGCCAGAGGCAGATTAAGGTTTTGTGGGGCCCTGGGCCAGAGCAAGTGGGGGTCCCCTCCCCACCTGTTCCACCTGTGGCCCTGCCCCAGTTCCACCCCTTCTGCCTGCGACCCTGCCCACAGCCCGACCCCTTTCTGCCCTTTCCTCAGGGGTGTCGCCCCTGTTCCACCCAGGGTCCCCCCTCATTTGGCTCTCCCCACTGCAGCCCTGCAACCCTTTTTGCTCCTTTCTTCCCCCCCCCCTGCAGCCACCAAGACGGGAGAAGCTCTGTACCCAGGCCACAGCCCCAGGGCCGTAGCGGGGCATGAGAGCTCCTCCAGTCCCAGGGCCACAGCAGGGGTCCAGCTGCTGGGGCTTCCCCACCATCCCCCGTGCTTCTGTGGGGGACCAGGGTTGGGGTGCTGGGGCTTCTCCTGCCTTGCTCCCCCAGTGCTTCTGCTGGGGATGGGTTGGGGATGTTGGAGGGGGGCTTCCCCCATCCCACGGCTTCTGCTGGAGACAGGGTTGGGGCGTGAGGGCTTCCCACAACTTGCCTACCCGGCATTGCTGCCACGGAGGGCTTCCCTTGCCCCACCCGCCCGGTGGCCAGCGTTCCAGGCTTCTGTTGCCTGGCGGAAGATTTTTTTCCAGAACCCTGCAGTTGGCCAGGGCTCCTGGGCTCAGGCCACATTGGCCCAGTGGCTTATCCGCCACTGCTCAGGGCTACACTCAAGTGGTTTTCCTGTGGCTGACTGTGCTGACTTTGGGGACACATTGCACCACTGGTGTAGTGTAAAACAGCCACAGCACAGCGCAGGATCTGGGCTGCTCTATGGCTCAGGGAGTTCTGGATTCACAGGTAGCTCACAATTTTATTGTGGGGATGTAGGGTCTGCAGCTGTGTGTGTGTTCTTTGCCCAGTGTCCTGCAAGCTGTTTCTTAACCATTGCCAATGCAGGGTGGAAGGAAACAAAGGAGAAGAGACTGGGGGGATTTGCTGTGGGTGAAGGACAGGTATTGAGAGAATGCCACCTTCCAAGAACAACTCTAATGGGGACTCAAAAGTCCTAAAGTCAGGCTTGCTAGCCAGGAATATCACCACCTGCCTGTTAATCTTCTCACTGAGGGACCTCCGTACAACTTCTGTGTCAGCACTAGCCCCGGGGAAGGGCTATTGCGTGAAGGAAGCGACAGTTCCGTAAATAACAAATGACTGTTTGGCGTGAAGGTGAAGCTAATGGGAGGAAGTGTCTGGCACCTCCATCCCAGGGACTCAGACGCTGCAACATGAGGAGGTGTTTTGCTAAGGGGAGATGTAAAAGGAGTCAGCTGTATTGAGATACAAGTAGGGTACCATTTAAGAGGGAAATAAGGAAACACAATGACAAATTCACCCGTCTGCGGTACATCTGCCTCCCCTCCCCAAGGACCAAGCAAACATAGCCCCTAACAGCACTCTTCCCTCTCAGATCCCATCTAAACTGGAAGAAGAAACCTCCTGCCCTCAAACAAGATTTTTGAGGCTAGATCTAGCAGAGTTTAGTTCCTGTCATAGTTTCAGGGTAACTGCACCTGTATTTCGCTCTCCATGGAGCCTCAAGGGCACCCACTTAAGGTTTCTGGCCCTCAGCTGTTACTTCTCTTGGGCGGAGACCTGTGTCTCTCTCTCCCTTCTGATGAGGGTTTTAAGGCTGCACAGATTCCTGCCTTACACTGTGATACCCCCAGCAAGCCAGTCTCCCTAGAGGCAGTGCCTGCGCTTTGCTTTCTCTCCAAAGCTAGGAACAGTGTATTGCCAGCAGCTACAAGGTACCACCCAGCTCTGTCTAAGCAAGCACATTGATTCTTAAGGTAAAAGCATTGCTGGCAATGCTCCTACTAATACAACCCAATATGCTGTTGGCCTTCTTGGCAACGAGGGCACACTGTTGACTCCTATCCAGCTTCTCATCCACTGTAATCCCCAGGTCCTTTTCTGCAGAACTGCTGCTTAGCCAGTTAGTCCCTAGTCTGTAACAGTGAATGGGATTCTTCCGTCCTAAGTGTGGGACTCTGCACTTGTCCTTGTTGTACATCATCAGGTTTCTTTTGACCCAATCCTCCAATTTGTCTAGATTCCAATGCCCTCTTCCCTGCTCTTTATGATGTACAAGGAAGTCCTGGCTCACTGTTTTTAAAATACTATTTTTGGCTTGTTTTTTGTATTAGAAATACACCGCTACCTCGATATAACGCGACCCGATATAACACAAATTCGGATATAACACGGTAAAGCAGTGCTCCGGGGGGGGCGGGGCTGCACACTCTGGTGGATCAAAGCAAGTTCAATATAATGCGGTTTCACCTATAACACGGTAAGATTTTTTGGCTCCCAAGGACAGCGTTATATTGAGGTAGAGGTGTATCAGGTCTTGTCTACTCTGCTTCTGCTAGAGTATTATACAGTTGACTGAAGAATTAGAGGGATTGTGATATCATCTGAGACTGAAGGTTGAGCAAGTGGGAGGGGAAGAGATATTTAATCAGACTTGGTTTTGTGAACCCTTGTGAAAGGTAGGATGGTCCAGTAGTTAGGTGCTAAGCTGGGATGTTGAAGGTCTGGATTCAGTTCCCTGTTCTGCCATGGGCTTCCTGCCTGACCTTCGGCAAGTCACTTAGTCTCTCACTGCCCCATTTCCCCATCTGTAAAATTGTGATAGTGGTTCGTTGGGGAGGTGTTCAGATGCTGCAGTCGAGGGGACCTGGCATCGGTGCTTGGGCTGCTCGGTGAGGATTGTTCTGTGTGTGAACAGGTGGTATCAGAATTGCTTATGCAGCTACAGTTTGTGATTTCTATGGATTTTAACGGCTCTCTGTTTTTGTTTAGTGATACTTATCGTGGTTTGTCTTGTCTTGAACTGCACTTAGGAACCTGAACAATGAGCACATAGAATCTTTCTTTGGGAATACACCTTCTGTTCAAGTATCTCAAAGTGTGTTACAAGTGTCATCACATCACCGGGAAGTAGGTAAGTAGAGTTATTCCCATTTCACAGATAGGGACACTGAGGCGATTACGGGTCGCCACCACCATTTACAGGTTAGGCACCTAAATCTGTATTTAGGAATGTACCCTAAAAAGGCCTGATTTGTATTGGTGCTGAGCACCCACAGATCCCTGGACTTCGGTGAGTTTTGTGAGTGCTCAGCTTCTCGGAGAATCCAGTGGCTTTAGGTGCTTAACGTTAGGTACCATGTGTGAAAATGGTAACCATATCCTGAAGGAAAACTACTTTGCAGCACCATCTGGTGACATGGAGAGTTACACATCAGCTCCAAGCTTCCAGATTTTCACAGTAATGGGTCAGTCTCTGCCCCTTGCTGCAAGGAGATCTGCAATGTCTCAGGCTCTATACCCCTGTTCTTGGTTCTGTAGCAGAGCCAGCCATGGGGCACAGACTACTTCTTGGCCCACCAATGCAGAATGAGAGGGCAGACCCATTGTGTGGCACCATAATAATGACTTTTCTAGCTTAGGTGAGGGGGTTGGGGTGGGGAGCAGGCCTTGCAAGAGGGAGGAGCTGCCCCCAGACTCCTCCAAAATGAGTTGGGAAGGGGAAGGGCCCTCCAGACCACAGAGCAGCTCACCAGAAGACATTTAGGCCACAATTTTACAAAGTAGCTACTGCCTTTGGGTGCGCACCCTGAGATGTCGAAGGCCTTTCTTCCATAAGTGCTGAGCACCACAATGGCAGTTGAAGTCAATGGGAGTCGCAAATGCTCAGCGCCTCTGACAATCAGGCTTCAAGTGTTTCAGGCTGATCACCCAAAAACAGTCTCACACACAACAAAAGGCCACTTTTGAAAATGGTCTTATGGTTATTGGTAATGGGTCGGGCTGTAATGGGCTGAGGAGAGCTGGCAGGGCTCCTTGAAAGGGGTGGAGTGGTGGAGAACTTAACTGTTATTGTGAAATTGGCCAGTTTCTCCAGGATTCACACCAGAGTCAGATTCAACTTGTTAGTTTCTCTGTGACAGGATGTCCTACCGTCCCTGGTTCTGGGCTGGCCCTTTCCCGTGGAGAGCAGGAGCAAGTCTTTGGGCTTGCAGTTATCATGGCTGCTTGACATGACCGCTCCAGCATACACATGGTCCTCTGAACAGGATCTTCACAAACCTCCTGTGTTTTAGCTGCATTCTCGTGACTAGCAGGGAGCCAGGGCTCGTCCATACACAGAATTGCACCAGTTTAACTAAAGGAGCAACATTTAAACTGACCTCGTTAAACTGGTGCAGCTTTGTGTGTGGACACTCTTACTTTGGATTAAACCTGGCTTATATTGGTTTAGCTACAGCTAGCAGGATGAGAGCATCCACACACAAAGTTGCACTGGTTTAGTTGGTTTAACGCAGGGGTCGGCAACCTTTCAGAAGTGATGTGCCGATTCTTCATGTATTCACTCTGATTTAAGTTTTCGCGTGCCAGTCATACATTTTAACGTTTTTAGACTGTTTTAGCAGTCTCTTTCTATAAGTCTATAATATATAACTAAACTATTGTTGTATGTAAAGTAAATAAGATTTTTAAAACGTTTAAGAAGCTTCATTTAAAATTAAATTAAAATGCAGAGCCCCCCGGGACCAGTGGGCAGAACCCAGGCAGTGTGAGTGTCCCTGAAAATCAGCTCGTGTGCCGCCTTTGGCACGCGTGCCATAGGTTGCCTACCCCTGGTTTAATGTCACACCTTGAATTAAACCTGTTCAACTTTATATGTAGCCCCCAGCAGTCATTTCTCTGATCCAACAGTTGTTTTCTTTGCGGCTATTTCTCTAGGCTACAGCATGGTCCACTCCTACCACTGTGGTGAAGGGTGGTGAAGCACTGGAATGGGTTACCTAGGGAGGTGGTGGAATCTCCTTCCTTAGAGGTTTTTAAGGCCTGGCTGGACAAAGCCCTGGCTAGGATGATTTAGTTGGGGTTGGTCCTACTTTGAGCAGGGGGTTGGACTAGATGACCTCCTGAGGTCCCTTCCAACCCTGATATTCTATGATTCACTCTTGCCAAAGAGGTTACTATGGCTGTGAGAGCTAATCCAAGACCCCTCCCATGCTGTGTGGGGTATTTGCACTGTCAGGAGCTAGTGTGTGGTATATAAGCAAACCACATTTCCTACCTAGCTAGGTCAAATCCTCCCAATTTAATAGTGGGCTGGGAGAGCTCATCAGTCTCATGCCACTCCCAGTCCAAGGAGCTCCTGACTCCCAGCCCAGCTGCATTGTTGAGCCACACCAGGGCATCAGCACTGATCCATCTGTAGTCTGGCACACACCACTCCGGTGTCACCCTTGATCTGTCTGGGGCCACTGGCTCCAGGCCAGCCGATTGACTCCAGGCAGCCTTGACTCTGAGGCCCGCACAGTTCTTGACCTGCACAGGTTCTAGTTATCAGCCCCACATCACTCCCATCTGCCCACCTCTCACTGCACTTTTAATCACCCCTGTGCTGCATGAGATCACATCCCCTCAGGACTCATTGAGGCCTCTGTGTGGTCATTTCCACACAAGCACCTCCCCTTGCCACATGCTCCACCTCTCTATCATAGGACAGCCCATGTACTGCTCTACAGCCAGGGGACACGCAGGGACCTGAACAGAGGTCATGGCAGGTGAGTGAAGGAGAATTGATTTTCAGATACACACTTTTACTCATTTTAAAGCCTGGACCTAGATTCTGTTACCACTTTTAAATTCTTGTGGGGTTTTTAAGCATAGCTGCCATTCAGCTAAACACTTCTCAATCCAAGGCAGAGAAACTATTCTGAGGGAACAGTAGTCCATTCACAGGTAGGATGGGTGAGAAAAAGGGCAACTATTTCCAGCAAGGCGCTGGACCTTTGTGCCCCACTGGGGAGCTGGGCGCTAGAATTCAGGACACTCTTGTGCTGCACAAATAAACTCGCTGAGTCCTTAGATGGAAGCTGCTACATAAATGCTTTTTATTATTAATTGTTATAAGGCCACAGCATCAGATACCATGTTACAACCAGTAACTTGGTGCTGGCCTGGTTCCTGGGAAGGGGGCATTTCACATCCCTGGTAACGGGAATATTTGAAACTGCCCTTTCCTCATTAGCACTGCATGTGGTGTCATTTCTCTCATCACCAGAGGGAGCCCTCTTCTTTCATTTGGACTTGAAGATCAAACTGAAATCAGAATTCAAAGCATGCATTGGAAAATAGATGAGGGAGGATTCAGAGGGAATTCCAGTTAAGAGTCCAAGTACTTCCCCTTCCTTGTTAATATCTGTCACAAGAGTGGAATTTCCCAGAGAAAGAAGGCCCAGTAACACTCTTAATTTGTGAATGGTCTCTGCCTACGGGGCCTCATCCCTCACAGCGAGCAGTGGAATTGGGTAGATCTACCATAGGGTAGATCAGGACCAAGGAATAAGTGAGAACAGCAGGGATAGTTCAACTGGTCAGTTCTTTTGGCTAGCTTGCAAGCTTCCTGGTGCTAGTCTTTTGTGAGAGGTTGTACTGTCTGTTAGCTTTGCTCTTTTGGCTGGAGATTTGCAGAAAGCCAATTTCTGCACATTAGATCCCCCGTGCCAGGCAGTAGCTCACAACAGGAACTATTTCTGGCTGGTGCTGGAAATAAAGGTTGGAGAGTAAAGCTGGAAAATTTATTCCAACTGCCACAGAATGAAAATCCAGAAATGAACAGATAAGGGTGCGGTTATTTCACTGCTCTTTATTCGTAGGAGCATCTTACTTCAATGAACATAGCACACAGGGCCTCTGACATCTTAACACATGCTGGGACCAATTTAGTTTTGAATTAGATGAACACCATTTTTTCCTCTGTATCTATCCACCAAGGTACTATTTCAGAACACAAGGGGGCACAGATAAGGTGTATGGGGAGGTGTACGTTGCATAGTTTGTATGAGCACTTCCAGGCTAGTAGAGAATTTCACATAGCAATTCTTGTGTCGAGTCCAATCATTAGGAGTTTATCCTTTTAAATAGAGATTGGATGCCTGAGACACCAAGTGACGGAGAATCCAACGCAGCTCTTGAAAAGGGGCTCCACTGGAAGCAATGTTCAAGTTTGACCATTTCAATTTGTCTAGCTTCAGCTTCTGGCCACTTGATCTTATTTTTCCTTTGGCTGCTAGAAGAAACAGCCCTCTGATAGGAGCGATCTCCTCCCTGCATAGGGAATTATGGGGGGATTGCATTGGTACTTAATGTTCTCTCCAATAAGCTAAACAGATTGAGCTTCCTTAGTTTTACTGCAAGGCCTGTTTTCCAGACCGTGTCATCCCTGTAGCTCTTCTGAGCTCTCCCCAGTTTTGTCTGACATCCTTTAACATGTGAACACCAGAACTGACCTAGCGGCGAGTCCCTTACATAGCAGTGCACCAGGTGGCCTCCACCACCTCATTAGCAGTCATATGACAGAACTCAGAACACATGTGCGATATCGATTGGTTTGGTGGGTTTTTTATTAAAAGACATCTGCAGAAAGTCAGATTTTAGTATAAAAAGGTTAGAGCTGAAAATACACAAACTACTGATGATCTTTTTCAAACCCAACATTTATAAATTACACCACATTGTTATTAACACTGAATTTAAATACAGAAACAAATTAAACAGTAAATTCATTAAAAAGATCCAGCATTCTACAAATGACTATTTACAGTATTCAGCAGCTAAGAGCTCTAGCAAGTCAGTCAATATGACTCAAATAGGACAGGATACTTGGGAACACCCAAGAGGGAAACTTGGCCTGTAACAGTTTCAGTGATTATCACTTGACCTAGGGTCTCCCCAAGATCAGATGCATCCCACCACACCTGCTCCCCTCCTCTAAGACACTCTGGGAAACCCTCAAATCCAGTCACTGAAGATACTAGAATAATATGTGCAGTATTTCGGGGGCAGACACCATGTGTGATTGATGCTGCTCCCAGCATCTTGGGGCAACCCTACTGTACCTCACCTTTCAGGGAGGATTGTTTAAATTTCAGGTCACAGCCAGGGGACAGGGATTTTGGAATCTTTGAAGGAGAAACTAAACCTCCAGGATAAGGTGATGGAGGAGAAGCACATCCCTTGCTGTGAATTCAGGGCGGAGAGGCAGGGTTGGGCCCATGCCAAAAGGACAGCAAGGGCAGACTATGCCTCATGCCATTCTAGAGGCTGTTCTAGCTGACTCAGAGCAGCACCAGTAGGCTCTCTCTGAAGCTCAGGATTCACAGAGCCAAAAGGGATGTCTATGATCTAGTCTGGCCTCCTGGTAACAGGCAATTGGAGGAATTACTGGGTGAAATTCTAAGGAAGAAACTGTTCTTCCCAGGTGGGGAGGCCAGGAAGGAGGAGTTGCAGGTAATCTTTGAGGGTGAAGGAAGCTGGATGGACCTCAGTCCCCATTCCTCAAGAGGGGCCCCCAGAACCTTCCCTTGGAGGAACCAGTCAAATGGTGTTTAAGTAACTGAGGAGAGGGGGGGCAGCTGGGCAGGAGTTAAGAGAAACAAGGTGTCAGACATGAGTTACATTTGCTGCTTCCTCTATTGCTGCTGCCGAGTAACTGACCTGCCACGGCTGGAGGTGGGGCAGAGGAGGAGGGTCTCTAGTCAGCTGTTCTGGGGGAAATGGGATGGGTTTTTGGCAGCAGCACTTTACTGCAGCTCCAAACCTCAGAGCCCAGCAGGGAGCTATCCTAGAAGAAAAGCCAGACAGTATCAGCAGCCTCTTGGCTCATGGGGGCTTTGTGAGCCTCCTCCAGGTGGGAATCCCAGTGAGAGGAGAGGATTAAGGTGGCACATGGGCCCAGGGTGCAGCTGTTCTATCTATGATGTAAGAGGACCCCATTCACCTCACCTCTCCCCAGCTTCAGTGCGGGGAGCAAGTGAGCCCCTTGAAAGCACAGTGGCTTTAACAGCAAAGGTAACGGATCAACCAAGACTTAGGACAAAGTTTTGTACATCATTGACTTGGGCAGCGGCAGAGCTGGTCTGCGACTGCTCCCCCAGCTTGTGCGTACCACAGTGACCCTTCTCCCTGTTCAGGGCTACTTGCCCATTCTGGGAGCTCCCATCCTTTGAGTTCATTGGACCCCAGTAACACTAAGTGGTTATACCTACAGGAAGAGCCTGTTGCTGCATTACTCCATGCTAGTCTCTGCCAGCTAAACAGCTGCTAATGTGAGGAAAGGTTCCTCTCTGAACTGTCACTGTGAGGGTTGCGTTGCTGGTTTCTGTAAACACCAAGTGACGGAGCTGCAAATCTGCGCTCCTTTGAGTCTTTCAAGTGGCAGCTAGGTTAGGATTCTGTTTCCAGCTCTGCGGGTCGGATTTTCAGGGTGGTAGATTTCAGTGGGTAATACCTCCCCTTCCATGTCTTCCAGAAGATGCCCTGTTTCCGCTCATGCCTCTGGCGGGGGATGGAGCGGAAGTACTTTCCGTTGAGGTTGGCATGGCCACAAGTGCTGAACCACCAGCCTCCTAGAAGGAAGGAAGGGACAGATTTCAGCCAATGAGAATTTTCACAGCTAAAAAACAGGATATAAAATAACAGGATAAGAAAATCACCCCAGATTCAGAGCTATTGCTGCACCTTCCCTTCCAAGCAGTCTGCTCAGAACTTTGGAAGGTTAGAAGAACCTGAAGTGTGTATGTGACAGGAGTTTCAGAGGGTCCCATGCTTCAGGGAACTCCAGCATTACTTCCAGGTCTGAAGGAGATCAAGCCATGCAGGCAACTAGGCCTGCATGACCACCAAAGAGGCCAAATTCATGCAAATACTTCTGTAGCCCCATCCTTGTCATATGAGCCCTAGGTGATGGGGCAGACCCATTGATGCGATAGGACGTGTTATTAGCTCCATTTTGCAGTTAGGGAATAGAGGCTGAATTGCAACACTTGCTCAGTGTCACCCAGCATAGGGGGAAGGGGTTAGACACGCAAGCGCACTTGGAATTGACACCAGATATCCCAGTCCAGTGCTGTGGCTCAAGACCATTCCACTCCCATTTGAGAACACAGGCCCCACATGTGCAATCTCTGGCCACTAGGGGGTGCAAAAGTGGAACTGTTGTAGCAGCTGAGTCCCGGGTAGCCCCAAGAGAAAGAAGTAGCCTCCTGGATGGACAGGGTAGGTGTGTTACACCACTAGCAGAGCTAACCTTGTGGGAAATGCCACGGTTTTGGTTCACACGGGTTTTCTGTTTCATTTGTATTCCATTTACAGTTCAAACAAGTCAAACATTCAGACATGGATGAACTGGCCTCCTTCTTTGCTTGGACAGTTTGAGTCACAGGGAACAAGCTGGTAAAGCTGGGCCAAGTTATGACTTTGTAACAGAACCTGGAACCATGAGAAGATCACCTGGTTTCAGGTTTCATTAGAGTTGCTCGCACAGCTCCCCCTGTGGATCACACGGTCCCATTCCTGTGGAGAAGGAGGAGGGTGAAGCAGGGGACAAGGTCAGAGTCAAAATACCCAAATGGCCGTTTTTCACCAGTGCCATCTGCCCCAAGCTGTCGGAAGCAGGGTTCTGTTTGCATAGCACCGAAACAAGGAGGGTCTTACACTGGAAAAGGAGAGCTGGGCTCCAAGCTGCTTGGGGCAGATGGAGGAAGACTGCTGCCACCTACCTCCCCACCAGGAGAAAGACCAGACTCTTGCTTAGGAACACAGCACCTTGCCTTTGCCAGTACTGACCTGACAGGTGCTTGGCACAGTTAGTGTCAGCTTTGAAATCGTTGTCCTGATCTCGAGTGGAGAAGGGCAGCTGTCTGAAGTCCCCAAGGGCATTTTCCAGCTCTCCTGACACAGGTCCAAGGAGACTGAGTGTGTAGGCAGTGTTCTCTCCACCCAGGCTAAAGAGGAACTGAATAAGCTGAGAGTTTCCTTCCCAGTCTTGCAGCTCAATCGAGAGATTGTACCTTCTCTCCTGGACAACGTGGTATATTTTCTCCAGGCCCAACCAGAAATCACCTGAAACACAAGGAACTTTGCATTAGTTGGCATCACACACAAGCGCTATGCAAATCAAGGAAGATGTTAGCATGCAGTGCTAAGAGCACTCCAGATTCTTTGGTGTGCACAAAGTGCCTAGGGAGGTCAGTGGGTGCATGCACCCTTGTGTAGTGAACTTCCTCAGCCAGCTGTGCCCACTCATCCAGCCGGGTGTTATGCTGGGTGGAGATCTTTGGTCCACCTCTGGGAAGGGGGGCAGTGTGGGGATGGAATTTGCTTGCCAATCAGGGAAAGCTAGAATAAAAGTCTTCCACCATCTGCTTACCACTAAGATCTCCAAAGCCATTCCTGTAGGCTTCCCAAATCTGGTCGAAGTCCACGGAGCCATCCAGACGCCTCTGGATCACTGTCCAGCCACCTTCTGCAGGTGAAAGATTTTTCACTTATTTCAGTTCTGTTATTTGCAAGACCAGTTTGCAGAACTCAGAATAGCCTGTGGTGCTCCCCTCACTTACCAGCAGTCATGTCACAGTAGACTTCGAAAGGCTGAGATCCCAAGGGCTGGATCTGATACACACCACTGCTTCTCTCCCCTGCCAGGAAGAGCTGCTGGCAGTCCAGCGGGAGCTCTGCAAAAAGGCAGAGAGGGAATTTAGAAGAAGCAGTCTCAGCATGCTGCTCTCAAACAGGTTTGTTCACACCACAATCCTAGCGGCTACACACATCTACAAATGAGCCCAGCTTAATCACCAGTTTGAATGCTAAAGTTAGAGACTGTTTGTACAGCACCTAGCACAATGGGGCTGGCCAATGACCAGGGCTCCTAGGCACTATGGCAATATAAAGAAGTAATAAAAAGCCCTAACATTTTCCAGGGCAGCTCTCTAGGCTCTTGGGCTTCTGTTTCATTTTGTACAGAAGTTAATACTGGACTCAGAGGGCCCAGGAAAATAGACAGCTACAGCCTACCAGAGAACTGGGCCAAGTGTGTAACTCAGGAGGAGGAGCTGGTGAGACAGGTCACATGAGCTGTGCAGAGTCTGTAGACCAGAGGCAAACAGGCAGCAGCACTGTGCGGCTTCCAGATATCTCTGGGGACGCTCAGTCAGGACACGAGGAGGGCAGATGCTAGGAAGGGGTAAGCTTGCAAAGGGCAATAGGTGCAGAATATTGTTCTAAATCACCCCGACTACCACTAATGCACGAACCACTTGCAAGTTCCCTCTAGTTCTCAAATGGGACTTTAGCTGTAGTCGGAGCCAGCTACGCACAGCATTAGCGAAGACGTGCTGCCGGACGGCCTGGTGCACTGCTTGCTGACTGACACTGGAGCAGGTGCGGAGCAGAGACCATCAGCATACAGTGACCCTTTTGCCCAGAGCCCTCATAAGACCCCCAGAAGCAATGAATGGGGGGAAGTGAGGGACCAGGCACAACCTTGTGGGACTCCCAACTGCAGGCCAGGACTGGCTCGGACACTGAGGGGCTGCCCTGCCAGGGCCCATGGGAAGTCACCAACCCACAGCTGCCATAAGGCCACTGGCCAGAGGCTCTGACCGTTCCCTGCAAAGCATCAGCAAGACTAATTGTAAAGCAAAGAGAAGTTCTGCTCCTCCTCTCCCCAGATGCCTGGACTCTGGCCTCGGCTTTACTGTAACTGCCAGCAAAGCACCATTTCAACAGAACTGGTAAAAGTCCATTGGGAGCAATCAACAGGCCTAAGAAGAATCCGGTTATAAAACCTGAGTCGAAAGGACAGGAAGGTGTCAGGATGCGCAGGGACTTTACCCAGCTTTGCAGAGCATCAAGGAACAGCCACAAAATCAAACCGCTCTTTGTCTGCCTGCAACGGGTGGCAAGAGCCCCTTTCCTGGCATCTCCCCAAACAAAGCGAGTTCTGTTCCTAATGTAGCTGCCTGGGGGAAGCTGGGACACTGCCCTTTGCATTCAGCTTTGAAACATGTTGTCTTTGTTCCCTTGAGCTGCAGGGACAAAAAATATATATGTCTGTAAACGAAGACAGCCCCCTCCTTTGGGTATGGCTAACTGCAGCTTGGATACTTGTGCAGCTGCCGTGAGCGCGAGTTCAAGAGGGACAGCGGGGACGTGAGAGTAAACATGAACTTTCCCCCACTTTCTATGCCTTCTTTCTCCACTGGGGAGCGCAGGGACCTCGTTCTCAGCACTGAGCCCCCCCGTGCCTGGAGGAGTTTTACTGTCAAGCAAGGTACTGTATGTCTTGCATCATGCAGCGTAGCTGAGCTCTGGGGCGGGACGTGCAGCACCTCACACAGGATCTTGGGTTGCAGCGGGAAGCTAGCCTTGCACTGAGGGCTCCAGCTCAGACAGCACCGGGGGTGGCACCGGACCGGGCTCTGAACTGGCTCCACTGTTCTCCAGCCCATGTCTGGTTTGGTGCAGAAGGCTCTGGAAACGGCGGAACTGCAAGGGCGCATGCTCTCAGCAAACCTCACCCCCCCATTTAGCACAGCCCAGCCACTCACCCCCTCCCAGCTGCTGCAGAAGGTAGGGGGCTGGCCCCCAGCTGGGAGGGAAGGATGGTGCTCTCCCCCTCAATAGTGGGGGCTGGGTGGGAAGTGGGAGTCCCCCATCCATTCCCATCTCTTGGGGTGCTGGTGAGAAGGTTCTGTTGCTGCCCCCACAGGAGCGAGGTTTCAGGAATCTCCCCCCTGCCCCCCGAGTGTCCATTTGCTCCCCGCGCTGGCCCCGAGCCATGCTGGGCTTGTGCTGTCAGAGCTCAAGCCGAATGCTATAGAGTATCGCTAACGCCTCTCCCACCTTAGTGTCTGGGCAGCAGGCCCAATGGGACGCGCAAGGAGTGGCACTCGGCGCCAGCCACTCTCCAGGTGTCCAGGCCAGCAGACAAAAGAGCCCTTCCCGACCTCCACTGAGCACCACCCAGCCGGGTCACACTGTGGGGTTGTTTTTAAGGTAACCCAAGTGACACCAAGATGCTGCAGGGATGGAAACCCCTGGCTAGGCTTTCAATACCACTCTCCAGGAAGGGCTCCCTGCAGCCTCCTTGCACCCGCCCCTCCCTGCTCTGACATCAGCGTCTGAGTCTGAAGTAGGGGAAAGGTGAGCCCAGCCTGGGAACGCGCTGGGGGAGGGGTTTCTTCCCAAAACAATGAAGCAAGCCTGCTCCCGGGGAAGGGGGAGGGATGGTTAGAAAGGGCTGTTAACTTTCACCCAATTTCCTTCCAGCCAATCACTGTGCTGCCTTTCTGATCAGCCATGCTCCCCCCTCCCCCAACCAGTGTGGGTTGCACCCTGACTTTGTCATAAGAGCCATTTTCTTGCTAAGGTCTGAACTTTTACCTAGTTGACTCTTTGGGCACATTACTCCTCCCCCTCCCCCATAACATCATGAAACCAGATGCCCGGAGCACAGGCGAGGGGGTGGGTTGACAGCTGAAATCACCATTCACCAAGGAGGGGCAGCAGGGTAACCTCTCCCCACTCAAGCCTGCACAGACGCCAGCTTTAGAACAGGCGGCCGTTCACGCACTGGCCTCTCGGATTAGCATCAGCACTTGGGCTAGGCCATCACTGCTACGTCCCACCAAGTCATTCATAGACAAAACCAGGCCACTCCAAGCCAGGAGCAAGCTACCAGAGGGGCTGTTTAGTCAGGTCAGGGTTGTGACAAATGGCACCAAACCACAAAACACCCTTAACTCGCTCCCCTACCCTCATCCCAGATCCTGCCCCAACTCACTCTGCTGGGCCAAGCAAACAGGATCTGGAGAGAGGGTTGAGGAGGGGGCTGGGATTGTTAGAGTCATCCATTACTTTAATTTGTCATGGGGCTGGGCGCAGGCACTGACTGATTCACGTTGCTCTGCAATGTGACAGACCAGCAGGGTGGTGGATGTGTCACACAGGACCAGACACAGGTGAGTCAGCAGAAATTACAGCAGGGTGGGCTTGCTTCCCAGTCTAGAACATAGACCCAGGGGCCAGAAGAGATCATATGCTGCATTTTCTCAGGACTACTCATTGCTTCCTTCTCTCATCTGTCCTAACTATCTGCAGAAAGGATGCCTGGATCTCTTGCCAATCCACAAGTCAGGCAGATCACACCACGCTGCCCCAAAGAGATTGCTGTTTGCTGGGGCCAAGCCTCTTTGAGCAGCTCCTGTTGAACAGTTACCTTCTCGCCCGGGCTTTGCCAGACATACTGCACTGCTCCCCCGGCTGTAGCAGCAATGTTCCTACTCCATAACCTCAGCTCATTTTGCTTTAGAAAAATACTACAGGTAGTTCTGACTTGAGTTTCTTAGCATTGTTAAGTTGTGCAGCTTTAAATCCCCGGTGGAAGCGCATGAGCCCGTGGGCTAGTAAAAATGAAGAGCAAAGTGTTTATGTAAAAAAAAATAAACCCATAAAGGAACGTTAAAACAACAAGGCCCAGCAGAATTACCCTTTGGATTGCCATGTATTTATGGAACGCGAAGGTCACCACCGTCAAGCAGAGTAAACACTGTTCCTTGAACACAGGATTGCATTCCAGGCTCAGTTGTTCAAGTGTCTCTTTTACTCCTACTAGGAACTGTTTGCTTTGCTTTCCCCACCCCGCCTTCCCCAACCAAATTATTTTGGAATCCCAGCACTGTTGGGAGATAGGGTTTAACTTTTGCCTACTTGGCAAGCTGCCAGGGAGGAGAGCGTATGCAGCGCCTGAAGACATGATCCACCTTCTGCAAGTGATTAAACCTCTTGCTCTTGAGGTTGTTTCAAACCTTCAACTTTTGCACAGTTGGCTGAATGCCATGCTTAGTCTGTTAACTTGTGTTCCCTGGATGTACATAAAAGGGCCATTCTGAAGAAGTTGCTTACGGGGCTCATTGCCCACACGACCCCCAATGCAGCAGCATTGGGGGACTGGCTCTCTGTAGGCAGGGAGCAGCTCTGAGCACCAACCTTCTGAGTGATTGGCTGTTAGGAATGCAGGGAGCAAACAGCCCAGGGAGGACACTGGGGCCAGCACTTGCCGGAAGGCTCCTTCTCCTTGCTAATCAGGGCGGAAATTGAATTACAGTTGCCAGTCAACGAAAGTGATCAGGCAAATGAAGAGGAACTCAAGGTTTGGCCTAAAAGGGGAACTTTGTCCTGAGAGGAACCACCACTGCCATCAACAGAAGAATCATGGCCTGCTCCACAATGAAAGAGACCCAAGGTTCTGTCATTCTTGGTCATCCTGACCAGTCTTTGCCACCTCCTCCAACAGTCAGTATGCCCCAGTGTAGAGACAGGGTGTGGGGAGATGCTGCCCTCATAAGAGCATAAGAATGGCCATACTGGGTCAGACCAAAGGTCCATCTAGCCCAGTATCCGGTCTACCGACAGTGGCCAATGACAAGTGCTTCAGAGGGAATGAACAGAACAAGGCAATTATCAAGAAATGATCCATCCCGTCGCTCATTCCCAGCTTCTGGCAAACAGAGGATAGGGACACCATCCCTGCCCAGTCTCATGTCAGCCATGTAGGGCAAGGGCAGAGGGGGACTTGGGAAAGGTTTTCAGGAATGTGGTGCTCTAGTTTGCTCCCCATTGTCCTAATATAGAGGACTCTGGTTCCAGGAACACCGTGTGACCGAGGGCTAACCCAACTCAACTGAAAGCTGGCTGGAAGTCCCCCATGTGTGGTGCGCTATATTTTGGTCTCTCCCAGTCTGCATTCATCTCCTATGCTCTCTGTTCTCTGCCTAGCCCCTGGCCCTTTGTTTTGTTCTTGCAGGGGCAGCAACAGCCAGGTAACAGCACTTTCTGCTTTCAGTCTTCCCATGTGCTAACTAACTACCCCCCCTGCAGCCTTTCTGCCTGGAGAGCCTTCTAAATGGTTCCTGTTTGGGTCAAACCCGTTCCACAGCCAGCTGGAGAACCTAGTCATTTCCCTAGTCTGCACACAGCTCCTGTCTGGGGAGCAGCCTGCAGTACATGGCCCAACAAGCCACTAAGCCACTCACCCTGGTCCTGTTTCCACTGAACTCAGTGGGAGTATTCTGTGTGATGGAAGCAGAGCCAGGCTCTTTGTGCGGCCTGAAGGAGGTTGCTCCACAGGTCACAGGCCCAATGAAAGTGTGTGCACACACACATGTGGGGAATTGTCCAGCAGTCAGGGCACTAACCTGGGACTTAGGAGACTGGGATTCAAACCCTGCTCAGACACAGGCTTCCCAGGTAAGCCTCCGGCTCCTTGCACCTCACTCCCCCTCTGTCCAGTGGGGACAGCCACAGTACTTCACCTCACCATAACACCCCCACAGAACAGGGCTCAGACCCTACAGTGATGCAGGTAGATAGACCCACAGCTTCCCATCTATTTCCTGTCCTTCGCTCGTGGCAGATGAACCCCACACCGAGGGATACAGGAAGACTCCCCAGCTGCATTTCAACCCCCCGATAGAACAAGACTCCTCTGCACAAAACCAATGACAAAGTGCTACCACCCTGGTCTGCCAGCCTCATTCAGCCACTTTACCCATTTAGCTACATACCTTCAGGCAGAATTCATCTGCTTCCCACGGGCATTCTCCATATGAGGCTGAAACACTCCTGTAAAATCCTTAAATCCCTGCCCGACTGGATCCTGGATCCCTGCTAGATCCTGGCGCCAGACCCTGCCCACACAGCAGATCCTTCCAGTTCCACTCAACTCCCATGAAAGCCAATTTCACGTCCTGATTCAGGACAATTGAACCTTTCGTTTTTGGGCTGTAGCTGGAACAGCTGACAGGACGACTCTGCTAACAGGGGGTGGGAGGGAGGAGACAGATACTCACTCTGTGGCTGTGCAGGTTCCACACTGGCGTTTTGGCTTTGGTTGGTGTGTCTGATGCTTTTCTTCAGGTTTATCCTCCACTTTAGACTCTGAGTTTTGTTGTCCTTAAGATGCAGAGGGATCAAGAGATTGACCTGTGCCAAAACCATGGATGAGTTAGCAACTCATTGAGCAGACTTGAAACACTGATCCAAAGGTGAGCTGGTCGAATGGCTCCCAGAGCAGTTAGTGGTGACACTGCCTGCCTGCTCCAGGACAGCCCCTACATGTCTGAACTCACCTGGACAGATTATACAACAGGTCTGGGGCTCCGAGTGGCTGTGGTTTGGTACAACCCTGTCAGCCAGGGGTTTATTTTGCAAAAGTAGTAAGAGGTGGCAGAGCCGAGCACCTCAGGTCCAGGTCCTGGTCCTGAACCTCCCCCAGTTTCAGAACGTGAGGGGGCTTGGATAAAAGGCTCCAACTTGTGGCCTTTGATCTTCTGGGTCAGACACACACAATATTTTGTGCCAACACAAGAAGCACTTTTAAAGCCCTGTAAAGCTAAATGACACAGAGGCTCTGATTCCTTCTACCGTCCCATGGCAGCGATGAAGCCCCTGGGCTGGGTCCTGTATTATTAAATTAGGCTCTCAAGAAGCTCCCAGCCTGCCGGGAGCGTTTGCTGGTGGCAGTCTCTGCTCCCTATTCCCATCGCTATTAGCATTCAGGAAAAGCCCCCGCGGAACTTACTTTGCTCTGCAGGCTTTTAATCTGCAGGTTCTGCTTGTCCAGTTTGTACTGCTGCTGTTTGATCTTCTGCAAAAGCTCCTCGATTCTCGTGTTCTGAGAATCCATGAGGGACTAAAATACAAAGAAAAGGATGAGTTCCGCAACTCCCGTCCCCACTGCCGGCCGAGCCCAACCCCGAGACCAAGGCTGGGAATTTCCCAGGCTACTTCGGGTTTTGCTGCCTCTAGGGCTGTCCGGCACGTAGCGCATGAAGCCCTCAGCCGACAGCGCAGCCCGCTGGCCCCAGGGCTGCCTCCCCTTCCCGGCAGCAGCCCCCCAGACGCGCTGCCTGCTTAGCGGGGTCAAGGCATTGGCGAGAAGGGAGCGGACAGTCAGCCTCGCCGGGTCGGGGGCTCACCAGACCGCTGTCCCTGGGAGAGCAGCGAGCGGCCGGGCGCGGGTGCGCTCCCCTGGGGTGATACGGGGGTTGCGCCAAAGAGCCCCCTGCAGGGTCGGCGCAGCAGCGGGGGGAACCCGGGCAGGGGACAGGAGCACAGGGGACCCCCGGGCAGCCGGAGGAGGGGGGCGGTGCACTCACCTGCAGCGTGCCCAGCTCCTTGGCGCTCTGGTTCTCCGAGGGCCGCCCCTGCAGCACCTGCCGGATCTTGCCCTCGAGCTGCTCCAGCCGGCCCTGGATCTCCGCCTTGTCCCCGGCCATCTGCTGCAGCTTCTCGCGCAGCGCCTCGGAGAGGCTGAAGAGCTGCTGGTCCTTGCCCTGCAGCTCCCGCACGGCGGCCCGCAGCTGCCCGCCCTGCTCCTGCGCCTCGCGGGTCTGGCGCAGGAGCAGTCCCAGCGAGCCGTTGTGGGCACTCAGCCGCCCGCCCAGCTCCCGCAGCTGCCCCTTGGTCTTGTCCACGTGCTCCTTGAGCCCGTGGCCCAGCTGCAGCAGCCCGTGAGCGATCACGTTCACCTCGTCCCAGGAAGCGAACTGCACCTTCCGCTCCTTGCTGCCGGCCGGGAAGCCGCCCACCCGGGGGCCCAGCCACGCCGCCGTGCATAGCATCAGGGCTGCCGCCGCCAGCCGCATGGTGCCCGGCGCAGGGAGCGCAGCGCAGCCGGTCCGGTGCAGAGCGCAGCGCAGCGCGGGTACCTGGCGCGTGGGAGCTCAGCGCAGCCGGCCCGGTGCAGAGCGCAGCGCAGCGCAGCGCGGGTACCTGGCGCGTGGGAGCGCAGCGCAGCCGGCCCGGTGCAGCAGCCGGCTCAGTCTAAGCGCAGTAAACAGCCAGCCGCGGCCGCTCCCCTTTTATAGCCTCCCCGCGCACCTCGCCACTCTGCTTTGCATAATGACGGGGGAGTGCCCTAGGGAGCGGCCAGGGAGTCTCCGGTTTCTCCTCCTGCCCCCCCGCGCAGCCCAGCCTGGCATGGCGAGGAGAGCTGAGCCCACCTCCAGGCGTGCAGCCAGCCCCCCTTGCCCGCGTGTCTCCCGCCAGGCTGGAGCTGCGGTCTCCTGGGCACGCAGGAGCTCCTGGGGCCGGGCCCTGTTTGGCGTGTGAAGTTGGAAAAAGCGGGGAGTCCCCGGTCCCTGCCCGGTGGGAGGGGCTCAGGGGGCAGAGCTGCGTACAAAGGCGGCTCTGGGTGGTGGAACAGCGGAGTTCCCTGCTGGAGACCTGCCCCCCCAGCCGCCACCTGCCCTCCCAGCCCCGGCGCTGCTCCCTAGGAGCCCGCTAAGGACAGGGGCGCCGCTGTGGGTTTCCTCCCGAGCCAGCCTCCCAGACACAACCTAGGGAACAGCACATTTGCCTGCACTAATCGCAACAAAAACACCTCGTGCCCTGGCCGAGTCCCACCCCCCTTAGAGCAAACCACCAGCAAGACCTCTGGGCCTGGTGGGGAGCCTGGCTGGGCTGCTCCCACCCAGCCCATGGGCATACCTGGGTGCCACTGACAATGTCACCTCACCGCTGTGAAGCAAAAGCCCCATCAGCCGCAGGCCTGGATCTACCCTGAGAGGAGGGGACTGCCCTAGGGCTCAATCTGGATGCTTTGTGCAGGGATAAGGCCTTGTGCCTTCTCAGTCTCCTTTCCCTGCTAGATTCCAGCTGCATGTTCTCTGGCTGGGGTGGGCATGCTGGGGGCAGTGCTGACTAGGGACACTCCATTGATGGGCACAGCGCTGCCCAGGAGGCAGCATGTGGCACTGCCTGGCCAGCTCTCTGTTTTAGTGAGTTTGGGTGCCTGCCCTCTGCCTGGGTACTAGTTGGTTTAGATGGTTCTGTCTCATTCTTGGGGGTATGAGTGGGTTTGCCCTGTCCTCTGGTCATTTGGGTGGTTCATAGACAGAGTTTATGGCCAGAAGGGACCATTAGATCATCTCGTCTGACCTCCTGTACATCACAGGCTATTTCACATCGGCCAGTTACCCCTGGATTGAGCTGATAATTTGTGTTTGGCTAAAGCATCTTCCAGAAAGGCACCAGGCTGCGTTTGAAAACCTCAGGAGATGAAGAATCCACAGTTCCCTTGGTAGTTTGTTCCGACGGTTGATCACCCTCCCTGTTCAAAATTGGTGCCCAATTTCTAATATGAATTTGTCTGGCTTCAGCTTTCAGCCACTTTTTCTTATTCTGCCTTTCTCTGCTGGATTAAATACCCGCTGTTTTCTACCAGAGAAGATACTTATATACTGTAATCAAGTCATCACCCAATGATTTTTTGGATAATCTAAATAGACTGAGCTCTTTAAGTCTCTCATTGTCTGGCATTTTCTCCAGTCCCCAAATAATTTTTGTGTCTCCTTTCTGCATCTTCTCCAATTTTTCAACATCCTTTTTAAAACGTGGACCCCAGCCCTGGATGCCGTATTACAGTATTGTCTCGCAATGCTGTATACAGAGGTAAAATGGTTTCCTTGCGCCTACTCTCCCACTTATACATTGCAGGATCGCATTAGCCCCTTTTGCCACAGCATCACGCTGCAAGCTCCTTTTGAGCTGCTTGGTACTATGATCCCTAAAGCCTTTGGAGTCCCTGCTTTCCAGGAGAGAGTGAATCATTTTGTAGGTGTGGCCAATGCTTCTGGTTCTTAGTTGCATAACTGTGCATTTGGTGTCATGTATCAGGGGGTAGCCGTGTTAGTCTGGATCTGTAAAAAGCAACAGAGGGTCCTGTGGCACCTTATAGACTAACAGACGTATTGGAGCATAAGCTTTCGTGGGTGAATACCCACTTCATATTCAAAAACATTTTGTTTGAATGGGCCTCAGCTTCCCAGATCACTCTGTATGACTGCCCTGTCCTCATCGGTAGTTACCACTCCGCCAATCCTTGTGTCATCGGCAAATGCTATGAGCAGCAGTTTTACATTTACTTCCAGATCACTGATAAAAACACTGAATAGCATCTAGTCCTGGTCCAGGCAGAACCCCACTAGACTCGCCTCTGTTCAATGATTCCCCATTGACTACTACTTTTTTGAGATCTGTCAGTCAGCCAGTTCTTAAGCCATGTAATGTGTGCGCTGTTGATGTGGTATAGAGCTACATTTTTAATTAAAATGTTGTGCAGTACTAAGCTAAACGCCTTATGTAAGTCTAAGTCTCTTGCATCTACACAGTTATCTTCTTCAATAAAACTTGTGGTCAGGTAGCCCAGTGGTTTTCAAATTGTGGGGCATGACCCCTAAGCTCTGCCCTAGGGGGGCATGGAGGAACCTTTGGGGAGGCAGCTTGGACCAGCCCCATGCAACGGGGCTCAGGGAGGGAGCTCTGCCACCTCCACCCCTGACTCACCTCAGCAGGCCACCCAACCTGTGGATCAGTGTCAACATCCACTCCCAGCAGCCTCTGTGCCCTGCA
Organism: Chrysemys picta bellii; assembly: GCF_011386835.1. NCBI lineage: Eukaryota > Metazoa > Chordata > Testudines > Emydidae > Chrysemys > Chrysemys picta. The sequence goes on from NC_088815.1 coordinate 2,846,072, forward strand.
CTGGCTCCTCCCACAGAGACATCGCCTTCCCCCACCCAGAAAACCCGAGGTGGGAGGAGCAGGTATTGTGTCTATTTTTGCCTGGTTGAGGGGGAGTGACCAAAAAGTCTAACTCAAAGAGGGCAGGGTGGAGGGGCTCATCTCAAAAAGTTTGAAAACGGCTAAGTTAGCCAGTGTTGAGGGCATTGCTTGGTTGTTTCTGTTAGGAGGAGAAGTTGATGAGTCAAGCATTGCTTAGGTGTGGTCCTATTTGTTTACAAAGGATGTCACACAGTCCTGTTTCCCTGACCACAATAGGAACTAACAGCAGTAGCAGTTTCCATGGTTACAGTTGGCCTCTGCAGTGACAAAGCCCTGGCTGGGATGATTTAGTTGGTGTTGGTCCTGTTTTGACCAGGGGATTGGACTAGATGACCTCCTGAGGTCCCTTCCAACCCTGATATTCTATGATTCTATGAGTCCTGTGCTCCAAAGAAATTCTTTCTCACTCTGCTTCCTCCAGGGCCAGACTCACAGCTTCTCTTGCTTTCCATTCCTTTGTCCGTTTTTTCACACACACACACACACACACACACACACACACACTGCAACCAATACATCCCCTATTCCTGCATTTTGCCAGCAGCCCCAGGAAACCCTTCTTATTCTTGCTGGTTTAATTCTTTGCTCAGTCATTGCCATGTGGCCCAGTGCCTTGGGTGATGGCTTTTATTGTTTCAGCTATCACCATGTAAAAGGGGACTAATTGTTCCTTCCACTTAGCCTGAATGAAGGGGGGGGGGGAGGGTTACCATATCTGTCACCTTAAACCATGTCTGGGACTGATGGGGCCATTAACACCTTCTAGCCTAATGCTTGTAATTTTATGAAATAATTAAATCAGGTTGGTTTGACAAAACCTGTTTTCCATGTGGCATTAATTATAATCCCATCCTTTAATTCTTTATCAGTTGAATCCCATATCAGCTTTTCTGTTATTTTGCCTGGGATTGATGTCGGGCTAACAGGCCTATAGTCACCCAGGTCACCCCACTTGCTCCCTCTGAATATTGGAACAACATTAGCACTCTTCAGTCTTCTGGAATTTCCCTGGCATTCCAAGGTTTATTAAAAACGAACCTATGCGGGCCAGAGATCTCCTTAGCCAGTTCTGTAAGGACTGTTATCAGGCCTACTGATTTAAAAAGGGTTCTCTCTCAAGGGCCTTAGCTACACTTGCAGCTGTACAGCGCTGTGAGTTAAACCTGCCTTTGTACAGCTGAGTAGGGAAAGCGCTGCAGTCTGTCCACACTGACAGCTGCCCAGCGCACTTTCGTGGCCACATTTGCAGCATTTGCTGCGCCATTGGGAGCACTGCATTATGGGCAGCTATCCCACAGAGCACCTTTCCCCATTCTGGCGCCATTGGTTGTGGGAAGGGGGCGTGGGTGCGGGGGATTCTGGGTCCTGTCCCAATGCCCCGTGATGCATCGCTTCGCATCCCAGAAATCCCTTTGTTTCTGTCCACCTTTGGCGCCGTCTTTCAACGGTTTCTGTGCAGTGCGATCTGTCTGCGGGAAATGGAGCCCGAACTGCTGAGACGTATGCTGACGAGTCTCGCCAGCACGTCACGTTTGGCTATCGAACTATTCCTTAAGATCCAAAGTGACAGTGAGAGTGAGGGTGAGGAATCCGACAATGCTATCGAGCCGCGTAACGCGTACGACACGAAATTGCTTGTGGCATTCATGGACATGCTCAGCACCATGGAATGCCGCTTTTGGGCTCGGGAAACAAGCACCGAGTGGTGGGATCACATCGTCATGGAAGTCTGGGATGACGAGCAGTGGCTGCAGAACTTTTGGATGAGAAAAGCCACTTTCATGGGACTGTGTGAGGAGCTCGCCCCCACCTTGCGGCGCAAGGACACGAGATTGAGAGCTGCCCTGCCAGTGGAGAAGCGGGTGGCTATTGCAATTTGGAAGCTGGGAACTCCAGACAGCTGCCAGTCGGTCGCAAACCAGTTTGGAGTGGGAAAGTCGACCGTTGGAATCGTGTTGATGCAAGTTTGCAGGGCCATTAATTGCATCCTGCTCAGAAGAACCGTGACTCTGGGTAACGTGCAGGACATAGTGGATGGCTTTGCACAAATGGGGTTCCCTAACTGTGGAGGGGCGATAGATGGAACGCACATTCCTATTCTGGCACCACTCCACATAGGATCCGAGTACGTTAATCGGAAGGGGTATTTCTCTATGGTTCTCCAGGCGCTTGTGGATCACCATGGACATTTCATTGACATTAACACAGGCTGGCCCGGAAAGGTGCATGACGCACGCATCTTTCGGAACACTTGGCTGTTCAGGAAGATGCAGGCCGTAGCAGAAGATCACGGTAGGGGAATGTTGAAATGCCCATTGTGATCCTTGGAGATCCCGCTTACCCATTAATGCCGTGGCTCATGAAACCTTACACAGGGATCCTTGACAGCAGCAAGGAACGGTTCAACTACAGGCTGAGCCGGTGCCGAATGACTGTGGAGTGTGCCTTTGGCTGTTTAAAGGGCCACTGGTGATCTCTGTATGGGAAGCTGAACTTGGCTGAAAACAGCATCCCTGCAGTTATATCTGCATGCTGTACCCTCCATAATATTTGTGAAGGGAAGAGTGAAAGCTTCACTCAGGTGTGGACCTCTGAGGTTCAACACCTGGAGGCTGAATTTGCACAGCCAGAGAGCAGGGCTATTACAGGGGCCCAGCGCGGAGCTGCAAGGATTAGGGATGCCTTGAGGGAGCAATTTTAGGCTGAAAACCAGCAGTGATATCTGGTGCCCTGCACAGGAGTGAAGTGCAGTAGTTCCAATCTTTAGGAATCAGTGTTTGCTAAGCAGACAAGCAGACTTGCAGTGCCTGTTTATTTCCTGGGCTAAGGAGTCTTTTACTTTATTCAATAATAAAGAATGTTTTCAAAGCCAAAAAATCCATTTATTGAATAGAAAAAAAATTATTTATTGAAAAGAAACAAGGGGGTGGGGTAGGGAATGGTACAATCACAGATTCGCGTATGTCCTGTCTGGTGTGCTGTGCAGTGGGTGCTGCACTTCAGGGCAGCTATACTGCATGGTGATGGGGGTTGAGTGCAGAGGGTAAGGGTCGTGGTTTTCAGGGCTGGATGGTGAAGATACTGGTGTTGGAGGCAGCTGGTGGCGTGAAGAACACGGAAGTTGGGGAAAGTGGGTTGGAGGTGACAGTGGGGCACAACGGAAAGAGTTTTGGGACAAGGGCTGTGGGGGGGTGGGTGGCGTTTGCAGTACTGCTCCTTCTGCATGGCTACGAGCTCCTGGATAGCGTCTGCTTGGCACTCTAGGATGCTTATGAGCCGATCTGTGCTTTGCTGCCGGTGCGCGGTGCCTTGCGGCCGGTGCGCTGCGTTTTCCTGGCAGATCCTGCTTTCTCTCTCCCTCCAGTTCTGTGCTTTCTCATTCTCTTTAATAGATTGCCGCATCACTTCTTGCAGCATGTCTTCTTTGCTTTTTCGTGGTCTCTTCCTGAGTCTTTGCAGTCTCTGAGGAGGCGATAAGAGGGATGGCTGAGGTCTCAAGGTTGATGCTGCTGTATAGGCAAAATTCAACATTTAACAGAGGCAGCATTGTTTATATCAGACAGAGTAATGATTTCCCCTGCACTTAAGGAGTAGAAAACACACAGGGTCTACACAATAGCATAATTTTTCCGTCCGAAACAGAGCACACATATCCCACGGGAGCCTCAAAATGGTGAGTAAGGGGGACGGATTGTTTCAGGGCTGCACTGTCCTCTGGATTTCTGTGCCTTGGGGAGAGCCAACAGCTTCAGGGGGCACCTACACTGAACACTGTTCCAACAGTTTCCACAGGAGTTCGTCCTGGACAATATCTCGCTGCTGAGGGTGACCTGGGAAGCAAGGGAAGGTCTTCTACTGCAATGCGGCTTTCGCCCTGGCCCATATGCAGCTTGCCTGTGTGCAGCAATGGTCCTCCTGCCCCTCGCGGCACAGTGGTGCGGACATGTTAGCTTGGCTGGGACAAGGACCACGGTGGCTCTTCCGATAAACCTGCGCAAGTGCATTGCATACGTTCTGGATGAGACATTCGAAGAGATTACCGAGGCTGATTACCGCTATGTGATAAACCACATCAATGCACTATTCCGCATCTAGGCATGCATGCCTAACCCTCCTTTCCCAAAGAGCCTGCACTGAAAAAATTCCTTCCCGAAAAAAAAAACGCTTACCGGAACCTGCTCTTCTGTTTGTCCTCCACCAACTACCAGCCGCTGCGACTTGCTACCTTCCTCCTGGCTCGAGAAGAGCTCCTGGCTGCATGGCTCCAGGGATTCCGGGGTGTCTCCATCCGGCCCACCACCATCACTCCCATTTTCCTCCTCCCCCCCCAACACCGGCTCTGAAGTATCCATGGTGGTGCTCGGAGTGGAGGTGGGGTCACCCCCAAGTATCGCATCCAGCTCTTTGTAGAATCGGCAGGTCGTGGGGGGAGCACCCAAGCGGCCGTTTGTGTCGCGGGCTTTGCGGTAGGCACTCCGCAGCTCCTTCACTTTAATCCTGCACTGCAGGGCATCCCGGTCATGGCCCCTTTCCGTCATGTCCTTTGATACCTTCCCGAAGGTATCGTAATTCCTACGGCTGGAGCGCAGCTGGGACTGGACAGCTTCTTCCCCCCAAACACTGATGAGGTCCGGCAACTCACCATTGCTCCATGCTGGGGCTTGCTTGGCATGTGGAGGCATGGTCACCTGGAAAGATTCGCTGATAGCACTCCACACCACGCCGGGCTGAGCAAACAGGAAGGGGATTTTTAAAATTCCTGGGGAATGTAAAGGGCGGGTCACATGGTTGGTTACCTGAGGCCAGGGCAGTAGAGTTTGAACTGATGACCAGAGTGGCTAGAACAGGCATTGTGGGATACTGCTGAATACTTCTGGAGGCCAGTCACAGCGCATTGGGCGGCCACACTGGCAGCGGCAGCGCAATATACGCTATTCCTCTCGGGGATGTGGAGTACATGCAGCGCTGCAACCACGGAGATACAGCGCTGCAAATGCCTTGCCAGTGTGGACGGGGAGTGAGTTACAGCACTGGGGGCGGCTTTACAGTGCTGTAACTCGCAAGTGTAGCCAAAACCAAGTAGATGTTGTTTAACACGTCTTAGTTACTAATGGATTAGAAAGTACTTCATCATCGTCTTGATATACACATATCATCCTGCTTCTTTCTAAACGCAGAACAGAAATATTTATTGAACACTTTTTCCCTATTCTTAAGGGCTTGGGTGAGTCTGCCTCATTCTTGATGCGTTTTGGTGGTTGTGTCCCATTATCAGTGGGTTTGGGTGGTTTTATCCCATTCTTGGGGGGATTGGATGGTTCTGTCCCATTCTTTATGGGTCTTGGTGGTTCTGGCCTGTTCTTGGGTGTGTGTGGGGGGGGGTTTGGGTGGTTCTGTTCCATTCTTGATGGGTTTTGGTGGTTCTGCATTGTTCCCAGTGGGTGCTGAGTGGTTCTGCCCCATTCTTGGGTAAGGTTCTGTATTAGTATAGTACATCCAGGTGCAGGTGATTGTTGGTGAGAACAGAAGTTGGGGGTGATGAGAAATTATTGTTGCTGGGGAAGCTGCTGGTGCTGAGTTTAACTGAAAGTCATTGTTTTCCCCCAATGAACATGTGGCCTGGGCCATAGTGTCTGCTGTAGGTTATCTTCTGCCACCAGAAATCAGGGCACAGGCAGGACCTGGCAGCACAATGTTCCACAAAGGGAAGGCTTCACCACTCTCTCCCCTCCATCCTGGGCTCGCAGGGCGTTAGTGCCAGTCAGATTTTGCAATGGGGAAGTGGTTATTCACAAATAATATACAAATGAGAGTGGGATGTAATTGTCTGGATTTTATAAGAGGCTGCACATTGCACAATCTCTAATGTTTGCTCAGCAATAATCTCCCACATCCCTTGTGTTGGCCTAATTCCTATTTTCTATCAGGTGGTTAGTGCCTTGGGTAGCTCTTGATCAATAAATGCCAAAGCCCATCCATTCAAACAACGCTCAGCCAGTGACAGGTCAATGGTTCGAGGTAATGCTGGGAAAAGCAACCCTGGCAGCCGAGGTCTCAGGCCGAATGGCCGTACAGGATGGCTCTAGTATCCAAGCTGAGGAGGGGAATGGATCTGAGCCCCATTTCTATCTCCACCTGGGGTCACAACTCCCCATGGCTAAATGGAGGGGCCTAACCAGCTGCTTTTCTGTTGTAACAAGGGGTCATGGGCTGCTGCTCTAGCCTTCCCTTCCTTGCTGCCGCCCTGGGTCTGCGTTCTTCATTATCTCCCAGGCCTTCTCTCCTCCTGTGCCCTCATTCCATCCCTCTCTCTTGGGTCTGTCTGGTCCACCTCCCCCCAACAGCCCCCTGCATCCTGCTCCCTTCTGGATCCTTACTCTGTGCCTGCCCTGTCTCTGCATGGAGGAGGAGCAGGTGCTCGTCACAGAGCCCAGGGGTCATTTTATCAACAGGGATTTGTGAAGATCTTTTGAAATATATATTGTTTAACCTCTGGGACTGTTTGAATTCCCAGAGGCATCTCCCAGAAAAGTGGCTGTTCCCTTCTCTCTCCAACCCCCAGCACTTGGGTATGTCCATGGGGTGGCTGCCTTGAAATCCTGAGCCCCCCCATCCTCAACTCAGTTCTGGGGGGGGCACTATGCAGTCACGAGGTGAGGGGAGAGGCACTTTGAGTTGCTCTGGCCTGGTATGCACTAGATTTTTCCCTCTCCAGATTTCCCCATGAAGACCAGGAGCCTCCTGTCCCCCGCCAGGCTCGTTCTATATCCCGGGGCTTGTAGACTGAGGGAGTCACATTCACTGACATGCTCCTAAGCGTGATTTGCCCAGGTCAGGGCTGTCGGGTCAGTCATGTCAGCAGACTGCACCCTGCCCAAGTGTGTGTGCCAACAGGATATGGTCTGTAATGTAGCCAGCCCTCAGAGCCCGAGGGCAGCTGTCTCTCCAGATCTCTGGAAAACTCGGAGGAGAGAGGAGGGGTGGGCAGGGGACAAAGGGAGAAGGTGGAAAAAGAGAGGAGACAGCAGAAGGAAAAGAGCAAGAAACAAATGCCCCAGAGCCACCTTGTCTGCTCCCCACCCTTGCCGCTGCCAACACCCAACCACATACAAATAAAGGAGTGGGGAGGGCTGGCTCAGGGACCCAGAATGGAGCAAGAAGTAGAAATCAGGGAGATGTCCTGGCCTGTGGTATGGGGAGCAAAGCCTTCTGTATCCCCTCCCCTCCCCAACAACCCTCACCCTAGCAGCCCCATCCCCCACCAGTCCCCCTCCCATCAAGCAACCCTCATCCCCCAAACATTCCCCACTGAAGAGCCCTACCCCAAACACCCCCTACCCTTGCTCCCCCTTTTCTCTCTCTCTCCCTCCTCCTCTCTCTTTTTACCATCAGTCATTTTTTGGGAGGGGGGTGGGATTTTCTGCTTTTGAAAATGGCCCAGAAACTGAAGGAAAAGAAGGAAAAACCCTGAATGAAAAGAAATGATGAATATGATGAAAAAAGGGTGGGGAAAAAATGGTAAAACATGGTGAACCTCACTGCTCTTCCTGGCGATGTTTGATTGTGAAGAAAAGGGGGGAAACCCTTTTCATTCAAAACCTTTCACCTCCCTGTAATCACTAATAACACTATTTGTCCTTTTGTAAAGCTAGGCTGTGTCTGTTCACACGTCCTGAAGATTTCTGTTGGTTCTGCAGCTAGCCGCCAAGTCTGATGCAAAAGGCCCAACTAACAGCAAGACACATGGAGAAATTCCCTCCAACTTCCCTCCCCCCACAAAAATGTGGAAATTGTTCTTCCTTTTTATCCTTTCCTCAGTTTGCCAGTGTTCTTGAGAAAGGGCACCAGGCATGAAGAAGTGTCTCCTTCTGAGTGTGCAATCCAACAGCAGAGTTTGAGGTTCAAATGCATTTAAGCTAGAGTCTCAGCAACCTCTTAAGAGCTCACTAAAATAGGAATCAGAGAACACTTGTAGGTCATTGGGACAAACAAAGAAACTCTCTTTAAAGTGTCTTATTTGTCTAGGTCAAAGACATGAAGGCAAATGAATCCCTGGTGTAACTCCATTGACCTCACCGGAGAATGAATGGATGAATTTGGTCCATATATTTATTCACACTTACTTTTCCCCTGCAGTTTTTTTCTGTATTTTTAGTGCTTGAACTGAAATAAGGGAGACATAATGGATGATGCAAAACACTGTTTAGAAAGCACAAAAGTTCTTCATTTTACTTTGTGTGTATTTTACTATTGAAAAATCTGATATGCCAAGAGAAATATTAATTTTTAACAAACAAAAATGGAAAATTCCCCCAAAGCTCTGAGTTACCTAGTGCTGTAAACCACTGGGGTTTGTGGATCTCTGATCTCAGTAAAGTCAGATACACTTAGCAGGTCTCGTCAGAACTTGTTCTATTTTTCAGTGTATTTCTCTAGGATTCTAGGTTTCTCGGAGTCCACTTCACTTCTGCCCTTTTGTAGAGAAATGTGCATAATTCTACAAATCTCTGAGCGCTAGTGAAATGCCTGCCAGATTCTGCCCTTTGGTTATGGCTCTGCCCACGATCTGAGTGGGAATGAAATTTCTGACTCTGAGCTTTGGGTAAACATAACTCCTTATTTTGCTCTGCTGGGGTCTCTGCTTACATATTGTTGTCCAATCCAGGGCTGGTTTCTTATCCATTCTTTCACCATCACTGGCTGAGTCACTGTGATTAGCTTTGGCAGAGGAATAAACAGTCACCGCTGAAATTGCAGAGCTCAACCTGTCTTGCAGCCACCTGAGCTGTGATCCTCTACTTGGGAAGGAGCTCCCTGAGAAGCACTCAAATGCTGAAGGAAAGAATGTAGTTGGGAGTCTTTTTCCAAGTCTGTACTGAATAACTGCACCAGTGTATGGCTGTGCTGTTGGGGTCCTGCCTTTCAGAGGAGCTGTAAAATGGAGGTCCTGACCCCTGGGGGGTCATTAAAGAGCCGTAGGTGCCAGGGGAAGCTGTGGAGCCCTGCTGCCTCACATCTCCTAGAGCAGGGGTGGGCAAATTATGGACTGCGGGCTGGATTCGGCCCACCAGCCATTTTAAGCCGGCCCTCGAGCTCCCGCTGGGGAGCAGGGTCTGGAGCTTGCCCTGCTCCGGCGCTCCAGCTGGGGAGCAGGGTTGGGGGCCACTCCACATGGCTCCCAGAGGCAGCGACATGGCCCCGCTCTGGCTCCTACATGTAGGGGCAGCCAGGGGGGGCTCCGTTTTGCATGCTGCCCCTGCCCCAAGTGCTGCCCCCACAGCTCCCATTGGTCGGGAACTGCAGCCAATGGGAGCTGCAGCGGCGACTGTGGATGGGGCAACACGCAGAGCCACCTGGCCGCAGCTCTGCATAGGAGCTGGCGGGGGGACATGCCACCCCATCCTAGATCTTTCCAGTACTCAGGGGCACATCCCCATTCCCAACCCACACACCTCTCTGGATGATGCTGGCTGGTCCTGCCCCAAAAGCTGTGGCCTTGCTTCCACCTCCCCAGGGCTGGCTTCAGGCACCAGCGCAGGGAGCAGGTGCTTGGGGTGGCCAATGGAAAGGGGCAGCACCTCTGGCTCTTCGGCAGCAATTTGGCGATGGGTCCTCAGTCCCTCTCGGAGGGAAGCACCTGCCGCCAAATTGACGCCGAAGAATGAAGCGGCGGCAGTAGAGCTGCTGCCGATCGCGGCTTTTTTTTTTTCCCCCGCCACTTGGGGCGGCAAAAATGCTGGAGCCAGCCCTGCACCTCCCCCACCTCCTTCCCCACTTCGGCGCCTCATCTTGTGCTCCTGGAAGAGTTGTGCCAGAACAGACCCTGCCACTGTTCTGCCGGGCCTGGCCTGGCCTGGGCCGTGGAAGCCTCTGGTACCCAACCCCCCTTGCTGACTGACATGACGGGAGCTGCCCCGCGCTGCCCCAAAAGAACAGGGAATTGTGGCTAGGACATCGCAGCTGACAGAGGGTGTCCCCTCACTCACACAGAGCTACCCCTGGAGTCGGGTTCTGCTCCGTGCGAGTTGGGGGGAGGGATCCTGGGGCTTGACCCTCCAGTCCGTGGGGGAGCAGATCACCAGCAAGTTTCTCCCCAATCCCACTGTCCTGGCTTGGCCTTGTGGTGGAGGCCAGGAGCCCTGCCCCAAACCCTAGCAGGCCCCTGAGAGTTCACAGGCAGCCAGCACTATCCTGGCAGCGGCCAAGTGCTTCTGTGTTGGTGCTGGTCCCTGGCACCATCTCTTGGGGTTTCCTGACTCCAAGAGGGCCAAGAATCCCACCCCCTCAGTGGCCAGAGACTCCGGGCTGTGATACTTTCTGCTGACAATGTTCTGCAGCCTGGGTCTTGATTGGGGTGGGGACGGGAAGGGGATTCAGGGGAATAATGATGTGCAACCCTGGCCATGCCCCTGACCTGCCCACTCCTCCCTTGGACCTGCCCTGTCTCCTCTCTACTTCTGCACCTGCCCTGGGCCACGCAGAGCCCGCTGTGCAGCATGCGGTGATGACAGGAGACGGTGGCTCACCCCCTCCTTCTGAGAGGAGAGGGGCAGATCAGAGCATGAAGGGGCTGCTCCACATGCGACGCTAGGGGGCTGATCGGCCCATAATGATTAAAAAATCAAAAAGAGAAACCAGCCTGAGGACTGCAGGGCAGGCCAAGGATGGGCCGAGTTCTGCTTTTCGCCCTGCGTGTGGAACTGCTGACACATCCCCCTTCAGCTTCCCCAAGCAGGCTGGGAGGCTGGTTTTTCTGCCCTATATTGCTTTGCCAGCGTTTCCCTGAATTTCCCCTGCTGGCAGTGGCCTGACAGGAATGGAACATTTCTTGTCCCTCTCTGAGTCTAGCTTTCGTTTTCTGGCTAGAGATTCACATTTTACTTCTTCCAACATGGTCTTTTCAGATGCGTTCCGCAGGCAGGGCCGTCCCTCCTATGAGTTCGGCCAGCACCTAGCGCAGTGTGAGTGCTACTAGAATAGAACTAACAGCCAAGGACAGCCAGCCCGTTTTACACAACCTTGGCACCCTCTTGTGCACATGGCTGTCTTGTCGTAGGGCTCCCTCTGAAGAGCTGGGTTCTGGCGGTGCCCAGTGGAGGGCAGGAGGAGAGGTCTGTGGTTATTGTCTTTGTTTTGATCTTTTCTCCATACTGTTCCTTCCCATGCTGACCCTGGAGGTTATTGTGTAAAAGTTCAGCATGATCTGAACGTGAATGAATGCCTGCAGCTGCTGAGCCTGGGGACTGGTTACTCACGTCATTGAGTAAGATGGGAAACTTGCTGATTTACAGGAAGGCTAATCAAAAGTCTGCTTTATTGTTAGCAACAGGCATGCCGCCGTGTAACAGAGAAGATGAAAATAAAGAGGGGAACAGGGCATTTTAGGTTTGGAAGATAAATTCAGATCTTCCCGAAGAACAAATATTCCTGATGTAGTGAAGTTATGTCAGCCTGGAGCACAGATTTCTTATAACTGCTCTGAATCGGGTGTCAGGGATGCTTCCAAACCCCCTTCAAGGCCAGCCCCACCAGGAACCCAAGCAGGGGCTGACTGAGCTCGGGGCCTGCTCTTCACACAGATTTTTTTTGTTAGGGGTGTGATTTTTTTACCACTATAGCTATACTGGTACAAACCCTGGAATGGACACACAGGGCCGGCCTTAGGGAAATTGGCACTCTGGGAAAACTTGTAGCCCCATCATTCCTGGTCCGCACAGGCTCCCTGGGCTTCCTCATCACCTTTGGGCCCTGTTGCCACCCACAATGTTTAATTTGTATAGAAAGAGATGCCAGAGCTCAGCCGTGGCTCAAATTAAGCACTGGCAGGGCGGCCTGACACGGGCGGGTGCTAGCCGCCAGTACCAGGTTTACCATGGTGCCAGTGGCTCCATGGTGTCAGGCCCACACTCAGAAGGGGCCCCAGTGTCTGGACTGTGGCCCCACCTCTCCAACCTGCTCTGCCTGGGTTCTGCCGGGATGAGGACCCACCCACCGCTCACTCCTTCCCCCCCCCCCCCCCGCCTAACCCCTGGAGCGTGAGTGGTGGGCTGGGCCCCTCCAGGCATGTGAGTCCTGAAGGAGCCTGGCCGGGCATGGGATGGGAAAGAGAAGGGGGCAGGGGAAGCGGGGGTGGAGGGAAGCAGGGGCAGGGGGAAGAGGCAGTGGGGGCGAAGGGGGTGGGGTGGGGAGGAGATGAGGCAGTGGGGAAGGGGCATGGGATGGGAAAGAGAAGGGGGCAGGGAAAGCCGGGGGTGGAGGGAAGCAAGGATGGGGGGGAAGAGGCAGTGGGGGCGAAGGGGGTGGGGTGGGGAGGAGATGAGGCAGTGGGGAAGGGGCATGGGATGAGGAAGAAAAGGGGATAGGAGAAGTGGGGGCAGGGGCGAAGCTGGAGCCCAGAATGCAGCATCCGCTTGGCAGAAGTTGGGGCTCCCCTGTTAAGCAGGCCCATCGAACCCTCACCCTGACAAGCCCCTTCCCTGCATCTGTACCACCCCACTGACCCCCCCAGACACCCGTCCCACTGAGCTCCAACCATCTGCACCTGAACCCCCACCCAAATGAGTCCCACCTCTCCTGCACCTAGACCCCCCCGCTGAGCCCCAAACACCCTCACCAGGATCCCTGCAGAGTCCCATTGCCCCTGCACCTGGAACCTCCCAATGAGCTTCTGTGCATCCAGATCTCCCACTGAGTCACCCGCACCCAGATTGCCCCACAGAGAACTCTCCTATCCCACCTGGATCCCCCACACTAAGTCCCTCTGCACTGGGATCCTGCTGCCGGGCTGAGCCTGCTCACCCACACCTGGTGTGTCTGGCACAGGGGGGCAGGGCCCCAGGGTGTTTCTGGGGCAGGCCTGGCCCTTGCACTGTGTCAGGGTTGGGTGCAGCTTCACTGCTGAGTCCCTGTCCCGGGGTGGGGTGGGGGAGGCTGCAGGGTAATCTCCCACCTCCATGTAACCAGTGGCCTGTGCTCCCCACTGCCATGTTGGAGCCTCCACATTTATTTATTGACAAATAAAATTTGCAGAATTTTAAAATATTGTGCGCAGAATTTTTTAATTTTTTGGTGCAGAATCCCCTCAGGAATATGGGGTGCTGTGCAGCTGTGACGGAAGGTGGTGGGCAGGTCTATGGGTGGGGGGCTCTGGGTGAGCGTTGTGGTGTTCAGGGTGCTGTGCAGTTGTGGTGGGAGGCCAGCGGGGGAGGTCTCTGGGAGGGGTGGGGGCTGAGCATAGAGCTCTGTGGTGGGGGTCTCTGGGCGAGGGGGCTGTGACATTATTGACATGAACTGTGACCATATAGATCAATATTGCAATCAGGGTCCTATGGTTGCACCAGGTCTTGTACAGAGGAGGCCAAGTGGGGTGTCTATGGAAAGGTTGTAGTTTGCTGGTAATGATTATGCTGTCTGTATGTGTGTATCATTTTTGTATTTGAAGTTATGAATATTGGCTATGTCCTTGTTTGATTCTAAGTAGCCTCAGTGAAGCATTTGGTCAGCTTCTTGAGAAAAGACTATTCTCAGTAAGTGCCCAATCAAGATACACTTAACTGACAATGGACTTTGGGAGATGCCAATCCACATCTGAGCTTTCCTGGGAACGTTCAAACTAATATGTAAACAATGGTGTCGGCCTGCAAAAGCTGAACCATTCATAGACCTGTGACTTGCCCAGGTGACTGCAAACTCCATCTTGTTGAGGGGATTTTACACAGGAGAACAAAAGGGTTTCCACCCACAAGAGAAAGACTATATAAGGCCCTGGAAACCCCTCCATTTTGTCTTCAGCTGGCTCAGAAGATAGCCTCTCTACCCCAAAGAGATGCCTGAAAGAAACTGGAACAAAGGACAGTAAGTATGGGGGTGTGAGTGATTGCTGGACCCAGACTAGGAAGGAGTCTAGTCTGTCAAAGAAGCTTATTGGAACATCTCTGAGAGTGAGATTTATCTGCATTTAGTTTCTTACAGTATTAGGGTTAGACTTGCGTGTTTTTGTTTTATTTTGCTTGGTAATTTACTTTGGTCTGTCTGTTATTACTTGGAACCACTTAAATCATACTTTTTTCATTTAATAAAATCACTTTTTGCTTATTAATTGACCCAGAGCAATTAATTCCCCCTAATTAATTACTGGGGGAGCAAACAGCTGTGCATATCTCTCTATCACTGTTATAGAGGGTGAACAATTTATGAGTTTACCCTGTATAAGCTTTATACAGAGTAAAACAGATGTATTTGGGGTTTGGATCCCATTGGGAGCTAGGTATCTGGGTGCTGGAGACAGGAGCACTTCTTAAGCTGTTTTCAGTTAAGCCTGCAGCTTTTGGGGGATGTGGTTCAGACCTGGGTCTGTTTGCAGCCGGCTAGCGTGTCTGGCTCAACAAGACAGGGTACTGAAGTCCCCAAGCTGCCAGGAAAAACTGGCTCAGAGACCATCTCAGCACATCAGGTGACAGTCCCAAGGGGAGGTCTCTGTGATCCAACCCATCACAGGGGCTCTGGGCATAAGGGTGGGGCACTGGGCCGGGGGGGTAGTGTGTGTGGGCCTGCCCTCAAAGGGAAGGGGCATGCTGGCAGCACAGGGTTGGGCAGGCCAGTGTGTGTCTGGCAACTGCAGGTTTGTAAACAGTGCTCTCCTGCTGGGCTGTGCAGAGCGAGGCTGCTCCCGCCGTGCTGTGTCTCATTGCCCCAGCCTGCCCTTCACTCTGGAGATTGACCATCCCGTCCCCCTGCACCTTGCCCCATGGGGGCCCAGTAATATGCTTGGCGCCGGGCCCACAACAAGTTTATCCGGCCCTGCTGGCCGGGCACCCAGCTTTGAAGCCAATGCCACTGCCAACAGCAGTGAAGAAATAAGGGAGCTTTTAAGGATAATACAGTTCCTGTTGTTCCCTTATTCTTTTGAGTTGGAGCTTAAGTCTGTCCACTTCTGCCTTCGGTTCTAGTTCCTGAAATCAAATATCTGCCATTTTCTCTTCACGTTCAAAACGCAGGCGTTCTCTTTCAGCAGCTTCTCCTTCTATAGCAGCTATTTTTTGCTTTTGTTCAAGTTCTAGCTGCTGGTTTCTCACTGCAAGCATTTTTGCTGGGGCTGCTTCCTTATCACTGGCAATTAATAGATTTTTCAGTTCCTGCTCTGGGGCCTTCTGATCCAAAATCCCAATTAATTTGTGGTAATGGGTGTCTAAGCACAACTACGCCACTGGGACCAGGGTTCTAGTGGAGGCCAGCAATGCTCACTCAATTAGGGTGAACTGCAAAGAATGGGGCAGACAATCCCCATAAGCTGGTGGATATTCCAATACTTAGATTTATCAAGCCAGCATAAAATAGCTTCTTTATTACCTCACTGGTTACTCAGAAGTCCAAACAACACAGTTCCCTTAAAGTGATCCAGCCTCAGGCCTCCATCCGGTACCCGCATCAAATATGATGATTTCTGTAAATCTTATTTCATCATATAAAAGAAAAGGTTCTACCAATCCCAAAGGATCAGACACATCACCTCCCAGGTTAATGAATGTTTCAGATGTTACCCAAATACATGCTACAGCCAATTCTTATTAATTAAACTAAAATTTATTAAAAAACAAAAAGAGAGTATGGTTAAAAGATCACTATACATACAGACATGAGTTCAACCCATTGAGGTTCAGATTCATAGCAGAGATGGTGAACTTTGTAGTTGCAGAGAGTTCTTTCAGAAATAGTTCAGAGTTTATAGTCCAATGTCCAAATCTCATATTCAGGGCGTACCAGCATAACTGGGACCTCAGTCTTGTGACTCAAACTTCCCCTGATGAAGCCTAAGCAGATCTGAGATGACAGAATCAGGATCCAAGGGTCTTTTTAAACAATGTTCTAGCATCCACTTGACCACACAGTCCTGGTTAAACAATAGGCTGTTGATGTAACCTTTTGCTTTCTAAACACCACCAGTAATTAGTTACACAAATTAACATAGGGCAATTTATCCATTAGGCAGTCTATTACAAACTTCAAAGAGACATTGTAATGCTCCTTCACGCTCCTGGTCGGAGGGAGGCCACTCAGGCGAGTCCTGTCGGGTCAGGGCCAGGGCAAGAGCCCCCAATAGGGCTGCGCGATCCATAGTCACTACCAGGCTTTAGCCTGGGCTTGGGTAGCTCAAGTAGACAGCCCTTAAACACGGTCTACCAGGGCTGGCTTTGGCCTGGGCACAACTCCGGCAGCCAGCAAACAAACAGTCTTTACAGGGATGGCTTTAGCCTGAGTAGGATTCAGGCAGCCAGCAAACAAAAGTCTTTACAGGTGAGTGATAAGGGAGCTCCTATCCTTGGCTAGAGCCTCCTTGCACCATGTAGGCGGTCAGCCACCCGGGGTAGGGTGGTGGTGGCAGGGGGGTGCAGGCCCACCCTACTCCATCACACCCCAGCCCAGGGCCCTGGCAGGGGCAGGATTGGCTGCCCCTGTGTCGGCGGGGATCCAGCCACAACATACCGACTGAGCCGCACTGGGCTCTGCAGCCGGCGGCTCCGTGGCTGCCCCTGGGCCACTTCCTGCCATCCCGGGGTTCAATACCTGCAGCCTCCAGGCCTCTTCCTGCTCCTCGGGATATATGGCAGCAGGTACTCCGGGCCAGTCCTCGTCAGCGTCTGGACATCGAGAACCAGGTTCCTCTCGGGGACGCGGGAGAACAGGCAGAGCATCCTTGTCCTCCTCAGGCTCTCTCCCAACTGCGCTGTGGGGCCGGCCTTTTATACTTCCGGCCCTGCCCTGGTACTTCTGGTGAGAGGGGCGGGGCAATCTAGGCTCCACCCTCCAAGGGGCATGTAATGCTCCCTTGCTCTCCTGCTCGGAGGGAGGCCACTCAGCCTCACTACAGACATATAGACAATGACATTATTTTACCCAAGATTCATCCAAATGTTAATATTCCCTTTTGATCTCTGAATCAATAGTTATAGTGAAAGACAGGAATTGTCTGTTTACGGGTAGCATCTAAGATACACACAATTAGTATTACTTCTAACAATATAGGTTTGCATTTCAGAGTTCTAGCCTATTTAGCATGAATGGCCCTAATTATCATTCCCAGACCTTTCTAACATGACCTTAAAGGTGGGCTTTGGGTCATTCAGCCTGCAAGCTGTTTAACCCTTTCTAGCCATGCGTCACACACACATTTGATACCTTGTACACTATCTTTAGTAGAGATAAATAAAAATTAATAAATACTGCTTACTTTCTCTAACAGACACACTGTGTTACTGCCATTATCTCCTCTATTTTAGTCAATTGTTTTTCACTTAAAACATAATTTTAACGTATGTGATTACATTTTTTCCCTCTTTTATTAAGAATGGGAATTAATTTTTCTAATTATTTTGGCATTTATGTTTACCGATCGCAATCATGTATGTGACTCACTAACATTTGACTCCATCATTGCTATTGGTATCAGAGTTGGAACTGCAGTTATTTTCATGCAAATTTTAAGTTATTTTACAGATGAAATTAAAAATACAATTTGAAAATAAGCGACTTTCATCTGCGCAGCATCTGAAGTTATGTTTTAGCTAATGTTTTTTAAACTGGCATTACTAAAGTGAGTACAAGCTAAAGTTACATTCTTCTTCGAGTGATTGTTCACGTCCATTACACATTAGGTGTACGCGCGCCGCGTGCACGGACGTCGGAAACTTTTTCCCTTAGCGGCTCCCGTCGGGCCGGCAGGGCCCCCTCCTTCCCGCCAGAGCGGCGCCCCGCTCCAGGGTATATATATCCCTGCCGACCCGACCCCTCCAGTTCCTTCTTACCGTCCGTGGCGGCGTTGGAACAACTCTGTCTCTCGTCTGAGAGTGTCCCTTAGCATAGTCATTAGTGTTATTTAGCAAACAGTTATCAGTTATTTAGTAGTAGTGTTGAGCTTAGTAGTTAACAGCTCATTAGGTACTTAAAGTTCCTGCTGTGGTTGTTTGGTCAACCCCGGCACCGGCCCTGGGCGGCGGGGCATGCCGCACGCCCAAGGCTTCAAGGCTTGTGCCACGTGCCGCAAGCCTATGCCATTGAGCGACCCCCACGACTCATGTCTCCGTTGCCTGGGGGAGGCTCACCAGAAAGAGCGCTGCAAGATCTGCAAGGCCTTTAAGCCCAGAACTAAGAAAGAAAGAGATTTTTGCCTCAAGCAGCTGCTCATGGAGACGGCATTACAGCCCTCCACTTCGGCGGCACCGTCTGCCTCGGTGCGGAGCGCCCCGGCATCGGTGCGGGAACCGGCGCCG
This sequence comes from Chrysemys picta bellii, assembly GCF_011386835.1. NCBI lineage: Eukaryota > Metazoa > Chordata > Testudines > Emydidae > Chrysemys > Chrysemys picta. The sequence continues at coordinate 2,864,419 of NC_088815.1, forward strand.
ACGGGTCACCCGAAGCCCATGGCACCGACCCAATGGGGACATGTACGTCACCGGTCGTCTTCGCCGGCAATATCGAAGGGCCAACCCAAGGCCCGAGGACGCTCCCCGCATAGGAGGGCGGCGCCGGTGAAGACCTCGAGTGCGCCTAAGGCCGGCACGGCCCCGGCACAGACCCCGGTAGTGGCTCCGGCGCCGAAAGGCCCGTCGAGCCCCGGAATAGGCGCGTCGAGTGAGGATGAAGGGCTGGAGGAGCTCTTGGAACAGCCCTCCACTCCGGACACATTTGAGGCAGCTAAGGACCTCATTGCATTGTCCGTTGAGGCCCGTACACGTACTGAGGACGCTCCGCCGAAGCTGCCACACAGAGGCAAGCCGGCGATGGTGCGCCCATCACTGTCGCCGTCTCGGCACCGTTCAGGGCACCGGTCCCGGTCGAGCTCCGCCTCGGTGGACTCCCGGTTGCCCTCGGCACAGGAAGCACCGCAGCAGTCGGGCTTCAGCAAGCGGTCGGCACCGACTCAGCAACCAAGCACGAGTCGGCACCACGAGGCGTCGGCGGTACGTTACCCGAGGCCGACCAGCCGTAGTCGTTCCCGGTCCCGCGATCACCGGTACCGATCCAGGTCCAGGTCGGCGAGACGCTGCTCCAGGTCCTGGTCGCGGAGGCGCTACTCCCCAAACCTGGACCGGCACCGTCCTACGGCTCCGCCGTGGCCTTCCAGGTCACCGTCTGTGGTCTCGGAGACTGACTCGGGACGGTACGGCGGGTATGCCCATAGGGCACAGGCTAGCAGGGACTACGAAGCCTGTGGCCGTCCCCAGTGGGGCCAGCCGAGCCAATGGCCATTCTGGACACCCTGGGCCTATCACCAGCAAGGGCCCCCATCTAGGACCTCGAGATCCGGGCCATCAGGGTACCGATCCCGCTCCCCGTGGTACCGCCCGCCATCGCATAAGGAGGCAACAGTCTCTAGACCGCAGGAGCGGGAGGGAGTTGACTCGGCACCGAGCACGGTACCGTCCCAGTCCCATACTGTGGGTCAGGCCCCAGAGGAGCAACCGGTCGATGCCGGGTTGCAGGAAGATGAGGATGGGCAGAAGGCCCCGACCTCTTCCTCCTCGCCGGACGAGGCAGTAGCGGGCACGACGGTGTCTGGCCCTCCCCCGATTGACCATCGGGCGCACCAAGACCTGCTTCGTTGGGTAGCCCTCAATCTGGGCTTGCAAGCGGAGGAGACGGTAGAACAGGAGGACCCCATGGTCGATATCCTGAGCCCGGAGGAGCCCTCCAGAGCCGCTCTCCCGATTATATGGACAGTCCAGTCCAACTATAAGACGGTGTGGCAAACGTCGGCCTCCAGTGCACCAACTGCAAGAGGCGTGGAGAGGAAATACTTCGTCCCATCTAGAGGATTTGACTTCCTCTTTTTACACCCGTCTCCTTGTTCGCTGGTGGTCTCGGCGGTCAGCGAGCGAGAGCGTCATGGCCAGCAAGCTCCTGCGCCCAAGGGCAAGGAAGCTAAGCGATTAGACTTGTTCGGGAGGAAAGTCTATTCATCTGGGGGCCTTCAGCTGAGGATCGCTAATCAGCAAGCGATTCTAAATAGACACAATTTTAACTCTTGGGCATCAGTCTCCAAGTTTAAGGACTCCCTACCACCTGACGCGCATCCTGAGTTCACGGCCCTGGTGGACGAGGGGATGGCGGTGGCCAAGACCTCTTTGCAGGCCTCCCTCGACTCAGCCGACGCAGCGGCTAGAACAATCGCGTCAGGGGTAGTGATGAGGCGTTCGGCATGGTTACAGGCTTCAGGCCTTCCGCCAGAGGTGCAGACCACACTGCAGGACCTCCCATTTGAAGGTTCGGGCTTGTTCTCCGACCAAACGGACGCCAGGCTACATAGCCTTAAGGACTCGCAAGCAACCCTTAAGTCGTTGGGTATGCATACCCCGGTGACACAGCGCAAGCCTTTTAAACCTCAGCCACCACAGAGGCAGTACCACCCTCGCCCTCGGCACGAACCGTACCGCCGTCGTGGCAGGGATAACAGGCGGAGACGTAACAATATGCCTAACCAGGGCCAAGGTCACGGCCAGGGCAAGCCGCAGCCAGGGAACAAACCAGGCTTTTGAAGCTACGCCCGAGGACAGCGTACCACATTCCATACCGGATCCTCCTCCAAGTTTCAAGGACCGCCTGTCCCATTTCTACCGGGCCTGGTTGCGCATAACATCGGACCGCTGGGTCCTGCGCACAGTGAAGGCGGGCTATACCCTCCAGTTTTCCTCGCACCCTCCCTGCCATCCCCCTTCCCCGTCCCTCTTCAGGGACCCCTCTCACGAGCAACTTCTCATGCAGGAGGTACAGACCCTTCTCGCAGCAGGAGCAGTGGAAGAGGTCCCACCGGACCTAAGGGGAAAAGGATTCTACTCCAGATACTTCCTGATTCCCAAGGCAAAAGGGGGCCTCCGTCCTATCTTGGACCTGCGCGACCTAAACAAGTTTCTGATCAGAGCGTGCTTCCGTATGGTCTCCCTTGGAACTATTATCCCATCCCTGGATCCGGGGGATTGGTACGCTGCCCTCGATATGAAAGATGCCTACTTTCACATTGCTATCAATCCAGCCCACAGGCGGTTCCTGCGCTTCATTATCAACCAGCGCCATTTCCAATTTACGGTCCTGCCTTTTGGCCTGGCATCAGCACCACGAGTATTCACGAAATGCATGTCCGTGGTAGCAGCCTTCCTTCGGAAGAGAAGGATGCGTGTGTTCCCGTACTTGGACGACTGGCTTCTCGTGGGCAGGTCGGAGGCCGAGGTCCGATCTCACGTGACGCTGGCCTTGCAGATGTTCGACAGACTCGGCCTCTGGGTCAATGTGCCCAAGTCCACGTTAGTCCCCACACAGAGACTGGACTTCATAGGTGCGACCCTGGACTCGGTAACCGCGCGGGCAAGCCTCCCAGAGTCACGGTTCCTGACAATTCAGAGGGCCGTAAGCTCAGTCCAAAAATTCCCCAAGACAACGGCAAGGTGTTGCATGCAGCTCCTGGGACACATGGCAGCTTGCACACATGTGGTCAGACATGCCCGCCTAAGGCTCCGGCCTTTGCAGTTGCGGTTTGCCCAAACGTACCGCCCCAACAGAGACCCATTGGATCGAGTGGTGACGATCCCAGATCAGGTGTTGGGCTCGCTCCGGTGGTGGCTCGATCAACAGCAGGTCTGCGAAGGGATCCCCTTCGCTGCCCCACAGCTCACTCTGACGTTAGTAACGGATGCATCGGACCTGGGTTGGGGGGCGCATCTGGGGGAACTGCGGACCCAAGGGCTGTGGTCCAGAGAAGACAAACTGCTTCACATCAATCTAAAGGAGCTAAGAGCGGTTCGCCTCGCTTGTCAGACCTTCCACGCCACCTTAGAAGGTCACAGCGTGGCAGTCCTGATGGACAACACTACCGCCATGTTCTATATAAACAAGCAGGGTGGGTCCCGGTCTTCTCCCCTCTGTCGTGAGGCACTCCAATTATGGGACTTTTGTATAGCCCATGCGATCCAACTCATCGCAACATATCTTCCGGGGATCCAAAACGGCTTAGTGGATCGCCTCAGCCGATCCTACCGAATGCACGAATGGACGTTGAGGCGAGACGTCCTGCATTCAATCTTCCGGAGGTGGGGCTTTCCCCGGGTGGATCTGTTCGCCACCAAGGACAACAGTCAATGCCCTCAGTTCTGCTCATTCCAGAACCTCAGCCCGGGATTATTAGCAGATGCCTTCACGATCCCATGGGGAGGGAGCCTGAGGCATGCCTTCCCTCCGTTCCCGCTCATACACAAGGTCCTCCTCAAGACCCGCAGGGACAGGGCGACAGTTATACTCATCGCCCCGGCCTGGCCACGCCAGCATTGGTTCACGACCCTGCTGGAATTGTCCATAGCCGACCCGATCACCCTCCCCCTCCATCGCGACCTAGTCACACAAGACAAGGGTCGCCTGCTCCACCCGAACCTGTCTTCGCTACATCTCACGGCATGGTATCTCTCTGGCTGAACGATGCAGAACACAGGTGCTCTCACCAGGTTCAACAAATCCTCCTTAGTAGTAGGAAGCCCTCTACAAGAGCCAAATGGAAAAGGTTCTCCCACTGGTGCGAGCCTCAGCACATACAGCCTTTACAGGCCTCAGTTCCGTCGATCCTGGACTACTTACTGCACCTCAAGCATCAAGGGCTTGCGCCCGCCTCGATTAGAGTGCATTTAGCCGCCATTTCGGCTTTCCATCCGGGAGAGTTGGGAGTGTCAGTGATCTCCAACTCCACAGTGGCCCGATTCCTCAAGGGGCTGGAGAGGGTGTTTCCCTACTCGCGCCCGCCTGTCCCTGCGTGGAGTCTGAACCTAGTCCTAACAAAGCTCATGGGACCCCCCCCTTTGAACCCCTAGCCACTTGCTCCCTCATGCACCTCTCATGGAAGGTGGCGTTTCTCGTGGCCATCACATCGGCCAGGAGGGTATCGGAATTGAGGGCCCTCACTTCAGAACCCCCTTATACAGTTTTTCATAAGGATAAGGTGCAACTGAGGCCGCACCCCAAATTCCTCCCGAAAGTGGTATCACAGTTTCACATGGGACAGGACATTTGTCTACCGGTGTTCTTCCCTAAACCCCATACGGACCCTCATCACCGCAGCCTGCATACCCTTGATGTTCGAAGGGCATTGGCATTCTACCTGGAACGGACCAGGTTGTTCCGCAGAACACCTCAGCTGTTCATTGCCATTGCGGAACGTATGAAAGGCTTGCCTGTCTCGACATAGCGCTTGTCGGCATGGATTGTGCATTGTATATGCACGTGTTATGAGCTCGCCAATGTTCCGGCCCCAGAGATCCGGGCCCACTCGACTAGGGCCCAAGCGTCCTCAACGGCCTTCTTGGCGCAGGTCCCTATCCAGGAGATCTGTAAGGCGGCCACCTGGTCGTCCGTGCATACGTTCACAGCCCACTACGCGATCCATCATCAGACCAGAGAGGACGCGATGGTCGGACGGGCTGTGCTACAGTCAGTTGTACCTTGACTCCTACCCACCTCCAATGGTAAGCTTGGGAATCACCTAATGTGTAATGGACGTGAACAATCACTCGAAGAAGAAAGAACGGTTACTTATTCTGTAACTGTTGTTCTTCGAGATGTGTTGTTCACGTCCATTACACTTCCCACCCTCCTTCCCCTCTGTCGGAGTCTCCGGCAAGAAGGAACCGGAGGGGTCGGGTCGGCAGGGATATATATACCCTGGAGCGGGGCGCCGCTCTGGCGGGAAGGAGGGGGCCCTGCCGGCCCGACGGGAGCCGCTAAGGGAAAAAGTTTCCGACGTCCGTGCACGCGGCGCACGTACACCTAATGTGTAATGGACGTGAACAACACATCTCGAAGAACAACAGTTACAGAAGGTAAGTAACCGTTCTTTTTAGAAGGATACTATTATTTGATTGGTTTCAGAGTAGCAGCCGTGTTAGTCTGTATCCGTAAAAAGAACAGGAGTACTTGTGGCACCTTAGAGACTAACAAATTTATTAGAGCATAAGCTTTTGTATGCTCTATATGCATGCGAAGAAGTGGGCTGTAGTCCACGAAAGCTTATGCTCTAATAAATGTGTTAGGCCTGGTCTATACTACCCGCCTGAATCGGCGGGTAGAAATCGACCTCTCGGGGATCGATTTATCGCGTCCCGTTGGGACGTGACAATCGATCCCCGAATCGGCGCTCTAACTCCACCAGCGGAGGTGGTAGTAAGCACCGCCGACAAAAAGCGGCAGAAGTCGATTTTGCCGCCGTCCTCACAACGGGGTAAGTCGGCTGTAATACGTCGAATTCAGCTACGCTATTCACGTAGCTGAATTTGCGTATCTTAAATCGACTCCCCGCTGTAGTGTAGATGTACCCTAAGTCTCTAAGGTGCCACAAGTACTCCTGTTCTTGTTATTTGATTGTACCACTTTAGATAATGAATGACAATGACAATGATAATAACAGTAATAATGATAATTACTCCAGCCAGGAGAGGTTAGACACTTTAGAACTCACTACTCAAAGAATTCAGTGTAGCATAAGAGAGAAATAAAATTCTGAAATGCACAGACCGGTCAAAACACCGGTCAAAACAGCACTTTGAAAGAATAAAATTACAGAGGATATATGTGTATTGCAGGAAATACGAACAAGTACCAGCAACAATATAAATGTGTTGGGAGGTGATGAGTGTGAAAGAGACAGCGAGTGTGAGCTGGGGGAGTGTGTGAGAGACCACGCCCCGCCCCGCCCCGCCCCGCCCCGCCCCTGAAAGCTCCTTCAGACAGTGCAGCAGCCACCAGCAGCTCCGTCCCTCTCTTGGTGAGCCCTGTCCCCTCACCCCACCACCTGCTGTGCAGAGATGGGGTACCTGGGTAGGGGGGCAGGGGACACCCTGACATCAGAGCCCCTCCCCCCCCCAGCAGACAGGAAGCTCCTGCCTAAGGCCGGCCCTGTGGACACAGTTATCCTGGAACAAAGGTACCTTATACTGAGGTCGTTTATTCTCCTACACAGACAGGAATAAGGCTTGGTCTACACTATGAGTTTAGGTCGAATTTAGCAGCGTTAAATCAAATTAACCCTGCACCCGTCCACACAACGAAGCCGTTTACTTCGACATAAAGGGCTCTTAAAATCGATTTCTGTACTCCTCCCTGACGAGGGGAGTAGCACCGAAATCAACATTGCCATTTCGAATTAGGGTTAGTGTGGCCACAATTCAATGGTATTGGCCTCCGGGAGCTATCCCACAGTGCACCATTGTGACCGCTCTGGACAGCAATCTGAACTCGGATGCACTGGCCAGGTAGACAGGAAAAGCCCCGCAAACTTTTGAATTTCATTTCCTGTTTGCCCAGCGTGAAGCGCTGATCAGCACAGGTGACCATGCAGAGCTCATCAGCACAGCCAGAATAAAAAAAGAGCTCCAGCATGGACTGTATGGGAGATACTGAATCTGATCTCTGTATGGGGAGATGAATCTGTTCTATCAGAACTCCGTTCCAAAAGATGAAATGCCAAAACATCTGAAAAAATCTCCAAGGCCATGATGGACAGACGCCACAACAGGGACACAACACAGTGCTGCGTGAAATTTAAGGAGCTGAGACAAGCGTACCAAAAGCCAAAGAATCAAATGGGCGCTCACGGAGGGAGGGGCGACTGACGACTGTAGCTATCCCTCAGTTCCCGCACTCTCCAAAAACCATTTGAAATCCATTTAAATCGAGTAGCCAGCTAATGAAATTCCCTCTTCTATTCTAGGTTTATGCATAGTTCGCAAAGGAAAATAGCAAAACATCAGCCCATATTATCGAAATAGCAGTCCACGCGCGGTGAGAAAACCTTGGCATTATGCTCCTTTTCAAAGCAAATACTCACCAGCAACTACACACCACACCACAGAAACACCAACTCAGGAACCAATCCCTGTAGCAAACCTCGTTGCCTACTCTGTCCCCATATCTACTCTGGCGACACCATCAGAGGACCCAACCACATCAGCCACACCATCAAGGGCTCATTCACCTGCACATCCACTAATGTTATATGTGCTATCATGTGCCAGCAATGCCCCTCTGCCATGTACATTGGCCAAACCGGACAGTCCCTCCGCAAAAGAATAAATGGACACAAATCGGACATCAGGATTGGTAACATACAAAAGCCAGTAAGTGAACACCAGACTCCTTGTTGTTTTTGTAGATACAGACTAACACGGCTACCCCCTGATACTATTTGCTAACTTGCAAAGCAGCAGACGGTATAGTATGGCTGGTAACCGTTTTTGCTAACTTGCAAAGGCAAGGGGATGCTGCTGTGTAGTGCTGCAGTACCGCATCTGTCAGCAGCATCCAGTAGACATACGGTGACAATGAAAAAAGGCTGAACAGGCCCCATGGTTGCCGTGCTATGGCGTCTGCCCGGGCAATCCAGGGAAAAGGGCGCGAAATGATTGTCTGCTGTTGCTTTCACGGAGGGAGGATTGACTGACGACATTTACCCATAACCACCCGTGACAAATTTTTGGCCCCATCAGGCATTGGGATCTCAATCCAGAATTCCAATGGGTGGGGGAGACTGCGGGAACTATGGGATAGTTATGGGATAGCTACCCACAGTGCAACGCTCCGGAAGTCAACGCTAGCCTCGGTACACGGACGCACACTGCCGAATTAATGTGCTTAGTGTGGCCGCATGCACTCGACTTTATACAATCGGTTGCCAAAAATCAAATTCTGTAAATTCGGAGTAATCCCATAGTGTAGACATACCCTAAGTGATATTGATATAAGCACTTTTATACTAGTATAACTGCATCCACACCAGGGAATTATACAACTTTAGACCGTGGTGTTGAAGTGGTGCAACTTTTGAGTGTAGACAAACCTCTCAGGCTGTGGTTCAAATTTAGCCCAGGTTAGCAGTGATTGGAAGCTGTTGTCATCTGATCTCTCTTTGGGGCCTCCTGCATGAAATGGGTTGGGAGGGAATCTCCATAGCGCATACCCCATAGCAACCCAGCCAGGAAACCCATGAATGAACCAGTGGACTGGCCTCCTCACTTGATCCTAGAGCAGGCTGTCTCCTCCAGCTCAAGCAATGAGCGTGGGGGTCCACGTGGGAATGGAGTCCCCCAGGAATGAACGTCTATCCCAAACCTCCCCACTAGAGCAGGGCAGGAAACAGTTTTCCCATCCTGAAAAAGTTTTCAAGGTTTCAATTGTTTTTCCTTTTCTGGTTTGGGACCAACAAAAAAAAAAAAAAAATCTTTGAAATTTTTGCAAACCAAAAAAATCCCCCCAAAACAAAAAAACCAAATGATTCAGGTCAATTAAAATGTTTTGTTTCACTGTCCAGAGAACAAACCACATGGGACAGATGTTGCTTAAAGCCCTTCTGGAAAGCACTCAGCCGCTGTGGCGCTGAGGGCAGGAGAAGAAGCCGTATAAAATAGACCAGAACATGCACCTAGCCTGTGAAGCCGTGAAGGATTTCAGATGTCTGCAGGGCTGGGAGTCAAACACCTAGCAACAGCAATACGGAAAGAGATCAAACCGACTTGGGCTGTTGTTCCTGGGTGAGTGTGCAAGGGGCAGAACATTTATAAACAGGGCCAAACAGCGTAGGTGATTCCACAGCACCCGTCTGCCTGCGTCCGAGAGGGTAAAGCCACATTCTCATTTCCACGGTAAGGCCCCTTTGCCCCACTCTGGCATACTCCCACTTCAAAACTTTACACAGCCAGAGGGGCCTAAGTGAAAAGGAGCATAACGCCAAGGTTTTCTCACCGCGCGTGGACTGCTATTTCAATAATATGGGCTGACGTTTTGCTATTTTCCTTTGTGAACTATGCATAAACCTAGAACAGAAGAGGGAATTTCATTAGCTGGCTGCTCGATTTACCTAGCTGCTGATTCTTGGGGGAGTCAGCTCTGTTTTGCTTTGCAGCTGCTTAACTCCAAGTTCCCATCCCTAGTCTGCTGCCTTGATTTGCACAGGCACTGGGGTAGAAGGCCATTTCTATCTATCGGGTTTGGTAGCATTACTGTAATGTCTGAGCCCCTCCTCTTCCTCCCCTCCCCGCCCACAGCAGGGAAGTGCTGTGACTCCCACTGGACAAAAGGGAACTGAGGCACAGAGAGACTAAGAATAAAACTTTCAAAAGCACAGAACCAACTTAGGAGCCAAGACCCGTTGTCAGAAGGGATTTAGGCACTTCAGAGCCTAGGTCCCAGTGGTTTTCAATGAAACATGTTCTTAAGTGATTTAAGTGCTTTTGAAAGTTGACCCTCACTGACTAGCCCCAAGTCGCACAGGAAGCCTATGGTGGAACAGGAATTGGAGCCAGGGCCCTGTGCATCCTAACCACTAGACCATCCTTCCACCTCACCTGTTAAACTGGGCACTTACTGGGCTGATTTCTCTCCCGCCAGTGTTAAAAGCTGTCACTAACCTGGCGAAGCTGGGCTGATTGGGAAGGGCTGGCTCCTTCACAGCTTGCCCGGCTCCGCTGAATAGCCGGCACATGCAGGCCAGATGATAAATTCTCAAGGGTCTGATTCTCATTTACATTGAGGCTCCGTTATGCCACTCTGGCAGGGCCTATAAGTGGCCATATGCCAGAGAGGCATAAAAGAGCCTCAGGGTAAGTAAGAATCAGGCCCTCAAGTACTGTGCTACTTAGAGGTACCCCACCCATCAAGCAAAACTGTTTGTCATTACAGAGTCTGCTCTGTGCCTACTGTACCTGCTGGGCTATCAGATATCAGTTCCCAGGGCCATGCAACTGTATCTTTTTATAATCCAGACACTGCTTTTCTCCTAGGGTCATGGGAGGATAGGTGTGGCGAACACACACTTTGCCAGGCAGCAACATATTGACAAGGACATTCTTCTAGCAACACATAATAAGTTCTCTTGACAATAACCTGAAACAAGAATCCTAGTTTACGTCAACATAAAAGGCTATACAGAAGTGCCATTACCCAATTGACCCTTATTTCCTTGGTTGGATTGAATGGAAGTTATGCAGTTCTTTGCTACCCTTTATTCTTCCTGCCCTCTCTTCTTTGGACTCACTTTGGGACTCTAAGGTTACTGTGTAAAAGCTCATGTTTAGCCGGAAGACAGAAAAACAGGTCTTCAGTGAATGTGGGCGGCTTGGCAGCTTGAGAATTTAGTCCCTTATTTTTACAATCATCTTTCAATTTAAACAACATGCGTTTCAAATTACTGGCTCCTGCAGAGCTGGAGATCACAGTTCATTGATGGAGAGATCTCAAGGCCTCCCAAGGAGGAAGTTCCACATCAGAATCTCCAGCCCTCAGTTTATTTTGGAGACTCTACATACAGAACTGAATTAGATGCCACTCTATGCTCTGTTTGTTGGCTGATTTTTGAAAGGAAACAATTGTATTCTGCAAGCGTTGGCCAGTGCCACCCTAGAAGTGCGTGGTCAGCCCTTCCATAACTTTGACTTCTTCTCCACCAAATTGTTGTTGCAACTGAGAAGGACTTGGAATTAATTCCAAGCAGAACAGAGGGGAAAGAGAAAGTTCTGTACTTCTGGAGTAAACAGGATTCCAGGAGCCAGGCGTACCCGTTACCTTTCTGGGTGAAACTTTCTTTTAAAGAAATGCTTTTCCCAAACTGCTTCCCTGTTGGAAATTCTGTAGAACTTTAGAGTAGTTTGGGTTTACACCACTTCAGTCTGTATCACACTTCCATCCACGATATGTCCCCCAAACCATTCCTAGAGCTCAGACAGGTGCTCGGTGAGGATGCTCTGCACTTTGCGTTTGGTCTGGCTTGGAGAATGGGTGGTTGGGGATCCAAGTGTCATGCTGGGGCTATCATTTTTCCAGGCTCAGGTCAGGGCTCAGTTGTGCTTTGCCCCTAGAGAAAGATGGACTCAGATGGGTCTCAGATTTCTCTAGAGGAGAATATTGCACAGCAAGTTGTCTGCTCTGTGCATGGCCATCTTTTGTCCCTGACAAGTGATACAGTGTCTCCTAAATGTCCCTTTGCCTCATGTCACCTTCACACACACCAGAGTAAACACATGACCTGAGACAATGTTTGTAGCTTTTTCCAGCGCGCCCTTGAATTCATAGTCAGTCTCCCTGGAATGATTGCTGACTGCATGGAAGGGAAGTGACCTTCCAAGAAGCACTCCTGGGCCCATGCTCAGGAATCCAGCTTTTAATGCTGACAGTCTTGCCCAGTTGCCTCTTAGCCTCTGACTTGCCTTTTTCAGGGTGGGAGCCTGAGAGAGTCATAGTAAAGGAGCTGGTGTCCTTGGTCCCTTTCACTTTGGTGTTTGCTGTAGCTAAAGAGCTGGGTCTGTTGGTCAGTGAGCACCTCTGAGAATGGATAAAGGTCCCCTGACCATGCTAATATTTACAAATCTCCCAGCAGCCGTCACCCCTGCAGGTCAAGTGGGTTCTGGACACACCTGTGCCCTCAGCGAAGGGGGACTGGAGCTGCACTTCAGGGACTCTGCTTTTTCTTCCTTGACAGATTCCAGGGCCTGTCATGGACAACTACTCGTTTGCTTTCCAGGCTGTCCCATGCAGGGCATCATCCCTCTGGTGGCTGTGAGTTGCAGGCCTGTCAGTATGGCTGGGGAACCTCACTTCTAGGTGTCATGACAGGGGCTTGGGTGGTCAGGCCTAGTGGTGGGAGAGGCCAGAGCAGAGTCAGACTCAAAAATCAGGAGTAAGAGCCAAGGGTCAGAGTGGGGTCAGGAGTCCAGGAGCAATCCGCAAGGCAGGTCTGTCATGACAGCTGGCAGGGGAGTCCCCCTTCTTGCATAGACACTCCTGGAACTCCCTGGGCTAGGGCACCTGGACCAATCTGGGGCCAGGAGGGAAACTTTCAGGCCGGCCTTGCGAGGTGGGCCTGCCTGTGGAGTTTATGTGTGTCTGTGTGACCGTACGTACAGCCCGTGTGGGGTAGCTGCATGGGGGGGTCACTGTCCACACCCCGCAGAACCTCACACTAGGTCCCTGTTTCATCACGCGTGGGCATGGCAGTCCCTTTGCTTTGCCAGTGCCTGGCCACGATGGTAGGGTTACCATACGTCCGGATTTTCCTGGACATGTCCGGCTTTTGGGGGCTCAAATCCCCGTCCGGGGGGAAATCCCCCAAAGCCGGGCATGTCCGGGAAAATCGGGAGGCTCGGCCGGGGCCTCTTTGTCCGGGGTCGGGGGCATGGTGCCGGGCCGGGAGCGCGGTGCTTGTCCGGGGTCGGGGGCATGGTGCCGGGCCGGGAGTGCGGTGCCGGTCCGCCGGGCCCGCGGGGCCGGCAGCCGGGGCCGGGGTCGGTGCGCCGGGCCCGCGGGGCCGGCAGCCGGGGCCGGGGTCGGTGCGCCGGGCCCGCGGGGCCGGCAGCCGGGGCCGGGGTCGGTGCGCCGGGCCCGCGGGGCCGGGGCTGGGAGCCGGGGGGTCCGCCGGGCCCGCGGGGCCGGGAGCCGGGCCGGGGTCGGTGCGCCGGGCCCGCGGGGCGGGGAGCCGGGGGGGGCGCCGGGCCCGCGGGGGGTGGTCGGTCGGGGCCGGCACCCCAGGGCCCGAGCCAACCCAGGCTGGAGCCGCCGGGGGGCCAGCCTGGGCCGCGCCTCCTCCCCCCGCCCCCCTTACCTGCTTCAGGCTTCCCGCGAATTAAATGTTCGCGGGAAGCAGGGGAGGGGGCGGAGACTTTGGGAGGGGGCGGAGTTGGGGCGGGGGGGCGTGGGCGGGGCTGGGGGCGGGGCCAGGGCCCCGGGGAGTGTCCTCCATTTGGAGGCACAAAATATGGTAACCCTACACGATGGGGGCATGCAAGAGAGTGAGCTGGTGGAAGCCAGTGCCCTGTTTGTGTCTCCTGCTGAGTGGTGAGTCTGTCCTGGGTCTGTCAGGCTGGCGCTAGGAGGCCCCTGTGAGATCCCTAACTGCGTCCAGGTAGCAGCAGCAGTTTTTTCCAGCCAGAGCTGGCTAGGAGGGCGTTACCTTTCCTGTCAGATACAGGGTCTCACTACAGCTGGCCAGGCCTCGCTCACCGCCAGAAGATATATTAAAACATGCTCTGCATGAGCCGACCTTAGGGACTGCTTGGCAGCTCCAACTAGTACAAAATGTACCTGTGCCCCCAGGGCCTGATCCGCCCCCCTCTTGCTTGCACTGAGTCAGACCTCACTCTGCACGTAGACCCACTGAAAACCACTGAGGTCTGGTCTGCACTACAGACCTATTCCAGCATCACTGTGTCGCTCTGGGGGGACGTAGTTATACCCCCGTGTGGACAGCGCTAGGTCAGACAGAGCTCGCCTGTCCCCATTAACGCACTCCAGCTGCACTGCTGCAGCGTTTGAAGTGTAGAGGTGCCCACGGGCTCTGCCTGCCCTTGGAACCAGGGGGTGAGTCCAGCTCAAGGAGACATGCCTGCACTAGCTCTGATGGGTTCGGGTACAGCCGTGGCAAGGCAGGCACGGGGAGGGGCTAGCCACCCCACACATGTAACTAGCATGTCAGACGGGATTGACGCGTGGTGCCACAGCTCCCCTCTATTGTCAGCGCTCCAGCTCAAGCAGAGCTAGTGCGGGCAGCTCTCCTCCTTTCCTGGGGCCTGCTGCATTGGGCGCATTACGCTCCTGCTCCACAGACCCCACTAGCTCTAACTGCAGAAGCAGAGACAGCCAGGCTCCATCATGCTGTGGCATCTGCCAACATCCTGGGGTCTTTGCAGTCACAGGGGCTGCCCCTCCAGCACTCCAGGCTGACCTCCTCATGGCCATGTCTCCACGTTCCTGTGATCTGAGCTCTCTGCAGCTGTCAAAACTGTCACACAAGGGCTGCTAACATGCCTACATGCCATAGCTGGAATAGCTGGGCCTGCGCTCCAATCATTCCTTTCCAGCAGGACCCAGAGCACATCCCCCCCCACCCCGCCCCGCACAGGGCCCTCACCTGGGGAGGTCTGCAAGACTTGTTCTCTATAGTATCCACACAAAATTGCTAGGGGAGGTGGGAAGGTGACAGGCTTCTCAGCCAGCAATCCTCCCCTGAGGCCCTGCTGGGTGTCTCACTTCCCACAGATGCAGCCAATGCCACCACCAGGATGTCCCAATGCCAGGGGGAGTCCAGCAATGGGGCAGATCCAAGGTGATGCTGGTGTGAAGGGGGAGCTGTTTGGAGAACTAGCTGAGCCACTGACCTCCCCTCCCAGCAAAGCCATCTGCCTCCATCCCTCGCAGACTCTGGGTCCAGCTGGACTCCTCGCTAACCGTGAGTGAACCATGCCAACGCAACGCAGCACGGCCTGGCTCTTTGTCCCACTGAGTGGCTGAACTACATAGAGAGGCTGATGAATCTGAAACACTTTGGCTTAGGAGGCCAGGACATGCAGTCATGAGCAGCAGGGCTGTGCTTGTGCAGGAGGCAGAGCTTTCGTGGGGCTGGGCTGAGTCTCTGGGTATGTTAGGGTTACCATATTTCCACAAACAAAAAAGAGGACACTGGGGGGGGGGGGGAAGCCCCGCCCTAGCCCCGCCCCACCCCATCCACTCCCTCCCACTTCCCACCCCCTGACTGCTCCCCTCAGAACCCCAACCCTCCCTGCTTCTTGTCCCCTGACTGCCCCCTGCTGAGAACCCCCTACCCTAACTGCCCTCCCCAGGACCCTACCTGTCCCCTGACTGCCCTGACCCTTATCCACTCGCATGGGTGGCAGGGTTGTAGAAATTTTGGTGGTGCCCAGAACCCCCCACCCCACCTGCCTAAGGCTCTGGGAGGAGGGTTGGAGGTCTGGGGTGCAGGTCCTGGGCTGGGGATTAGGGTGCAGAAGGGGTGCAGGTTCTGGGATAGAGTTTGGGTGCTGGGTGCAGGCTCCGGGCTGGGGCAGGGGGTGGGTGTGCAGGAGGGGGTGAGGGGTGCAGGCTCTGGGATGGAGTTTGGGGGTGAGAGGCGGTGCAAAGGGAGGGGGTGCAGGCTTTGGGAGGAAGTTTGAGGGCAGGAGGGGGTGTGTGGGAAGGGGGAGGGGGATTGGGAGGGAGTTTGGGGATAGGAGGGGATGCAGGGGTGAGGGCTGTGGGTCTGGGGATGAGGGGTTCATGATGCAGGAGGGGGCTCAGGGATGGAGCAGAGGATTAGGGTGTGTGGGGATGAGGGCTGGGGCTGGGGGGTTTGGGGTGTTGGAGAGGCTCAGGGCTAGGGTGGAAGGGCAGGGTAAGGGCAGCCTGTCTTCCCATTAGTGGATGGGGGCACTAGGACCCGGGGGCAGCAGACAGCAGTTGCTGCCGGCTCTGGCAGTACACGCAGACAAGGGAGAGGCAGGCAGGGAGGGGGGACCCACGGAGGGGGGGATGCGCAGAGGGGGGATGGCAGGTGGAGGCTGGGGACCCATCCAACACTCCCCCGCTCCCTGACTGCCCCCCCCCGACGCCTCTTACCATTCTGGCTCCACGTGGGTCGGTTTGTGTGTTACACAGGACTACAGAGAGAGGGAGGGGGGAGCAGGGGAGGGCTCTGGCTGCTGGAGGCCAATGGGAGTGGGTCAATCGGCCTAGCCGCCCAATCAGCAGCCACACTCTGCATGGAAGGGAGGGAGGGAGGTGAGGGAGAAAAAACCCCCGGACATTTTAACCTTGTTACCAATTCCTCCCGGACGGCTATTTAGAGACGCAAAAGCCGGACATGTCCGGGGAAATACGGACGGATGGTAACCCTAGGTATGTCTACACTACAGGATTACTCCGAATTTAAAGAATTCGATTTTGGGCAACCGATTGTATAAAGTCGAGTGCATGAGGACACACTAAGCACATTAATTCGGCGGTGTGCGTCCATGTACCGAGGCTAGCATCTTTTGGAGTGTTGCACTGTGGGTAGCTATCCCATAGTTCCCGCAGTCTCCCCTGCCCATTGGAATTCTGGGTTGAGATCCCAATGCCTGATGGGGCAAAAAACATTGTCGCTGGTGGTTCTGGGTACAGCCTCACCCCTCCCTCCGTGAAAGCAACGGCAGACAACCGTTTACCGCCTTTTTTCCTGGGTGAACTGTGCAGACGCCATACCATGGCAAGCATGGAGCCCGCTCAGCTCAAGACAGCAGTCATGAACATTGTAAACACCTCACGCATTATCGTGCGGTTTATGCTGAACCAGGACCTGAAAAACCAGGCTACGGCAGCGCGGCGACGAGAGTGATGAGGACATGGACACGGAATTCTCTCAAACCGTAGGCCCTGGCGCTTTGGAGATCATGCTGTTAATGGGGCAAGGTATAGCCGTGGAACACTGATTCTGGGCCTGGGAAACAAGCACAGACTGGTGGGACCGCATAGTGTTGCAGGTCTGGGTCGATTCCCAATGGCTGCATAACTTTCTCATGCGTAAGGGCACTTTCATGGAACTTTGTGACTTGCTTTCCCCTGCCCTGAAGTGCCAGAATACCAAGATGAGAGCAGCCCTCACAGTTGAGAAGCGTGTGGCGATAGCCCTCTGGAAGCTTGCAACACCCAGACAGCTACCGGTCAGTCGGGAATCAATATGGAGTGGGCAAATCTACTGTGGGGGCTCCTGTGATGCAAGTAGCCAAAGCAATCACTGAGCTGCTGCTACCAAAGATAGTGACTCTGGGAAATGTGCAGGTCATAGTGGATGGCTTTGCTGCAATGGTTTCCCCAACTGTGGTGGGGCGATAGATGGAACCCATATCCCTATCTTGGCACCGGAGCACCAGGGCAGCCAGTACATAAACCGCAAGGGGTACTTTTCAATGGTGCTGCAAGCACTGGTGGATCACAAGGGAAGGTTCACCAACATCAACGTGGGCTGGCCGGGAAGGGTTCATGACGCTCGCGTCTTCAGGAACACTAATCTGTTTAAACGGCTGCAGCAAGGGATTTACTTCCCTGACCAGAAAATAACCATTGGGGATGTTGAAATGTCTATAGTTATCCTTGGGGACCGAGCCTACCCCTTAATGCCATAGCTCATGAAGCCATACATAGGCAGCCTGGACAGTAGTCAGGAGCTGTTCGACTACAGGCTGAGCAAGTGCAGAATGTTGGTAGACTGTGCTTTTGGACGTTTAAAGGCTCGCTGGTGCACGTTACTGACTCGCTCAGACCTCAGCCAAACCAAGATTCCCATTGTTATTGCTGCTTGCTGTGCGCTCCACAATCTCTGTGAGAGTAAGGGGGAGACCTTTATGACGGGGTGGGAGGTTGAGGCAAATCGCCTGGCCGCTGATTACGCGCAGCCAGACACCAGGGCGATTAGAAGAGCACACCAGGAAGTGCTGCACATCAGAGAAGCTTTGAAAACCAGTTTCATGACTGGCCAGGCTACGGTGTGAAAGTTCTGTTTGTTTCTCCTTGATGAAAACCCGCCCCCTTGATTGACTCATTCCCTGTAAAGCAACCCACCCTCCCCCTTCGATCACAGCTTGCTTTCAAAGGAAATAAAGTCACTATCATTTAAAAATCATGTATTATTTATTAATTGATTATAAAAAGAGGGAGAGAGATGGGGTTTGGGAGGAGGGGAGGAGGGAAGGAAAAGGCCACTTCAAAAGTTCAAAATAATGGCAGCCTTTTGCTTGGGCTGTCCACTGGGATGGAGTGGCAGGGTGCATGGAGCTCCCCCCCACCCCCGCGTTCTTATACGTCTGGGTGAGGAGACTATGGAACTTGGGGAGGGCGGTTATACTTTGGGTTGCAGCAGCACTCTGTGATCCTGTTGCCATTCCTGAAGCTCCACCAGACGCC
Organism: Chrysemys picta bellii; assembly: GCF_011386835.1. Lineage (NCBI taxonomy): Eukaryota > Metazoa > Chordata > Testudines > Emydidae > Chrysemys > Chrysemys picta. Next base: position 2,882,741 of record NC_088815.1, read on the forward strand.
AGAGCATTTCCATTTGCTCACGCAGCAGCCCCAGCATCGCATCCTGCCTCCTCTGATCTTCCTGCCGCCACCTCTCATCTCGAGGGTCCCTCCTCTCCTCACCTTTGTCCCTCCTGTCTTCACGTTGGTCCCTCCTGTCCTCACGTTCACTGGCATCTTTCCTGTACTTTGATGCCGTGTCCGTCCACTCATTCAGATGAGCTCTTTCATTGCGGATCGATTGCATGATTCCCGAGAACATTTCGTCTCGCGTGTGTTTTTTCCGCCACCTTATTTGAAATAGCCTTCGGGATGGAGGAGGGAGGCTTGAAAAATGTGCAGCTGCGGGAGGGAGGGAAAAAAGGGAGAGAAGTATTTAAAAAGATACATTTTACAGAACAATGCTTATACTCTTTCATGGTGAGCAACACTATTCACATTACATAGCACATGTGATTTCGGTACAAGGTCGCATTTTGCATCTTATATTGAGTGCCTGCAGCTTTGGTATTAGAGATCACAGACGCAGGGCCGGGCAACAGAATTCGGCTTGCATGCAAGCCATGGTAAGTCATTGTCTTTCGGCTTCTGCAACCTTCATTAAAGCAGTGCCCTCCTTTCCCATACCAAGCAAAGCCCATTGAGTGCTGCGGTTTTCCTGTTAACGTGCAGCAGCAGAATCCAAATTAACCCCCCCCACACCTATCCAATTCTCTGGGATGATCACTTTACCCCTCCCCCCACCGCATTGCTGGTATCAGGGAAGATCCCTGCAGAAACCAAACTAACACCCCCCCCCCCCGTCCAATTCTGTGAGATGATCGCTTTACTCCTCCCCCCACTGTGTGGCTGGTATCAGAGAAGATCCCTGCTAACCAAACGTGAAAAGCTCAGCGCCAATGATCCCCCCGCACCCCCAACCCCCCGCCCGCTTGGCTAACTGCAGGGAAGGATTTATTTTCAGCCACAGGCAAACAGCCCAGTAGGAACGGCCACCTCTGTCCCCTTAATTAAATTCCCATATTTCAACCAGGTTACCATGAACGATATCACTCTTCTGAGGATAACACAGCAAGATAAAGTATGGCTGTTGCTTGAATGCCAACAAACACCGGGACCATACGCTGCCAGGCTTTGTCATGCAATGATACCAGATTACTTGCTACTAGCATGGCATGGTCAAGTGTCCTACCATGGAGGACGGAATAAGGCTGCACTGCCCAGAAACCTTCTGCAAAGGCTTTTGGAGTACCTCCAGGAGAGCTTCATGGAGATGTCCCTGGAGGATTTCTGCTCCATCCCCAGACACGTTAACAGACTTTTCCAGTAGCTGTACTGGCCGCGAATGCATCCCAAGTCCTCAGGGCAAATTAATCATTAAAAAACGCTTGCTTTTAAACCATGTTTTATATTTACAAAGGTACACTCACCAGAGGTCCCTTCCATGGCTTCATGGTCTGGGATAATGCCTTGGGAGGGTTGGGAGGGTACTTCAGTCAGGCTGAGAAAAAGATCCTGGGTGTTGGGGAGAACAGAGTGCTGTGTGCTCTCCGCAAGCTCGTCGTCGTCATCCTCCTCATCATCTTCCCTGTCTGCAGAATCCTCAGGCATGGCTGAGATTACCCCCTCCTCGGAATCCACGGTCAGGGGTGGGGTAGTGGTGGCGCCCCCCCCCCCTAGAATTTCATGCAGCTCAACGTAGAAGCGGCATGTTTGCGGCTCTGACCCGGACCTTCTGTTTGCTTCTTTGGTTTTCTGGTACGCTTGTCTGAGCTCCTTAACTTTCACGCGGCACTGATATGAGTCCCTATTGTGGCCTCTCTCCATCATGCCCTTGGAGATTTTTTCAAATGTTTTGGCATTTCGTCTTTTGGAACGTAGTTCTGCTAGCACGGAATCCACTCCCCATATAGCGATCAGATCCAGTACCTCCCGTACGGTCCATGCTGGTGCTCTTTTTTGATTCTCGGACTGCATGGTTACGTGTGCTGATGAGCTCTGCGTGGTCACCTGTGCACTCCACGCTGGGCAAACAGGCAATGAAATTCAAAAGTTCGTGGGGCTTTTCCTGTCTACCTGGCCAGTGCATCCAAGTTCTGATTGCTGTCCAGAGCGGTCACAGTGGTGCACTGTGAGATAGCTCTCGGAGGCCAATACCATCAAATTTTGTCTACACTAACCCTAATTCGAACCGGCAATGTCGATTTCAGTGCTACTCCCCTTGTCGGAGAGGAGTACAGAAATCGATTTTAAGAGCCCTTTATGTCGAAGTAAATGGCTTTGTTGTGTGGATGGGTGCAGGGTTAATTTGATTTAACGCTGCTAAATTTGAACTAAACTCATAGTGTAGACCAGGCCTGTCTGTGGAATGAACTTGCCTGGGAGCTAAGGATTGTCCCAAACCTCCTGCCTTCTGCTCCAAGTGCCAAGTGCGCTCCTCCAACTTGCCTTGCGTCACCGAGCAGCCTGGACATATTTAAACACAACCCTACCAAAACAAAACACGGCACTTCACACTGTTCACCCTGGAGGAGAGACAATGAGAGAGGAAACAAACCACACGACAGCTGTTAGTCACGGCCTCTACTGCATCTGTGGAAGGTGCTGAGGTGGTGCTGGTGACGAGGGTGAGATAAGAACCTGAGTTGAACGGAAGCGAATAGTTTTGTGGGAGCTGCAGTAATGGCCATGCAGGGACCCTGACAATGGTGCTGAGCTGGCCCCGGACATGTGCCCATTTCTGGATGACTTATTGAGCAGACTGGACAGACATTCCTCCCTTTGTCTTCCCTCCCTTCCTTTATCAGTTAATGATTGTAGAATGTTTCAGCCTGTGACATCATCTCCTGTAGGCTGGGCAAATTGTCTCTGAACCAGGTTCATGCCATAGCTTGGTATAAACACTGAAACCAATGTTCTATCGGAATCTCATTGACGTCCTTTCCATCGGAGTGAGTTCAGACTCCCAGTCGCCCAGGGCTCGGGCATAACGTGGAAGTGCCCAGTCTGAGGGTGTCACAGCGCTTATAGTTTTTCTCCTGAGTGGATAAACATCCTCTTAAAATTGCAGCCTCTGCCCAGCTCTCTCCACTTTTTCCATTGGCAAACGCTGATTTCCCCTGTTTTATTTCTCAGGCGCTAGCAGTCAACATGGTCCCATTTTGTAGCTTCTTTGATTGTAGCCCACCATGTTGTCAGACGCACAATTCAGACGGCAAGTCCTCCAGGGCATGGACTGACTTGTTCTAGCTTGTACAGCACCTAGCACAATATGCCCTCAAGCACAATATGCCCTCAATCCTGACTGGAGCCTGTGTGCTACTTTCCTATAAATACTTGTTAATAAAGGAATGTGCCCAGAGGAGATGTTGGTTGTTACTCTACTGCACAGCTGAGAGGGGTAGTGCAAGGTAATAAAGCTGCACTAGTTGGACATGCTCTAAAAATTAGAGGCGTTTTGTTTATTTTACATTTCTTGGAAAAAGAATTGCATTGCTGTTTTTAATTGTAAATAGATTTTTCAGTCTGTGGGACTTTGCCCGGCGGCGGATTGTAATGATGGGAAAGTAGATTAAAGCCTGGGGTGATCCCCTTCAAGCCCTGACCCTGCCAGCCACTGAATCGGTGTCTTGGAGCTGCTCCATGTTTTTGTGATATATTCCTCTTCACTGACATATTAAGAAAAAAAACATTAACACGTAGGCCCCAGGCCTGCAATCAGACCCATGACAGCCCAAGATCCCGCCCAGAGACATCAGTGGGGCTCTGGGCAGGCACGAGGGTCCATCCATGCAGATCCCATTGCAGGGCTGGGACCTTGGCATGGTTACACACATGGTTACCAGGCACACACCTGGCAGTAGACTAATGTGTGGGCTGAATAAGGTGGTGCATGCTGGGCCTGCCCCTCTCCCAGCACTGCCAGCTCCTGCACTTGCATTGCAACTCTGTTGATTTTGGGGGGATTTTTTCTCTGTCTCATGAAAACATGACAAAAGGCACCAACTTCTGAATGATCCCCTATGCAAAATTGGTGCCCCTCCTATTCCTGTCAATGGGGCTGAAGCCGGCATGGTGCCCTACAGTCTATCTGCATGTGGGTGTGAGTTGGTCCTTAATAAAGTTGGCTACCACCTCCCATTGTAGCAATATCAGTCAGTGGCATGTGGCGCTGGGCCCATGTTTGTTCTCTGTCTGTGCTCACAGACACACAAAGTGTTACCCAAGTGCTGGAAATGTAAAGCCAGGTAATCTGGGGGGACTGTACATTGGGAGTCCCTTGTTCATATTGTAGTGCAATGTCCTCACTGGCCATTGACCTGGCAAAACGACATTCGAGCTTAGCTGACTGTACACGTGGAATTCAGCCAGGAGCCAGAATTGAGCTCTAACCCGAAACCATTCTGTTGCCTTAACTGTGCTGCATCCCTCCCACACATTCTGGCTGTGGCCAGGCAAGGGGTGAAGACGGGTCGATGGCCAGGACTCAGTGTGAATTACTGAGCTTGGAGCCGTGAGCGGCTGCTGGCGCAAGGATGCTTGGTTAGCAGAGGGCACTGGGGGTTCCTGGCTGGGAGGCAGAGTGGCTTGTGCATTATGGCTTTTGTGGAGCCCCAGCAACTGGAGACAGATGAGTCCTGTGAGGTCACTTCTGGTCCAGTGCACCTTGAGGCATCCTCTCCTGCAGTGTTGTGCTAACACAGGAGTTGACAGCCTGGTAATGCCTGACAGCACAGGGGCTCGTTCCCGACACGGGTGTGAATGAGTGCACGTCCTGGATGGGAGGCTGTGAACCTGCTCAGATCCCCTGAGGCTGACTCACAGCCTAGCACTCTACTTCCATACGCAGGCTGGCGTGAGGGTCGCAGTTCTGAGCAAGAGACGTGTGCAAGGACAGCCCATTCGCTGACAGAGCTCAGGTCAGAGTCCCTTTGTCCATGCCCATCTCTCCCACATGAAGGACACGTTCCAGTGCAGTGAGAACAGGAGCTATTCACACACACTTATTAATATTAATGGAAGTCACACATGCCATACTATAGAAATCACATCCCTAGGGCTTTATCTCACCTAGGCAGGTGTCTTCAGTGTCACATATGTCTTCCACTTGGCAGGGCCCATACCCGTGTCTAGGCCTTTTGGGCCACATGCACTATAAGGATCAAGCAACAGGAAAGAGCCGGAACCAGCAGGAACCAGCCCTGTTGAAAGGAACTGCCTAAGCTGAAATCACAGTCCTTTCTGCAACCACTTAGCCCTGAAAATAGAACAGGAGTCCTTGTAGCCATACCAACTGTAAGAGGCCAATCAATTGGCCTCTTCCACCTTTTCATGATGTATAAATATCTTCTTGCTGTATGTTCCATTCTATCCGTCCGACGAAGTGGGCTGTAGCCCACGAAAGCTTATGCTCCAATAAATGTGTTAGTCTCTAAGGTGCCACAAGGACTCCTGTTCTTTTTGCAGCTACGGACTAACACGGCTGCGACTCTGAACCCTTAGCCCTGAAAGATGAGTTCAGTAGGATTTCTTTTAGGCTAAACCAACTGAGCGCCATTAATCAAGGCTCAGCACCAACACAATCTTGGGCTGAAGGGGAGCTGCTGCTCATCTCTTGAGCGTCTGAGGGGAGCTCCAGAAGGGAAGGGCTCTACCCAGAAGGGAGTGTTAAGTGTAATGCCCAAGAAATGCAAAATCCCGAACCAGTCTCAAGTGTGGTTCATGTCCGATGCCCTTTCTGCTGACGAAGAGCGGACAAAGTGCCACTCACCACTGTGCATTTGCTTATGTGCAGAAAACAGCTCAATAAAACCTGATCACCGAAGGAAAAGGAGGAGATTGGATGATTTTAGCAGCAGGAGGACATAAAAATAGAAACCTGTAACAAAACCACCTTGCCACCTCTCCCTCGCCAGGCATTTGTATGGCTTTCAGCACCATCATCGCTGCATTTCATACTAATGGGAAATTGTACCCATTTCCTTAATCAAATAATAGACATTGAGCGATTTGACCAGAGTGGGGATTGTTTTTAAAGATTAGGAAAAAGTACAACAAAACTGCATCTTCTTTTCAGAGCATTCACTGGCGAGGGTGGGTAAATCCCTCTAACAATGTCTGGCAAATATTCCCCGTGATCAAGGCTGGATTTGCGTTGCCTGTGTTCATAGTCCTGTCTCATTCCCTTTCCACGAATATTCTAGCCAGCAATTCTACCTTGAAACAGTGACTTTCCTGCAACTGGTCCAGAATGGGCAGGTGAAGTCTGATGTTCAAAACATGAGTATTTACACCAGAAACCTGGTTCACAGTGTTTTGCTGAGACTAGACAGGGTGTTTGGAGGTTGCATCGCCCGGACCTGCCCCTGAAATCTCCCTTTGGAGACCTCATGAGATAAGTGACTTTGCGATCAAATGTGCTGCTGAAAAGCCTTTTTTTGCTATTTAGCAAATTCAAATCTTCCCTGAGCTCTCAAGCAAAACTGCAGGGAGAGCGCACAGGAAACGCTCAGACCCATAATAAATATTAGACGAGAGCTGCTCTTTGCAGACTTGATACACAGCACGTCCCTTAGGGCCTAGACCAGCACGTCCTGTAGAGACTGCACCAGGACACACGCCCAGGAGATCCGTATGCTAGCGCTGCCCTGTTGGCCTGAGCGGTTAGCAATATCCTGACAGGGCTCTTGCCATTAGGAGGGGAAGATAGTGACCCGCGTCAGGTATTTCTGTGGTGCACAAGGCCCTGCTTTCCTGAACACAGCAGGAACAAACAGAAGTGGGAAGTTCCCTTGCCCAGAAATCCCCATCCAGCCAGCTCTGTGCCCATGAAGCTCTGACCTTGGCTGTAGCATTAGGGCATCCCCAACTGCATCCCCATCACCATGTCACTCTGCCCTGCTCAGGGCAGGTCTATATCAGAGTTCTCAGCCCGTGGGTCACCAGAATGTTTCAAAGGGTCACATGGCAGCTCCGGTCCCATGGGGCTGGCTGGGCTCGCCTCCCTGGTGCAGGCACTGCAACCTCTGATGTCCCAGTGCCACTCTGGGGTAGCCAAGTCGTCATGACGATGGGAGCCCGGGTAGGCCAAATCTCAGTGGGTGGCACAGCCACCCCATGAGCCAGGGCACAGTTCCACTCACATCAGTTTGGTCCAGTCACGGGGGTGGGGCCAAACCTGGGCAGCGCTGCCACCCCGGGGGTTGCAATGCCCAGAGCCAAGAGCCAAGCCCAGCCAGCCCCACAGCACAGGGGCTGCAGAAGCCACCACTCTGGGGTGAGTGTCGGGCAGGACCCAACCCCCCCGTGGGGCAGGACCTGACCCAAACCATCCCAGGGCCTCCACCCCCAGACTATTTACTGCGTGGCAACAGGCCATAACCATTTACAGATGGGTCCTGAGACCATCAAGGTTGAGACCTACTGGTCTAGGGGACCAGGGAGGGGAAAGATGCCTGCTCCTGCTGTGAGATCGCTCCTGGTCTGCCCTTGCTAACGCTATGGGAGCTGCACTGCTGTTAGGCCAATGGCGTGAGCTGCAAAACCTCAGTTCAGAACAGGCAGGGAGTGGTCCCAAGTGTCTGGTGCAGGGGAGGGACCCCCACGTGGTGCCCAAAGGGGGCTGAAAGCACCTGCCGCCGTGTGTTGTTCAGATCCCTAGCAGTGGGAGACGCCTGGTGAAGCCGCAGGAAGCCAGCTGGATGCAGAATCATAACCCCGGGGCTGGAATGTTGCCTTTCCAGAGACAGCGGCAGTGTGCAGCCATCCTGCACACGTGGCCTCCTCTCACCCTGCATAAATCTGCACTGACAGCTCATCCCTCCACCCACCGGTCCACACAAGAGTTACTCATCTCAGCAATGAGTTTTTCAGCAGAACCAGCTAAGGGACAAAGAGAAAATTCTTTGCAGCCATTAACTTAAAGCCAATCAGTCAGTAGCACAGAATGGAATGCAGCAAAATCCTCCCCCTCCCAGGCCCTAGTTTAAGATGTGACAATTCTTTCCAAGAGGTCTTGAACCCATTTGCTCAACTAGATTTCCTGACTTTACCTGTAACACCAGTTACGACCGGCCTGCCCCATCCCCATTAACTCAGCCAGTAACATTCCCAACAGGCACTGGTACCACTGAATCAATTCTGTGTCCTCCATTGGGTTGAGGCAGGAAGTGCTCCTGTATCAAGTCTCGCTTTGTTGGAGACAGAAACTCAGCTTCAGTGATTGAGCAGGGCAGGGAAGATTAAGGTGCGACTTGATCACAGTCTGTAATTAGCGACATGAAGAACAAATATTTATTAATGAGCTCTTCAGTCTAGCAGGGAAAGGTCTAACACAAGCCAATGGCTGGAAGTGGAAGCGAGACAAATTCAGGCTGGAAATAAGGTGTGCATTTTTAACATTGAGAGTAATTAACCACTGGGACAATTTACCAAGGGGTGTGGTGGATTTTCCATCACTGACCATTTTTAAATCAAGACTGGCTGTTTTTTCTAAGAGATTGGCTCTAGTTCAAACAAAAAATTACTTAATGGAAGTTCTCTGGCCCGTGTTCTGCAGGCGGTCAGCCTAGAGATCACAGTGCTCCCTTCTGGCCTTGCAATCTCTGAAGCATCTTTCTGTGCTGTGGCTGCACAGTGCCTGGTATGATGGGGCCCTGGGGGATTGGTTGGGCTGCTAGACCCTGCTGCAGTACAAATAAATAATAATTCATTGAGAGGCGCTCTCCATTAGCATTGACGGGGCGGTAGGGGGAGGCCAGCCCCTGTGGTGACAGGATGAATCACTGTTTACTTGTTAAATGCCAGCAACATGCTCAGCCTTGAATGAATCACAAAGTCAGGCCACACAGAGGCCAAGTGGGCCCTGGCTTTGAGGATCCTGACTCTTTCTCTCAGATCTTCCCTGCGAGAAGCAGGGGTGGAAACGCTGACCCGTCCCCTGGGGGATGGCGACGGAGGGTTAGTTCACCTGTTTAAACAGCAACATAAGCACTAAGGGCAACGTTTGCAAAGCTCCCAAGCCCAGGCCCTCCAAGGTGTGTCAGCTAAGCTCAGGGGAGGTAGGGACCTAAGTACCTTGGAAGAGATGACGGAAGCCACCACTGAAAATCAGAGGGGCTCAGGTGCTGGTTACAAGGTTACCCATGAACTCTCCAGGCTGCACAAAACTCCTCCCAGCAGCCCCCAGCCTCTTGGAACAACTTACTCCTCATGGAACAGTTCAGAGGTGGGATTTTTGCAGCACTCTTTGGGATCTGGGCACATGGGCTAAATCCTGGCTCCAGGGAATCAGTGGGAGTCGCTAATTGGCTTTAAGGCACCAGGATTTCACCCATTCCTTTTAATGGGCATTGAGTGTAAACCCCCTGGATGTGGGAATGTTGTGAGCAAAGTCCCCCAGGGCAAGCAGCTGGGCTCCGTTCATGTGTCCAGAGCCTGGGGTGACATCCCCCCGCCCCCCGCAACATCTTCATACACATCCATGGTGAGTGCAGACTGGGGCTGCCCTGAAGTACTCCTGCCCCACTGCAGGCCAACATGGGGCTGAGTGCAGAGAGCCTGTTGGGGAGGAGTGGAGGGTGGGGAAACACTTCTCCCACAGGGCTGGCCAAGACTGGCCCAGCTGGCATGGCCTAGGGGAAGGCGCTGGCCTAGAAGAGCTGTATGAATCCTCTGGGAAACGGGGGGTGCAAAGGACTGGGAAGTGCAGGGGGTGGGGGAGCAGGAGCAAGACTGGTGCAGGAGGCTGGGAGGGGGATGGAGGGGTGGCACAAAGCCAGGGTGCACTGCTCAAAATGCCAGGTGTATACATGGAGAACGGACTGTAGAGCAATGCTCTGTGATACCAGAGATGGCGTGAGGTGTGGTTTGGGGACAGAATAATGGTGCACAGAGAGGGGGGTGTCCAGTAGCAGGGCGGGATGGCAGAGGCTGCAGGGGACTAGGTGGCATGTGAGACCAGGCCATACAGCCAGACATGTGGGGCAGGAGGCATGAAGCCAGCAGTGACTGCTCTTCTGTCCAGGTTTATATATATAATAAAAATGAAGTCCCCGGTCACTACCATCTGCAAGAAGCCTCCAGTTCCAGATTACAACTAGCTCAGTATTAGCCAGTCTGGACAGGACATTGAGCAGGTGGCAATCATCAAACACTTGGGCAGCATCATAGATGGAGCTGGAGGATGTTCAAAAGATGTGAATACTCACACAGCAGCAGCCGTGCCCTGTTCCGGGTCCTTCCGTCACCTCAGTGGAGATGTCAGGACATCAAGCTTGCACGAAGGCGCAGATCTAGAGAACCAGGTGATAACAGCTTTGTTCTGTGGCAGTGAAACCTGGGCACCGAGGAAGGCTGAAGAACAACAGATTGACATTTCTTATGCTCATCAGACTCATCAGCTGCTTTCTAGTAAGTGACAGGACAAGATCCACAATGAGGACATTCAAAGCCTCCATCAGCACTGGTCTGGTGCCAAAGGCTTTCTTGGTATGGACATGTTATTAAGTGAATAGAGGTACTTGTGGCACCTTAGAGACTAACAAATTTATTTGAGCATAAGCTTTCGTGGGCTACAGCCCACTTCTTCGGATGCATAGAATGGAACATATATTGAGGAGATATATGTACAGAGAGCATGAAGATCTGGGAGACAGACCTGTCCTTGCTTACAGACAAACCCCCAACCTGAAGCAAATACTCACCAGCAACCACACACCACACAACAAAAACACTAACCCAGGAACCTATCCTTGCAACAAAGCCTGATGCCAACTCTGTCCACATATCTATTCAAGAGACATCATGATAGGACCTAATCACATCAGCCATACCATCAGGGGCTCGTTCACCTGCACATCTACCAATGTGATCTATGCCATCATGTGCCAGCAATGCCCCTCTGCCATGTACATTGGCCAAACCGGACAGTCTCTACGCAAAAGAATTAATGGACACAAATCTGACATCAGGAATCATAATACTCAAAAACCAGTGGGAGAACACTTTAACCTGCCTGGCCATTCAATGACAGACCTGCGGGTGGCTATCTTACAACAGAAAAACTTCAAAAACAGACTCCAACGAGAGACTGCTGAGCTGGAATTGATATGCAAACTAGATACAATCAACTCGGGATTGAATAAGGACTGGGAATGGCTGAGCCATTATGAACATTGAATCTATCTCCCCTTGTAAGTATTCTCACACTTCTTATCAAACTGTCTGTACTGGGCTAGCTTGATTATCACTTCAAAAGTTTTTTTCTCTTACTTAATTGGCCTCTCAGAGTTGGTAAGACAACTCCCACCTGTTCGTGCTCTGTGTGTGTGTATATATATCTCCTCAATATATGTTCCATTCTATGCATCCGAAGAAGTGAGCTGTAGCCCATGAAATCTTATGCTCAAATAAATGTGTTAGTCTCTAAGATGCCACAAGTACTCCTGTTCTGTTTGCGGATACAGACTAACACGGCTGCGACTCTGACACCTGTCATGAAGATGGAAGATCAATGAATTACAAAGCTTGTTGGCCAAGGAATGCTGCTTCACAGGGGGCAATCAGCTGGGTGCCAAAAGCGACAGTGGTGCAATAAGATTGCCCGTGATGGACATAGACTGAGCATCCAGCCAGACCATATTAAGGACCTGGCTAGCGATTGATCCGAGTGGCACTTGATCTGCAAGAAGGCTACACCCCTTTTCAATTTGCCTTGGCAGTGATGATGAAATATGGACTGCATGTAACATTTCTGTACATATAGACTGGGCCCAAGACATGGCTCCCAATCACCTTTCCCAATCCTGGCCCCTGCACCTCCCTCCCCATCTATGCCCAATTCCTCCCCTGCACCCCCTCTCTTCTGCCTCCCCCAGTTCCCCCATGCCTGCCTTCCTCTGCACCTGGCCCAAGTGTACATGTTTAACTATTTTAACACAGGATCCTTATACATTTTTTAAACCTCAGAAATTCCCCCCCCAATGCTTTGTTAACTCCTAGATCAGACTGCTAAGTGCAATTCAAAATGAGACGGTCTGTCCCACATCAGAGCAGTACAAATAAATAAACATAAAATTCTGACACCAACCCATAACACCCAATTCATGTTCAAGTGGTCCCTCCCCCACAAGTAAACAGAAACATTCTCAGTGACCTCCATCCAGACAACCTGAACTCTGCACCTGTAGTTCTGTACACCTTTTATATGTCTTTTGGCTAGAAGTACCACACTGGCTCCATGATTAAGCTCACACTGAAATTTTGCACTTTTAAGTATGGATTATACATCTCTTTCTTTGTAAGTACCAGAGTAAGATCCCCAGAGCGTAGATTTAATTCTCTGTGAATCTGCAATAAATCTGGTCATTAGTTTATGAATTAAAAGTATTTATAACTCCCCCCCCCACACACCCCTTTGTATTTAGCTTAGACATTCTTCTCACCTTCTCCAGACTTAAAGAAGACCTCGGTAAGCTGAAAAGCTTGTCCCTTCCATCAACACAAGTTGATTCAATAAAAGATATTACCCCACCCACCTTGACCCTTTTTGTAATCTGATGAATGAATCATATAATTTTCAGATTGTCCTAGCTAACTAATGAGATTTAAAAATTGGTTTACTGGTAGATTTTAAGTAAATCAAAGACATAGGTTACTTTGTAAAGGTAATAATCTGTATATAATTAATTTATTTACATTATTGATTGTAACCATTTTTTTGTTTACACCACAGCAGCTATAACATAAAAAAACCATTCATCAATAGTTGACAAGTAAAATATTCCACATGAGTTGTCAACATTTAACATTTTTGACAGTGGGCATGCTGATGCCTGAAACTCTTCATAGATTCATAGAGTTCAAGGCCAGAGGTTGTGGAATCTCCATCATTGGGGATTTTTAATAGCAGGTTGGACAACACCTGTCAGGGATGGTCTAGATAATACTTAGTCCTGCCTTGAGCGCAGGGGACTGGACTAGATGACCTCTCAAGGTCCCTTCCAGTTCTATGATTCTATGAATTAGATCATCCCATTTGACCTGTATATCACAGGCCATTACACTTCATCCAGTTACCTCTGGCTTGAGCCCAATAATTGGTGTTTGGCTAAAGCATCTTCTGGACAGGCCTTGATCTGAAGACATCAAGAGATGGAGAATCCACCACTTCTCTTGGGAGTTTATTCCAATGGTTAGTCACCCACACTATTAATAATGTACTTTATTTCCAGTTGGAGTTTGTCTGGCCTCTTAACATAAGAACATAAGAATGGCCGTACTGGGTCAGACTAGGTTACCATTCGTCCGGATTCTGCCGGACATGTCTGGCTTTTTTGAGTTAAAAATAGCGTCCGGGGGGAATTTGTAAATGTCCGGATTTCCCCCCCATGGAGAGCGTGCGCGGCTTACAGGGCAGCCGGCCGGATCGTGCCACTCGCACGGGGCTCCAGCAGCCCGAGCCCCTCCTCCACTTCCCCCTCCTCTCCCCTGCAACTTGAGACCACTCCCCTCCTCTCTCTCCCTCCCTCCCCCTCCTCCCTGCATTCGCAGATCGCCGGCCGGCCGTTCGCCTTGGGACTCCAGCAGTCTGGAGCTCCGACCCTGCTCCCCTCCCCCTGCTGCCGAGCGCGCTGCTCTGCAGCACAGTAAGGGGGCCAGGGGGTCAGAGAAGCGGCAGGGAGGTTCTGGAGGGGGTAGTCAAGAGACAGGGAGCAGGGGGAGGGTTGGATGGGTCAGGAGTTCGGGGGGGAGCTGTCTGGGGGTTGGGGGTGTAAGGTTTTGGGTAGTCAGAGTACAGGTGTGGGGGTCTCAGAAGGGGGCAGTTAGGGGACAAGGCACAGGGAGGCTTAGGTAGGGGGTGGGGTTCTGGAGGGCAGTTAGGAGCAGGGGTCCCAGGAGGGGGCAGTCAGGGGACAGGGAGCAGAGGGGTTTAGATGGGTCAGGAGTTCTGGGGGGGGCTGTCAGGGGGTGGGGGTGTGGATAAGGGTTGGGGAAGTCAGGGGACAGGTAGGGGGTAGGGTCCTAGGGGGCCAGTTAGGGTGGGGGGAGGGTCTCAGGAGGGGGCAGTCAGGGGACAAGGAGCAGGGAGGCTTAGGTAGGGGGTGGAGTCCTGGGGGGCAGTTAGGGGCAGGGGTCCCAGGAGGGGGCTGTCAGGGGACAAGGAGTGGGGGGGAGGGTTGGGGGTTCTGAGGGGGCGGGAAGTGGGAGGGAGTGAAAGAGGCAGGGGCGGGGCTAGGGCAGGACGGGGGCGGGGCTCGGGCGGGGCTCCTCCCGTCCTCTTTTTTGATTGTTGAAATATGGTAACACTAGGTCAGACCAAAGGTCCATCCAGCCCAGTAGCCTGTCTACCGACAGTGGCCAATGCCAGGTGCCCCAGAGGGAGTGAACCTAACAGGTAATGATCAAGTGATCTCTCTCCTGCCATCCATCTCCACCATCTGACAGACAGAGGCTAGAGACATCATTCCTTATCCATCCTGGCTAATAGCCATTAATGGACTTAACCTCCATGAATTTATCCAGTTCTCTTTTAAACCTTGTTATAGTCCTAGGCTTCACAACCTCCTCAGGCAAGGAGTTCCACAGGTTGACTGTGTGCTGTGTGAAGAAGAACTTCCTTTTATTTGTTTTAAACCTGCTGCCCATTAATTTCATTTGGTGGCCCTTAGTTCTTATAGTGTGGGAACAAGTAAATAACTTTTCCTTATTCACTTTCTCCACGTCGCTCATGATTTTATATACCTCTGTCATATCCCTCTTCCAGCCATTTGTTCTTGTTCTTGTTACAGAGCCTTTTAGTGCCCAGGGTTTTTTCCCAGGGTTAGTGCCAGGCTCCTAACTGCCCTCCAGAACCCCACCCCCTACCTAAAAAAACACTTAGACCAGGGATAGTCAATTATTTTTTGTCAAGATCCAAATTTCTTGGTCAAGATATAGTCAAAGTCTGGACTCTAGAGAAACACCACAAGTGCCCCTGTTCAATGAACACATAAAATGCTGTGAAATATATCCAGGGCCTATATTGCTTATATTTTTACTGCATTAAATGAAAAATAAAATAAAATCCCTGTATAAAAATTAAAATAACCTCCAAGAAAGATGTAATTTATCTGAGACTTTGAGAAAGTACTTAGATAAAATGTCAAACAGATGCAAATATTAGCATTAAAAACACTTTCAGACAACTGTTTCAAGTTGTGAATGAGTTTTGTCAAATACAATTATTGTAATGTAGACATATCTATATATAGATAGATAAACATATTCAAAACTTTTCAGCCATTTGTGGTTTATTTAACATAAGTACCAGAGTTTGAAAGAAAATAACACTTAGTACACATGAACTCTTTCTCTTTTATGGTTCAAATCATTCCAATAACAAATACACCCCTACCTACATGTTTATTAAGCAAAAGAATCATGAATTACTGTGAAATACCTATTAAAACTGTAGTATCACTACTGAAAATGTAATTTTATACAGCAACACAAATTTAAAATGAAATAGGTGTGAATAATGTATAATGACTTTACTCAAACCTGACTTACGCAAATCCGCACTTACGGAAAAAGTTCTGTAAGCTAGAAATAGGAGGGTTTTTTTGTTTGTTTTCTGCGTAATTGTTGGGTATACGTTTCTGACTTATGCAAAATTTGAGTTATGCAAGGCGTTCCGGGATGGAACACTTGCATATGTCGGGGAGTGTCTGTAGTGCTCGCCAGCAGTGGGAAAAATGACAGGTCCTCTGCTGGCCAAGGGCCTTGACGTTTGGAGTGAGTTCAGTCCAAGCAAGATAGAGGTGACTGCACAGATGATGATCAGTCAGAACAGAACGATTACGAGATTTAATGTTGTTCAGTGTCGCGAATGCGACTCACACACACATGTGCCAAACATAGCCAGAATGGTAAATGCCACCTTCAGCTCCAGCTGTAGTTTTGCTTTTTCAACATCTGGAAAGGATGCTTTTGCTTGATCACACCAAATACCATTTGCTTGGGGCTTCAGCCCAGCAGGAAGCATGCCCAGACTCAGGGCTTCAGCCCCGCCAGGAATCGGAGCTTCAGCCTCACGGGAGACGCGCTGGGACTGAAGCACCCCCTGCGCATGTGAAGCCGTAAGCCCCAGTGTGCCTCCAGCAGGCTGAAGCCTGAGTCCTGGCGGGGTTGAAGCTCTGAGTCCCAGTGCGCCTCCCGTGGGGCTTCAGCCCTGCAGGAAATGCGCCTGGACTCAAGGCTTCAGCCGCCAGGAATCCGAGCTTCAGTCCCACGGGAAGCGCCTCGGGACTGATGCACCTCCCTGCAGGCTGAAGCCCTGAGCGCCCTGAGCCCTGCAGAAAAGGCTCTCGCGGTCCGGATTTGGACTGCGGGCCACGTATTGACTACCTCTGACTTATACACTGTAATCAAGTCACCTCTCAATCTTTTTGATGAGCTAAACAGACTGAGCTCTGTCAGTCTGTCACAGTCAGGCATTTTCTTTGGCCCCCAAATCATTTTTGTGCCTCTTCTCTTCTCTCTCTCCAATTTTTCAATGTTCTTTTAAAAAGGTGGCTCCAGAACTAGATGCAGTGTCCAGAATCGTCTCACCAACGCCGTATACAAAGGTCAAATCACGTCCTCACTTCTCTCCTGTTTGTCCAGCCAAGGGTCGCATCAACCCTTTTCGCCACAGCATCGCACTGGGAGCTCGTGTTCAGCTGCTTGTCGCGATGGCCCTAAATCCTTTGGCGCCCAGGAGACAGTGACCCAGTCTGTACTGCGGCCGGTGCTCCTTGCTCCTAGTTCTATAACTGTGCCTTTGGCGCTATTACAATGCATATTATTTGAATGGTCCCAGCCAGGGCTGTCCCGAGGGGGGTGCGGGACCCGGGACAACCCCCTCCCCTCCATCCCAGGCCCCTCCCCCCAAACCCCCACCCTGCCTCTTCCTGCCTCAGCTTTGACCCCCCACCCCCACTCCACCCCTTCTCCCAAGCTCCTGCCCCCACCCTGCCTCTTCCCGCCTCTGCTTTGACCTCCCACCCCCACTCCACCCCTTCCCCCAAGCCCCCACCCCCACCCTGCCTCTTCCCGCCTCTGCTTTGACCCCCCACCCCCACTCCACCCCTTCCCCCAAGCCCCCGCCCCCACCCTGCCTCTTCCCGCCTCTGCTTTGACCCCCCAACCCCACTCCACCCCTTCCCCCAAGCCCCCGCCCCCACCCTGCCTCTTCCTGCCCCTACAAGGGGAGATTGAAAAAATTGGGTTTGGTTAGTCTAGAGAAGAGAAGACTGAGGGGACATGATAACAGTCTTCAAATACATAAAAGGTTGTTATAAAGAGGAGGGTGATAGATTGTTCTCCTTAACCACTGAGGACAGGACAAGAAGCAATGGGCTTAAACTGCAGCAAGGGAGGTTTAGGTTGGAAAAAGTTCCTAACTGTCAGGGTGGTGAAGCACTGGGATAAATTGCCTAGGGAGGTTGTGGAATCTCCATCACTGGTGGTTTTAGAGCAGGTTGGACAAACCCCTGTCAGGGATGGTCCAGGTGATACTTAGTCCTGCCTCAGTGCAGGGGATGGGGCTAGATGACCTCTCGAGGCCCCTTTCATTTCTATGGTTTCTGTGATTGTGCAAATCTGCCCGCAGAGCTCTGCCAGCACGTCTCAGTCCTGACCTACAAGCACACCCTGCTTTTGTTCCAGCCTTGGGTTCCCCTGCTGATTTGCCAGGGAACCCTGGTCTTAAACTGATCTGCTGTTATAGCCCTGGGCCGTCCTTAAGATGAGAGGTGCCAGTCTCTGGGCTCGCGTCACAATGTGCCCAAAGGGGGAACTGAGTGAGACCAACAGACACGTTTACTCTTGTGGTGTGAAAGAGGCTGGGAAGTGAGGTCTCCAGAGGAACAAGGCTCATGCACCAGCCCACCTGCTCCTCCCCACATCTCCAGCTCTTCTGGGGCCACTAGGATCGTTGATTCTTGTTGTTGTGTTTCATTTATTGTGAATCCCTCTCGTGCTGAGGTTTCCTCTGAGCCTGCTGGAGCGATTTCTGTGCCACGTGTGGCACTGCAGCTCACGTGCCCTTGGACTTTGGTGTTGGGGACAATAATAACTGTCAAAGATGAGAAGTGACCTTTGCCATTTTAATAAATATTTGCTTGATCAGTACGAGGTTGGGATGGTCTCAGGGACTTACAGAGGGCCCCTGGGACTTTACTCCTGAACCAGACGCCCGTCGCCTGCTCCAGAGGCAGCAGCCAATTGTACCTGGCACCTGACCTGCTACCCCAGCTCCACGCAGCAGCAGCAGCAGCACAGGAGAAGAAATATGCTTGAGCGAACAGATAGACTGTTGCCTTTACTTTGTATCCCTAGATCAGAAATACTCTCCCTGCTCCCAGTGCAATGGGGTTCATAGAATTCTTGCCCATCTAACCTTTCCTCGAACACGTTCCCCCAGCACCGAAATTCTCTGGCAAGCGAGAACGTTGGTGCTGTGGGAAGGATGCTGCAGGGATCGTGGAGGGTGTAGAACAAACCTGAATGATTCCGAATGCATAAAGCAAAAGCTGAGCGGCTTCCTCTGGCTCGCATGTTGTGGCCCTTGATCGAGCAGAGCTATTGCCTTCAGTGGGAGCTTTGCTCAATTCGGGATCACAGAGCACGGCTCTGCGGGATTGTTCAGTAACCTTCTGTGCACAACAATGTCACTGCAGATTGGAATTTCAATGGGAGTCGGCTGCCCCTGAGAAAACCCCATGTGAGCTGGAATCGCTAGAGCAAAATGACCATGGATCCCTGCTAGGGCATTTTACAGGAGCCTTTTCAGAGGAAGGATGGCCCAGCCTGGGACTCGTGAGACTAGCATTAATCCCTGCTCTGCTACAAACTCCCTGCGCAACCTTGGCCAAGTCACTTAGTCTCTCTGTGTCTTGGTTCCCATCTGTACAAGTGCTGCCCTGCCGTACAGGGGGGTTGAGGAGATCAACCCATTAAGGGGTGTGAGCTGCTCCGGTGCTATGATAATGGGGCCAGCTCTGCACCAGAGCTAGACAGATACAGTCACTGTT
This sequence comes from Chrysemys picta bellii, assembly GCF_011386835.1. Taxonomy (NCBI): domain Eukaryota; kingdom Metazoa; phylum Chordata; order Testudines; family Emydidae; genus Chrysemys; species Chrysemys picta. The sequence continues at coordinate 2,901,775 of NC_088815.1, forward strand.
CAGAGCAGAATCACCTGCTATGGCCTGGTCCCCACCCATTCAATTGGCCTTAGGCTCACTATGGCCATTATGGCTGGGCTGGGCTCCCACAGGCTCAGTGCTGCCCAGGAGCGGGAAGCCGAACCACAGCAGCATTTAGCTGGGGTTGCAGCTGCCTCCGTCCCCGTGCGAGCGATGGCAGCACCTGGTTCCCCTGCAGGGGCCCTTCCCTCAGGGCCAGCTTCCTTCTCCCATTGACAGCTGGGACCCTTTCTCCTTCTCAGCCTTTGAGGACTCCCCTTCTCGAGTCTTCCCTCGCCTCCTTTGGGTGTGTGCTCCCACACCAGGGCAGCCCGCAACACCCCGGCCCTAACTGACAGCCAGGGCAGCTCTGCCCACACTCGCTGGCGCTCCCTCTGTCCGTTCGCTCGCTTCATTTCAGACTCCTGTGCACCTGGCTGCCACCCAGAGGAGCCGGGCTGCCATCGCTGGTACCTTTCTGACAGGTCTCCCTCATCTAACAACATTGTCAATCTTTCCAACCACACACACAGCCCAGCAGAAGAGTCTGTCCTATCTCGGGGACTCTGTTTCTGTCCCACCATCCCCACGAACACGATACAGTTCTGCGGTGATCTGGAAGCCTACTTTCGTCATCTCCGACTCAAGGAATATTTTCAACGCACCACTGAACAGTGCACTGACCCACAGGAACCCTCCTACCAACACTACAAAAAGAAGAATTCTGCGTGGACTCCTCCTGACGGTCGAAATGACAGACTGGACCTCTACATAGATGAGTTGAGGGTACCATCCTGGCCACCATGGATGTAGAAGCACTTTACACCAATATTCCACATGAGGATGGACTACAAGCTGCCAGGAACAGTATCCCTGAGGAGGCCACAGCACGCCTGGTGGCTGAGCTTTGTGACTTTGTCCTCACCCACAACCACTTCAGATTTGGGGACAACTTATACCTTTAAGTCAGTGGCACTGCTATGGGTACCCGCATGGCCCCACAGTATGCCAACATTTTTATGGCTGACTTAGAACAACACTTCCTCAGCTCTCGTCCCCTAGTGCCCCTCCTCTACTTGCACTACATTGATGACATCTTCCTCTTATGGACCCATGGAAAGGAGGCCCTTGAAGAATTCCACCTGGACTTCAACAATTTCCACCCCACCATCAACCTCAGCCTGGACCAGTCCACACAAGAGATCCACTTCCTGGACACTACAGTGCAAATAAGTGATGGTCACATAAACACCACCCTATACCGGAAACCTACTGACCGCTATATGTACCTACATGCCTCCGGCTTCCATCCAAGACACATCACACGATCCATTGTCTACAGCCACGCCCTAAGATACAACCGAATTTGCTCCAACCCCTCAGAGAGACAAACACCTACAAGATCTTTATCAAGCATTCGTAAAACTACAATACCCACCTGGGGAAGTGAGGAAACAGATTGACAGAGCAAGACGGGTACCCAGAAATCACCTACTACAGGACAGGCCCAACAAGGACAATAACAGAACACCACTGGCCATCACATACAGCCCCCAGCTAAAACCTCTCCAGCGCATTATCCACGATCTACAACCTATCCTGGAAAATGATCCCTCACTCTCACAGACCTTGGGAGGCAGGCCAGTCCTCGCTTACAGACAACCCCACAACCTGAAGCAAATACTCACCAGCAACTATACACCACACCACAGAAACACCAACTCAGGAACCAATCCCTGTAGCAAACCTCATTGCCTACTCTGTCCCCATATCTACTCTGGCGACACCATCAGAGGACCCAACCACATCAGCCACACCATCAAGGGCTCATTCACCTGCACATCCACTAATGTTATATATGCCATCATGTGCCAGCAATGCCCCTCTGCCATGTACATTGGCCAAACCGGACAGTCCCTCTGCAAAAGAATAAATGCACACAAATCGGACATCAGGAATGGTAACATACAAAAGCCAGTAAGTGAACACTTCAATCTCCCTGGTCATTCTATTACGGATTTAAAAGTCACTATCATTGAACAAAAAAACTTCAGAAACAGACTTCAAAGAGAAACAGCAGAACTAAAATTCATTTGCAAATTTAACACCATTAATCTGGGCTTGAATAGGGACTGGGAGTGGCTGGCTCATTACAGAAGCAGCTTTTCCTCTCCTGGAATTGACACCTCCTCATCTATTATTGGGAGTGGACTACATCCACCCTGATTGAATTGGCCCTGTCAACACTGGTTCTCCACTTGTGAAGTAACTCCCTGCTCAACATGTGTCAGTATATAATGCCTGCATCTGTAACTTTCACTCTATGCATCCGAAGAAGTGAGGTTTTTACCCACGAAAGCTTATGCCCAAATAAATCTGTTAGTCTTTAAAGTGCCACCAGACTCCTTGTTGTTTTTGTAGATACAGACTAACACGGCTACCCCCTGATACATCAAGACTGGATCCGCCTTGTACTCAGAGATACACTCCAGTTCAGCGACAAGCTAGCACAGGTTCTACAGTGCGCGCTGACTGTCATAAAACCTAGCTGCCTTGGCCTGCTACTCCTACAGCTGGGCTGAGGATGAAGTGGGAACTTCCCCTTTGAATCTCACCCTCTGGTGCTTTCCAGTGTGCACACAAAGGAAGGTCTGGGGAAAGTGGGGGGCGGGGAGGGGGGGAGAGGGAGTGAGAGGAGCTGTCAGGGAAAGCCTCCATGTGAATTTGATCCTCCCCTAGGAATCTGGCTGCCCTGACAGCAGCACTTTGTGGTCTTCCAGCCACTGCTAAGTCACTTACAAATGTGCAATTGGATCTCCAGTACGTTTATTTCCAGGAGAAAGTGTGATGCTGCGGAAAGGCCCCTGGGTTCTTTGGGGAGAGGCGGGAGGGGAGAGAAGGGGTCTGACTTATCCAGGGTACCTCGAACAAGTTAAATACATCAACAGAGCAGCAAACAGACTGAAATGAGTGGGGAAAAGATGTTTCTAACCTTCCCCTTATTACTGAGAAGGACCTGTATGCAACCCTCCCCATCCCCCACGTGGATTTTGTAAAATGAATCCAGTTTATTGCAATAGAGCCTCAGGACCAACTGAGACCAGGGCCCTGTGTGCTGGGTGCTATACGGACACAGCACTGACAATCTGAACAGGCAAAACGGACCCAGCGTGGGGACCAATGGGATGGCAGCAAACAGCATGTTAATGACATGATTTGGGGGCGATGGGGTTAATTAGATGGGGACTAGCTAAAGGAAAAGACAAGGGAAGGGAGAGGCATGAGGGGCACAAGGCAGAAGAGAAGAAGTTGAGGAGGGGATAAATCGGGAGGGAGGGGGGATTGGGAGTCAGTTTCTAAACGATGAATAAATCCTAAATTTTCCTAAACGTGAAGCCAATCAGACATCCTAGCTCCACAGCTGCACCCGGTCTCTTCCCATCAGGGTGGTCACTTCACCTTCCTCATTGCAATGAATCGGTGATTGGGTATAGAGCGATGGTGACCGTTTTTCCATCACATTTTTTTCCCCAAAAGGGCTTTTTGACCATGTTTATTGACATTTTCCAGTTGTCAATAAGACTCTGGAAACCAAAAACATTTTTCCATAAAAATTGTTCTCAATTTTTGGAAAAATAAATTCCATTTTTGATATTTCTTTTGGGGGGTCGGTACATGCTTTACCAAAACTAGGTGTTGAAAACCAACGTTTGTTACTGAAAACTGAATAGTTTTTATCAAAAGCAGGTTTCAAAAAGATAAAAATTTTACCACAATTTTTTGTAACTGAAAATTATTTTTCTTAAAAATGAAGCATGTTTACATCCTGTGAAAAATTCCTGGCGCTTTCCCACTGGCTCTAGGCTGGACACTTGCCCCTGTTTGAAACTAACCAAGCAAGAGAGACATGAACATGCCGCTCAGACTGAGGGGCTTGTGGGGCACAGACCAGCCCTTTTGAATGTCTGAGTGGTTTCCAACAGAGGCGCTGACTTTTGAATGGGTTGGGGGGGGACTCGACCCCCGCTCCGCCCTAGGTCCCACCCCCGCTCCACCCCTTCCCCCAAGGTCCAACACCCACACTGCCTCTTCCTGCCCTTGCTCCGCCTCCGCCCCACCTCTTCCCACCCCGTTCTGCCCCCTCCCCAGAGCGTGCCCCACCCTCGCTCCTCCCCTCTATCCCCAGCGGCTCCTGCACGCCGCGGAACAGCTGATTGCAGTGGGCAGGAGGTGCTGGGAGGAAGGGGAAGGAGCCAATCAGTGGGGCTGCTGGCAGGTGGGAGACGCTGGGGGGAGAAGGGGGAGCACTACCCGCAGGGCTGCCAGTGGGTGCTGAGCACCCACTATTTCTTTTCCGTGGATGCTTCGAGACTGGAGCACCCTTGGAGTCGATGCCTATGGTTCTTAGCACTTGGTTCAGCACAGTATGGGCTTACGTCCCACTGGAGTCCAGTCAAAGGAAAACATCATCCTGGTTCCCACACTGCCCTGGGCATTCGTCAAAAGGGGAAAACATTTTCCTGATTGGATTCCACTTTGAAAGCTTTGATCTTTCATTCCTTCTTATCTGTGTTTGTTCTTATCCCCCCACCCCCGCCCATCCCGAGTGCCAGACAGCCTGGAGAAACTTGGAGATTCCGTGCTTGGCGAAAGGGGATAATTAGAGCCGAGGGGTAAAGGGGAGGAAACGGGCTTGTCCTCAGCCTCCTTCCTTTCTGCTCTGTGCAGGGGGCCTGGATGGGCTTGGGAGGTTTCTGCTCCCTTCCCCGTCACGTCTTGGCTTTGAGCTGCGCCATAGGTCTGGGTCCCTGGCTAGAGCGCGCCCGGGCAGCTGCACTGTTAGCTACACTCACATTGCAGCTCCACAGCTGCCCTTGGAGACACCTGTGCACCCGCGGAAGAGGAGGCAAGGACAGCTCCGAGCTCCCTTTTTGATTCCTCCAACCTGAGGGCAGCCAAGAGACCAAACAGCCCATGACCCAAGTTAGAGCAGCAACCGAGCATTGCGAAAAGGGGTTTTGCACCCAGTCCCACCCTCTCCAACCTCCAGTGGGACCCTCCCACTCCTTGCCCCTACTGGCCCGACATGTTCCAGGCATTGGGTGTAGGAGGGGCTGGCACTGCGCCAGCGCAGGGTTCCCTCCTGCCGGGGGAACCCTCGCCGGTCCCTTTCAGGCAGCTCTGTGCTGCTCCGTGGTGCACCGGTTGCCTAGGGGTGACACCGAGGGCAGGTTTGGAAGATAGTGGGTGTGAATGACACAGTCTGGCCTGAAGACTGGGAATTCCCCATTGTTACTGGGAAGTCTAACAGCTCCTAAGCGTCCCCTCTTCCCCCACTACTCTTGAGGGCTGGCCTCCTTCTCTTCTCAGACTGGGTCAGGCTGCTCTGGGAGCAATCACTGGCCCTGTTGTTATTGTGTTGTCTTGTTTTATAATGAAAATAGCTCACAGTAGGTTTTTTTTTTTAAGTGAGCTTAAAAAATGCTGAACTTTTATTTTAACTGGTAACCCTGATTCTTTTTTCAGTGCAGTTCAGGTAGAAAAAATCATGGTTCAGGTTCTGTTCTGGTTCAAGTAAAAAATACTGGTTTGAACTGGTTCTCTGGTTCTGGATCGGTTTTGGTTTGGCTCACTGCTGGGGACGATGCAAACCCCACTGGTCTTTCAGTAGCTAGGCTGAGTTTGTGGAGTTGGCAGTTAGAAGATCCATCGTCAGGGAAACAGCGAATTTCTCCTGGAATCTGCTGCAGCTCTGTCCACATGGAACCCCGGGAAGCTTTACCAGTAACTTTTTAACGCATAGCCACACGCTGATGTTTGTAAAGTGCTTTCAGGCCCTAGGCGGAAGACATTGCCCAAGTGCTTTGTGCTAGGGTGATTTTTAAAGCTAGTTAGAAGAATTTGCTAGAGCTGCGTGAATAGCTCAAAGTGAATAATTTATTCCACAGACTTTGTCTTTCTTCCGTTAACAGATCCAGTATTTCCTCCGCTCATGATTTTATCAGAAATTGTGTGATATTTGGTGATTTTTCTTAAATTCCCAGCTCCTGGAGTCATGGGAATATGTACGAACCTCTGATTTGCAGGGGTGTTGGTTTTGGTTTTGGGATTTTTTTAAAGGAAGTTTCTAGCCCTTGCGGTTGTGAAGAAGAGTCTGGAAACGTGACACAAGTGCACCCTCAAGGCTCAGAACTGATAAGATTAATAGAAACAACCAATAATGCATTATTGTAAAAAAATCTCATGATCTGGAGGGGGACCAGTTAATGATTTTTGAAAAGTTGGAGTTGGCGAAGCTGCAGATTGGCCATGGATTTACTCAGTTGTATTTATGACTGAAAATTCTTTCAGTGAATAATGGTTCATCTGCAGATTGTTCAGAACATGAGTTGTAAACAATCAATTACACATTTGTGCGGTAACTTGTGGAACTAATTGATGTAAGTTACATTGCAACTTTATAGGTTAGATTGCAATATGTGCAATTCAGCCTCTCTAAGCTACTCAGCTAATGCAGTCAGAGCACAGAAACAATGCCATGTGACTGAGGTACTGTGTGGATCAGGAAATTTACAATCAGATATAAGCTTTGTAACTGTCTGTGGGCTCAATATTCTCTTGTGGGTGTCTCTTGCTCCTACACAATTGGTGGCAGTGAGTGGAAAAGCCTCATGAACATGGACATAGGGAAATTCACTTCGGTGTGTGACTAGTCATGGGAAATGTTTGCTGCTCTTGGCTCCTTGCCAGGGTCTGCCTTCTGTCACATTTCGGGGCCATTCACCCAGACGTGGGTGGAAAAGCTTTGGCATGTCCGTCCTGGGCCCCACCCGGCTTTGGGAAGGGAGAAGTCCAGTGTGGTAGCTGTGAGCCTGCAGCGCCTGCTCCCAGGGGCGTGTGGCGCCTCCCTAAAGAGCCCAAACTGTTTGGGAGGAGCAGGAAGAGCATGAGCGGAAGCTGCACGGTCGGATGTGGCCTCACAGAACGCTCCTGTGTTTCCTCGCCAGGCCATTGGCCTTCAGCATGTTACATGGGGCTGGGCAGAGACAGCTGACCTAGTTTGGCTGGTCAGGACTTGGAATGACATCTGTGTGTGTGTGCAATGGCAACGCAGTGCCCCTCTGTCCCCCACGCAGCCCCGAGCTCTTCTCACAGACACACCCACACAGAGCACACACAGCACAGACACACACCCATACGGTACAGTCACAGCACAGACACACATCCGGTACAGCCACAATACGTACACACATCACAGACACACACTCATACACACACCCAGTACAGCCACAGTACAGCCACACACCCAGTACAGCCACAGTACAGACACACACGTACACACATCACAGACACACACTCATGCACACACCCGGTACAGCCACAGCACAGACACACACGTACACACATCACAGACACACACTCATGTACACACCCGGTACAGCCACAGCACAGACACACACCCATACGGTACAGCCACAGCACACACACACACATACACTCATCACAGACACACACCCGGTACAGCCACAGCACAGACACACAAGTACACTCATCACAGACACACACCCGGTACAGCCACAGCACAGACACACACTCATGCACACACCCGGTACAGCCACAGTACAGACACACACATACACTCATCACAGACACACACTCATACGGTACAGACACAGCACAGACACACACGTACACATACACACACACTCATGCACACATACAGCAGATTCAGCACAGATACTCACTCGTGCACAAACACAGAGCACACACACAGAGCACAGCCACACACACTCAGGCACACATCCTGTGTGGCCCAGGATACCAGAACAAACGTCCTTCCTAGACTCTAAGGCCAGGTGGGACCTCACAAAGAACTAGTCTGACCTGCATATCGCAGGCCCCAGGACCTCACTCACCCACTGTGATGTGGTCCTTGGGGTGCAAGCCTGACTGTGGAACTGCTGAGCCCCCTTTACCCACCAACCTGGGCTGCCTCTCGCCCTGGGATGCTGTTGCCAAGCTACAAACCACCGGCAGGTCCTGCACTTACACAGACATCCCCAGGCAGGGACACACCCAGCTGAGTTACATGAATGCTTCTCTCAGCCACTCATGAACCAACCACCAGTCAATTCCCCACCAGCTCCGCAGTCTTGCAGCCCAGAACTGTATTGTCTTGCCCTGGTCAGAAGCCTGACGAGTGTAAATCCATTACCCATCCGCCCCTCCCTCGATGTGGAAAGGACACACACCAGCCTTTGTAAACTGAGCTGAGATTTCTCCCAAGTACTTCAACCAGAACACACTGGTTTAGGTAACATATAAAACAAATTTATTAGCTACAGACAGACAGATGTTCAGTGATTATAAGTAGTGAGCGTAGAGATCAAAGTTGGTTACCTAAGAAATAAAAGTAAATTCTCAGTCAGAGTTCTATAAACTAAACAGGATTTGAATCAAACAGTGTCTCACCCTGATAGATGGTAGACAGGTCACAGATCTTCAATACGTAGCTGGAACTGTCTTCCAGCCCAGGACCACCCTCCCCCAGTTCCAAGTCTTTGTCCTCCAGACGTGATGCCACTTCCCCTCTTTATAGTTTCCTCCAGCTTGCTGGAAACATCTATGCTTGTGATGTGGGGCTTCACCCGCATTGGTCAAGCCTTCTCCTTTGTCTATGTGCTTGCTCGGAGAAGATTTCTGGGATGGTTGTGAGGAGAGTGGATTCCCTTTAATTGGCCATTGGTGCGTCTGGCTACTTCATTGTTGTACCTGAAAGGCTGGTTGTGGGTTTTCCCAACCTTACAACATATTTCAGTAACACATACATAGCAAAACTTCATAACTTCCCATACAATGATAGCACACACAATCCAACAGGATATTAATGTTCAACTGATGAAGAATTTTAAAATGATACCTCACAAGGCACACTTTGTACAAAACACATCATAATTATATGATGGTGGTGAATATGGGGGTTCCAAGGTGCTACTTTGGGGTACAGAGTGCTACACCCACTCCTGCAATGGGCTCAGAGTTCCTGGAATCCTAAAATCTTGATGTAAAGACTTTCAGTTACAGAGAATCCACCATTAACTCTCATTCAAACTTGCTGAGTTTCAGAGCCCAGTTCCAGCCGGAGTGACAATGCCTACACTGCGATTTGTAGCCTGTGCCCTGCAAGCCCGAGTCAATTGATCTGGGCTCTGAGACTCTGTGCCAGGGGTTTTTCTTTGCAGTGTAGACATACCCTTTGGGTCCTTCAAAAATAATCCCAGCCTAAATTTTCAAGGAAAACTAACCAAACAACAGAAACCAAAGCTGTGAGCAGGACATTTAAATCAATACAGGAATTATTATTAGTGGCATAGAATCATAGGATTGGAAGGGAGCTCGAGAGATCATCTAGTCCAGTTCCCTGCACTCGTGGCAGGATTAAGGATTATTTAGACCATCCCTGACAGGTGTTTGTCTAACATGAGGACAAAGGACCATAAACGCATTCCTCCCTTACTTCCTGCTTTTCTATTTATTTTTTCTGTTTCTAATTTTGAGACAGGAGAGGTCAGTTGCCCTGGTTACAACTAGTTACCAATGGGATCTAAAACGTGGGTTTTAGTAATGACATCATGCCAGGGCCATGTTATAGGTTCATAGAGTCCAAGACCAGAAGGCCTTGATATAAGTTCATAGAGTCCAAGGCCTTGACCAGCTGTACAGCACAAGCCAGAGAGCTGCCCCCAAATATTTCCTAGACCAGGTCTTTCAGAGAAACATCAAATCCTGATTTAAAATTGTCAGTGATGAAGACTCCACCATGACCCTTGGTAAACTGTTCAAATAGTTAATTACTCTCACTGTTAAAAATGTACATCGTATTTCCAGTCTGACTTTGTCTAGCTTCAACGTTCAGCCACTAGATTGTGTTAGACCTTTCTCTGCTAGAATGAAGCCCATTATTAAATATTTGTTTTCTCATGTAGATTGTAATCCTTGACCTTTACTTTCTCTTTGTTAAAGCTAAATCGATTGAGCTCTTTGAATCATTCACTATCCTTTCTAATCCTTTCCTCATTCTCATGGCTCTTCTCTGAACCCGCTCCAATTTATCAACACCCTTCTTAATTGTGGGCACCAGAACTGGACACAGTGTTCCCGCAGCAGTCACACCAGTGCCAAATACAGGGTAAAATAACCTCTCTGCTTGTACTCAAGATTCCACTGTTCATTCTTCCCAGGATCACATTCGCTTTTTAGGCCACACTGGATATGTCTACACAGCAAAGAAAACCCCATGGCTGGCCCGTGCCAGACAACTCAAGCTCACGGGGCTCCGGCTGCAAGGCTGTTTCATTACAGTGTAGACTTCTGGGCTTGGGCTGCAGCCCGGGCTCTAGGACCCTGTGGGGTGGGGCCAGCAATCAAACAGCCCTGCAATCTGAGCCCCCAGAGCCTGCGTGGGGTTTTCTTCGCAGTGTAGACATACCCAGTGTCACACTGGGAGCTCATGTGCAGCTGATTATCTTCCATGACCCCCAAATTGTTTTCAGAGTTACTACTTCCCAGGACAGAGTCCCCCATCCTGTAAATATGGTCTACATTCTTTGTTTCTAGATGGATATATTTACATTTAACCTTATTAAAATGGATATTGTTTGCTTGCACCTAGTTTACTAAGCGATCCAGGAGACCAATCTGTTCATTCCCAGAGCTCCGGCCATTTCTGCCTCTCATGGATAACTGGAAGACAGGGCTAATCTATCCTGTCCAGCAGGAGATAAAATGGATTAAGACTTTCCGAATGGTGGCCAAAAAACATGCCATGAGGCCCTAGATAACTTAATTCCCACCAGGGCTAAAAGCAGGCTGGCTGAATCACTGGCTCTCCTGGCTGCGAGAGGATCAAATAATATCAAAGATTTCAGGAAATATGGAACCCTTTCCTGGGCTGCCGGAAGCCACTACATCTGCCCTGAACTGTGCGGATTGTATAGCACATCAAATTGCAGTCTCCACTCTCAGCTCAGGTACCATCAGCTGGAGCTCTGAATCCTTCATCACAAAGCAGCCCCTGTAGACCTTGTGGCTCTTCTCCGGCTTCCGTCTGTTTGGTCAGCACCATTCTTGGGGCTGCAGTGCCCGGCTCTGAACAGGTTATTCCAGTGTAGCGGCCCTGTGGTGCTTGGTTTAGTGTAGTACTCACTGCAACAGGTCCACGGGAAGAGCCATTGATGGAAAGATGGAAAGGACCCAGCCTGACTGCCAGTGCCCAGCCTGAGTTTGTGGCACCTGTAGTTAGAAAAAATACCTTTTGCCTTGCAAGCGGGGCATGGCTGGTGAGGAAATGCGTTCAGCCCAGGGAACGTGGAGCTCCATGGGGCCAGGCTTCAAGCAACATTTTAGGGCAGAAGTGCACTCGCCAGGCCAGCTCCTCAGCTGGTTTAATCAGCCCAGCTCCCAGATCGGGCCCCAGGTGTGAGGCTTTGCTAGTTCAGAGCTGAGTGTGAGGCTGCCAGGAGACCTAGAAGTGTTTCTAAATAAGTGAAAGCACCAGATTGCACTGACTTGTCTGTATTTGCAGAACCTGTTCCCAGGACAGGATACCCATGGAGCCCTCTGCGAGGGCTGAAGACCAGCTCCCTCCTCCCGTCCTCACTTAATTCAAACACCGCTGGTTGCTGGAACATGCCCCTGGTTATTTAATGAACAGCCAAACTGGCACATGACTCAGTAGCGGCACTTCTGGTGCCAAGATGGGATTCTCACAACATGTTTTTATTCATTAATGGAAAACTAAAGCAATGACAGCAGCTCACTGCTACTGGACGAGCAGGTAACCAAGCCGGCCCTCCCCCAGCAACGCCCATTGTTTGTGACTAGGGCCTGGTGTCACCGGCCTGCACTGGACTGGAGACAGAATCATTTGCATTTTATACTCGTCTTGCCAGTCACTGGCAGAGCATCCATCTCAGATTATCTGTGTCACTCACTGGGCTCTGGCCCTGCTAGGAACCTCTGCTGGGTTTGTCTTGAAGGCCTCGTTCGCTCATGAATTAGAAGAGGGGAAAGGCTGTTAGTAAACAGACACTGGTTCACCATTGCAGACACTCCCCAGCCAAAGTGCTGGGTCTGCAGGGCATCTTTCCTGATAGCGATATGGGCAAAGGCCTGCACAGCTTGCTGTCTTGTGCGCTAACAGGCAATGTGGTCCAGGGGAGAAGACAGAAGCTCCTGAACGCTAATCCCTGGCAGGGACTTGCTGTGTGGAGAGTCACTGAATCGCTCTGCCTCCGTCTCTCCCTCAGTGAAGAGGGGATAATGATCCTTACACTTACTGACCTCACTGGGTTGTGGGGAGACTGACCAAAGCCAGACTGGGGAGGCCTAGACGGGCTGTAGCCACACCTCCTGGCTGCAGGCTCGCCAGACCCACAGTGTGGGCCAGAACCTGCTTCCAGGAAGCTCCATGACAAATTCCCTTCCTGCTGGATCTGGCCTTGCCTGCTTCACGCGGTCGCTGGGTCTCAGCTTCCTGCCATGAAATGTCTTGGACCGACATGAGCACAACTCACCTTCCACTGCCTCCATAGCCCAGGGCATCAGCCTGTACCAGAAACCCTCTATCTTCCCACATCCCCCTTGACTGCAAACCCACCCATCCCTTCAGCCAGCACTCCCCACTGCCTGAGCCCCCCGGCTACCGAGACCTGCACCCCTCTTGTCTGGGCCATGGCCGCTGAGCCCTAGCCCTCCGGACTCAGCATGTGCAGCACGCCCCTGCACAACTCCCACCTCTGGCCCCGAACTCCCAGCCCCCTGGCTCCTCTGCCATGCCAGAATTCAGTGCCAAACTGCCCTGCTCCTACGGACTAGCCCCAGCTACCAACCAGACCTCCCTCCCGCCATTCTCCTGGAACGTCCTCTCAGCCTTCCCCCAGTGGGAGAGCGTCATGCTCAGAGCTAGTGCCCATCGCGCCATCTGGGAGCAGCCTCTCACCCTGGCTAAGCCTCCCCTTGGCTCTTCCCTGGCTCTGTGTCTGCCCTTGCCTGTGTGGGGTGGGGGAAGTGGGGGGCTGCAGGAACTGGGCCCATTGAGAGGCCAGGGAAGGTACTGTCTGAGGGGAGGGATGGTCTGGGCCGTCTCACCCATTCTGGCTGTAACTACCCTGTCCCTGAGCCAAGCCCCCCAGCAGGAAAAGCCAGGGCAGGCTGAGCTGCCCCCAGCAGGTTCCCTCGGTGGGAGCAGTGACCTCTCCCCTCCCGGGACAGGTGATGGGAGGAAGGACGAGTCCCGCTGCACCGAGCCCAGCCAAGGCAATGTGGCAGCTGCTGCTCTGTGGCCTTTACAGGAGCTGATCTTTGATCTGCAGAGCTGGCCAAGTCCCTGCAGGACACTCTGACCGGCCACAGCTGGGGAACAGCCAATGCTCCTCCCATGGCCTGGGGCTTGCAGCACTGGGCTATAGAGAGGGGTGGAGAATGGCAGCGGTGTGGGGCACTGGGGCAGGGGCACTAAAGGGGGCAAGGGGCAGGGTACACAGAGGGTCTGGCTCTAGGGATAACGGACATACTGCAGGGCAGGGTAGCAAAAGGACATGTAGGGGTTGGGGACATGGGGGGCACTGAAGGGGGCAGGGCCGTGACTGGGCCAGGGAATGTCAATGGGTTGGGCTCAAATGGTGTTTGCAGAGTGCGTCAGTTCAGTCAGTCCTAGAGTTTATACCTGCATCTACCTGTCCCTCCCCAGACACGCCTGTCTGTCTGTCTACCTATCCCTCTCCAGACACACTTGTCTGTCTGTCTGTCTGTCTACCTATCCCTCCCATACAGACCTGTCTGTCTATCTACCTATCCCTCCCCATACAAGCCTGCCTGTCTGTCTACCTATCCCTCTCCAGACACATCTATCTGTCTGTCTATCTACCTATCCCTCCCAGACACATCTATCTGTCTGTCTGTCTATCTACCTATCCCTCCCCATACAAGCCTGCCTGTCTGTCTGTCTATCTATCTGCATCTACCTATCCCTCCCTAGACATGCCTGTCAGTCTGTCTATCTACCTATCCCTCCCCATACATGCCTGCCTACCTATCTATCTATCTATGTTGGTTAGGGGTGTAAAGTTTGGAACGGGGGAGGGATAGCTCAGTGGTTTGTGCATTAGTCTGCTACACCTAAGGTTGTGAGTTTAATCCTCAAGAGGATGGTTGGGGATTGGTCCTGCTTTGAGCAGGGGGTTGGACTAGATGACCTCCTGAGGTCCCTTCCGACCCTGATATTCTATGAAAGGGGAGTTTGGAGCTTGCTTTCCTGGGTAAAACTCTTCCACCAATGGTGAAAGGCTTGAGTGGAGGAGAGCCAGGGTCACTACAAACAGGCCAGAGTTGCTGACCTACCTGCTGCAGTGGGAGGGAGAATTCAGGCTGACATGGAACAAGTAAAGCTGGGGCCAGATGCAGCCTCTCCCCTGGGAGACTCTGAAATGCCCAATGCAATTTCCTTCCATTTAGATTTTAAGCCATTTCACAGCAGAGGTTTTATGTCCATAAAACGCAGGCACCTGAGCAGCTTTGGCCAGGGCCTCAGGGCTGGAATAACTAACCTGAGGCAGCTTCTGTTCTTTAGGGAAGTTCAGTTCTATTGAAACACCCACCCAATACTGGGCACCAAACCCCTAGACTCCAAGTGGCCTTACGTTCTCCAGCCAGATGTGCGCAGAAACCCACAGGTCAGCTCCTGATCTTGTATTTCCCCTTCTGCTTGCCTCCTGGCCTGTCTAGCAGTGTCTCTTTCTCCTGCAGTTAACTATGCTTTCCCTCTCCATCTGTGTGTCTCCCTATGGTCTTTCCCCTTCCTCCTTCCCTCCCCCTTTTCTCCTTCTGCCCCTGAGGTCCCCTCCCCTATCCTTTCACTCACTGATCCACGGCCATCATGGTGCTGGGTTTTTCACACCTCCACCCCCACCCCGGTAACCCACCAGGGGGGAGGTGAGTGGGATTTCTGGGATATGTATTTGGGCAGAGATGCCATTTGGAGGAGAGAACGCTAGTGAGCTGGGTTCTGGCAATCTCCATCAGCATGATGCAACTGTACTCTTGTTTTCACCAGCGTCACACATGGGTCCAGCAAAGCAAACACTCTCAAACAACCCCCGGGTTTCATTGCAACAGCGGAGAAAGCACTGACTGGGTATGGAATGGATGCTGATCAGAGCCATGGAGAGAAGATGCTGGCAAAGATGCAGAAGATGCCACCGACTGTGAATGCCTCACCCTTTGTTGGCAGTTTTACCCAGACATCTTTGCTCCAATCCCTTCCAAAGCCACATCATCTACCCCTTGTTCCTTTGTCTTTTGCAGGTAAATTGTACCCTGTTGTATCAAATTGTGGTAAGGTTTCAGGCTCCCGGAACCAAGAATGATAACACTGTTTGCTAATGCACCACACGGGTTCGATTCCTTGCTTGAGCGGAGATGTCAGAGCTGCTGTGCAGTGCATTCAAAGATCCCAGCCTCTCCAAGGTGACAGTGAAATGGCCTGGTAGGGATCAGTTCCCTGAATGGGATTTAGCTGTCTCCAAGCTCTTGTTGAGGGAGGGGGCAGAGTGCAGGGCTGGTAAACTAGCTAGGAAGGCTGTGTGGGGAAGTGTGCTGAGGTGGTAAATGGGCAGCAGAGAAGGCGCCTGCGACAGCTTGCACGGTCTAAGGCCATTCCTTACTATGACTCCTCCAAAGTGTCCCCTGCGAGTCCTGCGCATTGTCTGCCATGAGGAGAGCTAGGACAGTGTCTTCTCTAGCAGGGCTTTCTACATTGTGGATAATTTAATTATTTTGTCATAACCCAGGAACCTCTTTGATCCAGCTGTGAGGCTGTGTTTGTGCACCCTTCCCCACCCCCGCAGGAAGTCTGCGGCTTCAAGCCCCTCTGGACTTTCCTCTGGCCTGGCCATTTTCGCTCTCCTCCAGCACTTTGGCCTTTGACCTCACACCCGCTGTTGGTTACCAGCCTGAGAGGCCATGGGGTCTTCAAACTGAGCCTGGGGCTAGGAGCCAGGAACTCACTGGTGTGCGAGAACCTTCGCCTGCTCCTCCAGAGAGGAAATGCTCCTGCCCTTCGTAGAGAGGGGCCCGTCTGCCCGTTGCGCCGAAATCCAAGCCGAGAGTCGCAGCAGCCTGGAGGAGCGTGAGTCTGGCATGCTTACGTTCTAAGCCTGGCTCTCTTCCTGGGTGGCCTTCAGGGATCAGCTCACCTCTCTGGGGCGTGTAAGTGAGACTCCCCAGGGACCCACCGGCACAGGGGGAGGGGAGGGGACAGACAGACGTGTAAGTCAGTGAACGGAGACGCCTCCTTCCATTTGCACATTCCTACAACCTCCTGGCAGCTGGTCCTCTTCCTGCACTGCTGGCCCCTCCCCGCATAAAGCAGCCAGGCGATGGGGAGAAAGGTCGGGGCTTAGTGAGGTGTTGGGAGGTGAGTTTAAATGAGTCCACGGGCAGGGGCAGCAGGTTTGTAGAAATTTTGGTGGTGCCCAGAACATCCAGAGCCCGCCCCCCCAAAGTTTGCCCCCCAACCTGCCTAAGGCTCTGGGAGGGAGTTTGGGTGGAGGGAGGAGGTCTGGGGTGCAGGCCCTGGGCTGGGGCAGGGGATTGGGGTGCAGGAGGGGTGCAGGGTGCAGGCTCTGGGAGGGAGTTTGGGTGGGGGAGGGGGTCTGGGGTGCAGGCTCTGGGCTGGGGCAGGGGTGCAGGAGGTTGGGTTGAGGGGTGCATGCTCTGGGAGGCAGTTTGGGGATGGGAGGGGGTGCGGAGGGAGGGGGCAGACTCTGGGAGGGAGTTTGGGGATGGAAGGGGTGTGTGGGAAGGGGGAGGGGAGGCAGGCTCTGGGACTGAGTTTGAGGGTTGGAGGGGCAGGCTCTGGGAGGGAGTTTGGGAGCAGGAGGGGGTGTGTGGGAAGGGGGTGGGGTGCAGGCTCTGGGAGGGAGTTTGGGTCAGGAGGGGGTGTGTGGGAAGGGAGAGGGGATGCAGGCTCGGGGAGGGGGGTTGGTGGCAGGACGGGCTATGTGGGGGCTGGGGGGTGGCGCTTACCTGGGGCTCCTAGGCAGGGCGGGCTGGGAGGCCTCTGCGCGCTGCTACCCCCAGGCACTGCCCCCGCAGCTTCCTATTGGCCGCAGGGGCGCTTGGGGCAGGAGCAGCGCGCGTGGACACAGACTCACCCCACCCAGGGGCCACAGGGAGGGGCCGGCAGCCAGGTGGAGCGAGCAGGCAGGAAGCCGCTCAGCTCCGCTGCACTGCCAGTGATGGGTGGGGGCCCCGGGGCCGTTTTAAATCGCCCAGGGGATGCACGGGGGGGAGCACCTGGGGGAAGAAGGTGGGGCCGAGGGAGAGACATTGCTGGAGCTGGGCCTCGGCCAGGAATATTCCTGGTGCCCAGGCACCACGGGCCCATAGAACTCGCCGCCCATGTCTACGGGAAACTAGAGGGCTCTAAGCTGGCAAAGTTCACGTATTAGAGGCAGAAGAACGCATGAATTACACCATCATGGTCACTCAGGGCCAAACCGATACCTGTGGTGACCCCCCTGAACTCAGTGGAGTTACCCTGGGGTGAATGTGACCCATAGCTCTCCTCTGAATGTAGCCCTTTGGATGATGAGGGATAATAACACTCTCCTTCTTCCCCGCGGGGTTATTACTGAATGGTCGTGAAGCGCTTTCAAAGGGTGAAGTACTTGGAAAGTGCCAAGACTTCATCAACGGGGGGAGGGATAGCTCAGTGGTTTGAACATTGGCCTCCTAAATCCAGCATTGTAAGTTCAATCCTTGAGGGGGTCACTTAGGGATCTGGGGCAAAAATCTGTTTGGGGCTTGGTCCTGCTTTGAGCAGCGGGTTGGACTAGATGATCTCCTGAGGTCCCTTCCAACCCTCATAGTCTATGAATATCTTGGTTATCCAAACATCTCCTTCACTCCTTTGCAGATGCACTGGAAGGGAATAAGTTCCAGGTGCCAGAGGGATATTATTAATGATGTTTGTATTATGTGTATTACAGTAGTGCCTCCAGGCCCCAACTGAGATTGTCAGGTGGTGTACAAACACCATGCAGGCAACAGGCCCTGGCCCAAAGAGCTGACAGTTCTAAACAGACATGGGTGGAGGGCAAACAGAGGCCCAGCAATGGGTTGTGACCTGCCCAGGGTCACCCAGTAGCTAAGAACTGCTCTAGCAATTGTTTACCAACAGCGCTCATTACAAGCGTAGCCCCTTTGCAGTTAGTGACTCACGTAACAACCTGCGTGGAAGCTGGAGAGAGGAGCACAGGCTGCAGCAGGGAAGAGTTTGGAGGACAGGAAGTCAGTCTGTGTGCACATGGCTGGAATGCCCGCTGCAGTTGCAACATCTCTGTAACTAGCTCTCTTAATACAGAGCCAGTTTAGTTTTACAAGCATGGAGTCCTCTCACGTTATTATCCAGAAACAGTACATGAAACAATTTGTGTCTTGGGCAATCTGGGCTCCTTTGGTGGATTAATTATTCATATGGATTTGCTGAACATTTGCACAAATAATTTACAGTTTCCTGTTTGTTCAGAAACTGCTCACTTTTCCCTGTCTGTGATTTGCTCTTAGATGGTCAGGTCTCCAGGGCAGGGACCATTCCTTTGTTCTGCGAGTGCAGCACCGAACACACTGGGGGTCTGGTCCATGACGGGGGCTCCTAAGCGCTACTGTAATACACCTTAAATAATGTACAGCACCGTGCACAACAGGGTGGGGCTGGTCTATGATGTGGGCTCCTAGGCACTACCGTAATACACCTTAAATAACGTACAGCGCCTAGCACAGCGGGGGGCTTGCTCCATGACAGGGGCTCCTGGGCACTGCCACAATACAAATAATAAAATAATAATAATGCTGTTTGTGCTGCGTGGTTGCTCATCTTGGTCACATGGTGCTGCTGCTGATCCCCGATTGGATTTCAAAGAGGAGAATAATGGAGAGCAGATAGGAAATGTTCTGGGACAGATTTTCTGACAAATGATCAGTTTTGAAATTGGGACCCCTGCCCATCGCCGTGTGCACCAGGCATTGTCCATGTGCTCAATCCCCAGTGACCCAGGCTCCCAAGCAGAGTGAACCAGCATCCGGCTCTCAGGGGAGTGAGCCCTGTGCTATCTTCCTGGAATCCACAGATGTAGGTGAAAGTTAAACTCGACTCTGGAAGCTGAGCTTTCCCAGGACCCCCTGATGTAATATTTCCAGGAGCAGCATGTCCCAGCAAAGCTATAAACACGTGCAAGGCATAAGCAGGCCTTTATCTGGCTGCAGGGCCTTGGGGCGGTCTAATTTAAGAATCCAAACATGTTGTTTTCCAACAGCCCTGTAATCAGAGAAGGAGTTGTGGATGGGAGTCCAGCTCACACACAAACAGGAGGGCGTCCTGTGAGAAGCAGCTTGCGTAGGTTCTTGCCTCTTCCTAGCCTGACTGTGCTGAGTGGTGCAAAGGGTGAGCAGCTGCAGAGGGGAGACACCCTGCCCTACTTCCACCACCTTGTGCAACCGGGCCTCTGCATCTCACTAGCCAGGCCCATGAGAGCCACCTCCCTGGGGCCCTTTCCATCTTCTCCTCCCAAAGGCCTCATTGTCCAGTGACCTTGCCCTCTGACTCAGGGGGCTGGATGAAGGGTGGAGGGATGTGTGTGTAGGAGGGTGCCACAGTAGGGTGACCAGGCGTCCGGTTTTTGACCGGAACACCCGGTTGAAAAGGAACCCGGGTGGCTCCTGTCGGCACTGCCGACCGGGCCATTCAAAGTCAGGTTGGCGGTGCTGCAGGGCTAAGGCAGACTAATCTCTACCTGTCCTGCCACCGTGCTGCGCCCAGAAAGCGGCCAGCAGGTCTGGCTCCTAGGCGGGAGGGTCACGGGGCTCCACGTGCTGCCCCCACCCCGAGCATCAGCCAATGGGAGCTGGGGTGGGGGACAGTGCCTGCGGGTAAGAGCAGTGCGCCGAGCCTTCTGGCCCCCCTGCCTAGGTGCCGGACCTGCTGGCCACTTCCGGGGTCAGACCAAAGGTCCATCAAGCCCAGTATCCTGTCCTCTGACAGTGGCCAATGGCAGGTGCCCCAAAGGGAATGAACAGACAGGTTATCATCAAGTGATCCATGCCCTGTCCCCCAATCCCAGCTTCTGGCAAACGGAGGCTAGGGACACCATACCTGCCCATCCTGGCTAATAGCCATTGATGGACCCATCTTCCATGAATCTATCTAGCTCCCTTTTGAACCCCTTTATAGTACTCGCCTTCATAACACCCTCTGTCAAGGAGTTCCACAGGTTGACTGTGCGTTGTGTGAAAAAATACTTTCTTGTGTTTGTTTTAAACGTGCTACCTATTAATTTCATTTGGTGGCTCCTTGTTCTTGTATTATGAGAAGGAGTAAATAACACTTCCTTATTTACTTTCTCCACACCAGTCATGATTTTATAGACCTCAATCATATCTCCCCTTAGTCATCTCTTTTCCAAGCTGAAAAGTCCCAGTCTTATTAATCTCTCCTCATACGGAAGCTGTTCTATACCCCTAATCATTTTTGTTGCTCTTTTCCAATTCCAATATATCTTTTTTGAGATGGGGCGACCACATCTGCATGCAGTATTCAAGGTGTGGACGTACCATGGATTTATATAGAGGCAATATGATATTTTCTGTCTTATTATCTATCCCTTTCTTGGTGATTCCCAACGTTCTGTTTGCTTTTTGACTGCCGCTGCACACTGAGTGGATGATTTCAGAGAACTATCCACAATGACTCCAAGATCTCTTTCTTGAGTGGTATCAGCTAATTTAGACCCCATCACTGTATATGTATAGTTAGGATTATGTTTTCCAATGTGCATTACTTTGCATTTATCAACATTGAATTTCATCTGTCATTTTGTTGCCCAGTCACCCAGTTTTGTGAGATCCTTTTGTAGCTCTTCGCAGTCTGCCTGGGACTTAACTATCTTGAGTAGTTTTGTATCATCTGCCAATTTTGCCACCTCACTGTTTACCCCTTTTTCCAGATCGTTTATGAATATGTTGAATAGGACTGGGCCCAATACAGATCCCTGGGGCACACCACTATTTACCTCTCTCCATTCTGAAAACTGACCATTTATTCCTACCCTTTGTTTCCTATCTTTTAACCAGTTACCAATCCATGAGAGAACCTTCCCTCTTATCCCATGACTGCTTACTTTGCTTAAGAGCCTTTGGTGAAGGACCTTGTCAAAGGCTTTCTGAAAATCTAAATACACTGTATCCACTGGATCCCCCTTGTCCACATGCTTGTTGATCTCCTCAAAGAATTCTAGTAGATTGGTGAGGCATGATTTCCCTTTACAAAAACCATGTTGACTATTTCCCAACAAATTATGTTAATCTAAGTGTCTGACAATTTTGTTCTTTACGATAGTTTCAACCAATTTGCCCAGTACTGAAGTGAGGCTTACTGGCCTGTAGTTGCCAGGGTCACTTCTGGAGCCCACTTTAAAAATTGGCTTCACACTAGCTATCCTCCAGTCATTTGGTACAGAAGCTGATTTAAATGATAGGTTACAGATGACAGTTAGTAGTCCTGCAATTTCACATTTGAGTTCCTTCAGAACTCTTGAGTGAATACCATCAGGTCCTGGAGACTTATTACCGTTTAGTTTATCAATTTGTTCCAAAGCTTCCTCTAATGACACCTCAATTTGGGACAGTTCCTCAGATGTGTCACCCAAAAAGAATGGCTCAGGTGTGGGAATCTCCCTCACATCCTCAACAGTGAAGACCAATGCAAAGAATTCATTTAGTTTCTCCGCAATGACCTTATCATCTTTGAGTGCTCCTTGATGCCAGGATAGGTAGGGAGCCTGCCTTAGCCCTGCAGCACCGCTGACCGGGAGCCACCCGAGGTAAGCCCATGCCCCAACACTAATCCCCTGCCCCAGCCCTGAGCCCCCCCTCAACCCAGAGCCCTCTCCGGCTCCCCAAACCCCTCATTCCCAGCCCCATCCCAGAGCCCATACCCCCTCCAACACCCCAACCCTCTGCCTCAACCCACAGCCCCCTCCTGCACTCTGAATCCCTTGACCCCACCCCCCAGCCTGGGGGCCCCTCCTGCACCCCAAACCCTTCATCCCCAGCCCCACCCCAAAGCCCTGAACTGCAGCCAGAGCCCTCACTCCCTCCCACACCCCAACTTCCTGCCCCAGACCAGAGCCCCCTCCTGCACCCTGAATTCCTCATTTCTGGCCCCACCCCGGAGCCCTCACCCTCAGTTAGAGCTCTCACCCCCTCCTGCACCCCAACCCCCTGCCCCAGCCCAGTGAAAGTGAGTGAGGGTGGGGGACAGCGAGACACTGAGGGAGGGGGAATGTAGTGAGTGGGGGGTGGGGCCTTGGGAAGGGGCGGGGCATGGGGGCCTTAGGAAGAGGCGGGGCTAGGGTGTTCGGTTTTGTGCAATTAGAAAGTTGGCAACCCCAGCCCACAGGGAACTGACATCCCTGCAGTGGAAATACTGGGGGGTTCCTCTCTGCATAAACCCGTGCACGCGTGTGGGAGGGGGAGGCAAGAGTGGGACCCAGGCAGGCTGGAGTAGCTGCTGCAGC
This sequence comes from Chrysemys picta bellii, assembly GCF_011386835.1. NCBI lineage: Eukaryota > Metazoa > Chordata > Testudines > Emydidae > Chrysemys > Chrysemys picta. Next base: position 2,924,409 of record NC_088815.1, read on the forward strand.
ACTCAGGATCAGGCCCAGGATAGGAACCACCAGGACCTCCCTTCCCAGCCTGGAGTCTGCTCCCCCCCCAACCCCCTGCCCTCCAAGTCCCATAGCACCCCTCACTCCTTCTCCCATGCCTCTGTCTCCCCATTCACAGCAAGCTTCTCCTCCCCCATCCGCCTGGACATGGCTTCCTCTGGGGCCTGACAGAAGCACTGCAGGTGGCCAGCCAGCCAGAGCAGCTGTTGTCTCTGCAGCAAGGTGCAGCCAGCCCGGCGCGTGCCCCTGCACGGCTGCACATTGCGCTACCACTGGCCCAGAAGTTGTTATTGTAGGTTGCACAGAGCCTGACATCATAACACGGGCGATGAGGCCCCTTCCCCGGAGAGCCAATTTTCTTTCTCTGTAAGGTGTTTGCTGATGACCCTGTCCCTCCCCTTGTGCAGGGGCTTTCCTGCGGGGCAAGAGGGGAGGCCGAGTGCCTCTCATTCCAGCCACTGGCAGCTGGTCTCAATAGGGGTATTTCCTCCCCAAACCACCGGTATCTCATCCCAGCCCAGTTCAGTCCAAACCACTGTCCCCTCCAGCTGGTGCCAAAAATCTCCCCTCTTGTCCTTACAGGGCCTGGCCTGGCTCCCCTCCCCCTCCTGCTGTATGATCCTGCAGTCCCAGTCCTGGTGCAAAGCGGAGCAGCTCAGAGACCAACGGTCTGGAGAGCTCCTGCCATGCGGCAGCCCTTGCTTCTCCCACAGCTGGCTCTCAGCTTTGGCCCCACTCCTCCTCCCACCCCAGGCCTCTTAGTACAGGGGCACTGGAGGCTTTCCTCCATCTTCCCAGCCCCCTGATCCTGAGCGTGCCAGGGGCTGAACTGGCCTGGCATATGTTAGAGCAGCCCTGATATGCCTCCTCCCTGGCCCAGCCTCCAGGCAATTAAAGACCCGTCTGGAGCAGGTAGGGGGCTCGTCAGCTGGAAGCATCAGAGCAGGAGAGACCTGGGCGTGGCGGTCAATCACAGGATGATGATGGATGCGGCTGCAAAAAAGGCAAAAGTGATCCTGGGACGTATCAGCTGAGGCATTTCCAGCGGCAGTCAAGAAATATTAATGGCACTGTAGAAAGCTTGGCTAAGCCCGCCCGGAACACCGCGGGCAGTTCTGCTCATCCATGTTCCCAAAGGGTGAATTCAAATGGGAACAGGTGCAGAGAAGAGTCACGAGGATGATCGAGGGAATGCAGGGCCTGTTTTAGGAGAGGAGACAGCCAGAGCCTAGCGAAAAGGAGGCTGAGAGGGGCTTGGATTGCTCTCTGTTAATACAGTATGGGGGTAACACCAGGGAGGGTGAAGAGCCAGTTAAGCTCAAGGACAAGGTTGGCACAGGAACAAATGGGGATAAACAAATTCAGACTGGAAATCTAAAGGTTTCTAACCACCAGAGGGGTGAGGTTCTGAAACAACCTCCCAATCGGAGTTAGGGGGGCAAACGACTTACTCCGTTCCAAGAGAGCTGGACAAACGTATGGGTGGGATTGTATGACAGGGCTGTTTGTGATGGTGGGGGACAGGGCTCAACAGCCTGGGGAGCCCTTCTGGTTTGTCTTATATTCCTAAAACCTCATGCTTCCGGGTTTCAGCCGGCCGCCAGCAGGGGTCAGGATGGGGCTTTCCCGCCCAGTGTATTCTGTTTTTCTTTTCTTTCTCTTTTTCGTTTAAAGCCTCAGGGATGGCCACAGCTGGAGATGGATCACTGGAGGGCCAGGGACAGGGCTGTGAGGGACACTGGGCAATCTCTCACTCACGTGTGCGGCTGGCTGGCCCTTGCTCCCATGCCCAGGGACTAACTCATCACCCGTGAGGGTCAGGGGGGAATTTTGCCCCAGGTCAGGCTGACAGTGACCTTGGGGGGAGTTTCACCTTCCTCTGCAGCATGGGGGTGCGGGTCACTTGCCAGGGTTTTCTGGGTATCTCTCACTCACTCATTTCCCTGCCATTGCAGGGCCTCGGGCACTGGGGCCCCTTGGACCCTCCTGTTCTCTGCCTGTGGCATGGAGCGGTTTAGTCTCCTGTGGGCTGTAATACTGTGGTCTCATTTCGGTTGTTGGGTTTGGTGTGCGGGGGCTGGGTGGTGCTGGGGGCCCATGATCTGCAGGCGGTCATACTGGATGGTCTGGTGCTCCCTTCTGGCCTGCGTGCTGCGGGGCAGGAAAGGAGTGGTATTTGGATCGCAGCGCCGGCTCAGCACTTCCCGTTGCTGGATTACACTGGGGGTGTAAAAGGAACTGAAGAGGAGCCAAGGGTCTGGGCCAGTGTCCTGAAGTGGGATCATGCAGAGAACCTGCTGCACCTTCGCCATTCCCAACAGCAGAGCTTCCTTCGGACCAGATTGTCAGAGGTGCTCAGTACCCAGCACTCCCGCTGCCACGTAGCCCCGCAGGCCTTACTTTGCGGGCCAGCTGCGTCACAGGAACATCCTGTTGATTTGACCTTTGTGTATATTTCACCTTGTTAAGGGTGCTGGGTGGTGTCAGAAACCCATGGCAGTGGGTGAACTGGCTGGACCCCAGGCTGGCAGTGCTCGCCTGCCTCTGCTAGCAGGTGGTGTTGACCCTGTTGGAACTGTTAAGTGGGCCCTACCGACTTACTGAGGCAGATCATGGCTCATTACCTCCCAGAAGACCTAGGGTGTGGGCTGAGTACTCCTGAGGAAGGAACCTTAGGAGCAGCTGAGTTTAGGGAGGAGCTGTGAAGAGTGAGATTGAGCACTACATACTGGGTGGATTGTGCTTTAGACTAGAGCACATCAGGCAAGGCGCCTGCTCACACAGTAATGTTAAAGCAGAACCCTTGAGCTCTGTAGGGTGATTTTGTTTTTTACCTTGATGTCTGTACCATTAGCTTTCGAGATCTCTTGTCAGTGATATTTATGATCATTGTCATTTTCTTGTGTTTCCCACTCCTGTTCTCACTGGGAAAACGGTTCGTTTTTGCTGATTTGTTTTTTCAAAAATCAGTTACCAAAGATTCATGTCTTACTAACTAATTTCAAATGCCAGAATGTCCACAGGTCCATATATGTTCTTAATAAATGAACTGTGTTTCTTAAAGAGCAGAATAGACTACAGGACTGTAAATTACATAGAACTAAGACATGATCTAAGTGTAACTATAGAAAGATGACAGGAAAATTCTGTTGGAATCTCATTAATGGAAATAAAAATGATGTCATCTCTAATAAAGTATCAGAGGGGTAGCCGTGTTAGTCTGAATCTGTAAAAAGCAACAGAGGGTCCTGTGGCACCTTTAAGACTAACAGAAGTATTGGGAGCATAAGCTTTCGTGGGTAAGAACCTCACTTCTTCAGATGCAAGAAGTGAGGTTCTTACCCACGAAAGCTTATGCTCCCAATACTTCTGTTAGTCTTAAAGGTGCCACAGGACCCTCTGTTGCTATCTCTAATAAAGGAATTGCAGGAAAATAAAAGAAACTGGGTGCATGCTCTCTGCTGGGAATTTGGCCTGGCATTGCCCGTCATTACTTGCTTTAATAACTTTGCATATAAACCTTATTGAAAAATTTAATTGTTTACAAAAATATGCTGAATGCATTTGATTGTACCATGTCCTCCATGTCCCCACCAGCCACAACCCCACCAGCCACGCCACACACCTCACGCCTTCATCAGCCATAGCCCCATGCCCCTGTCAGTTATACCATGACTCCCGCCCCCACCAGGCACAACACAGCCTGCCACCCCCCAAAATCCCATGCCAGACATGACACATCATTCTGCCCCACACCCCCATCAGCCACGACCCACCATGCCATTCCCACACCCAGCCAGCAGTGACATGCCACGCCACCCCCATGCCAGCCATGAGAGCCATGCTATCCCCATGGACCAGCCAGACATGGCATGATTTGCCATCACTACACACTGCCATGCCAACCCCTCGCCCGCAACACACCATGCCAGCCCCAAGTCTCCCCAGCCACAATGTGCCATGCCAGCCTTCATACACCCATGGTCCCCGTGTCCCCACAATCATGCACTGCCCTGCGGGCCAGGCCCTCACCCCAGTGACTCCCTGGCAGCTGCCACACATTGGGCTTTCCTGGCTTTGCGCTGTGTCATTTGCGAGCACTCCCTGGTTTGTTGACACTGGGCAGGAAGGTTGGGACTGGGCAGACGGCAGCGCCAACTTGCCACCCTGCCCTGAGAGACCAGACACATGGGTTTATTGTTAACCCCAAGAAACCACAGGGGATAAACCCGCTGAACTCTGCCCCATCACCCCCTCCCTGTGCCAGGAGCCTGTGCTCATGGCGGGCTTAACGATAAAACTGTATTCCTCTGGGTTTCTCCACCGGCTTCCCTGTGCCAGCCCCACCCCCTGCCCCCACACTTGTGCCAGCCCCACAATCCCTTTCCCCTGTGTGCCAGCCCCACACTCCCTGGCCCCACACCCCATGTGCCAGCCCCACCCCCTCACCCCACCTCCTGTGCGCCAGCCCCCCACCTCCTGTGTGCCAGCCCCACACTCCCTGGCCCCACACCCCATGTGCCAGCCCCACATATCCCATCCCCCATGCCTGCCCAACTCATCCTGCCTCCCCCAACCTTCCCATGTGCCAGCCCAACACACCCCTCCTCTCTCCAACCGCCTGCTAGCCCCACACACCCCGCCACCCGCAGCCTGGCAGAGAAAGGGAGATGTAATGATCCCAGGGCTGGAAGCTGAAGCTAGACACAATCAGACTGGCAACAAGGCAAACACTTGTAACAGGGACAGTAATTAGCCATGGGGACCATCCCCCAAGGGGCGTGATGGAGTCTCCATCGCTGGCCATTTGAAAAGCAAGCTGGGATGGTTTTCTGACAGATCTGCTCTAGGAAGTGGGCTGGGCCAGCCGGGGGCACGTCTCTGGCCTGTGCTGTGTAGGGGCTCAGATGAGATGAGCACAATGGGCCCTTCTGGCCTTGCAATCTATGAATCTCTAAACTGCCCCTCCCCCATGTGCCACCCCACCTCCTCCCCAACACAGCATGCCCCATCCCCAGGTGCCAGCCCCACCCCACCCCAATTGCCAGCCCCACACACCATGCATCCCCCACTCTTGAGTGCTAGCCCCACACTCCCTGCCCCCTTCCCCCAGGCTAGCCTGGTTTCCCCATGTGCCTTGCCCACACACCCTGCCCTCTGCCGGGGTGCAGGCCCCAACTAGTCTTTCCCCCATCTCTGGGTGCCAGCCAATTTTGCAACACACATGAAGGACACTGGCTGTGTGTGTGAGCATCCCCCCCTCCCCGCCCCCAATAGCGGAGGGCACCAGTTCCTGGCTCCCAGGTTTTTATGCTGAAGGTCCCAGGTTCCAGCCCAGCTGAAGCCTGTGGTTTCTGTATTGATACATGGCCAGGGTTTGTCACACACAACCACCCTCTACGGCCAGGGACCAAGTTCGGAGCTTGGCCCTGATCCACGGACAATCCGGTCAGGTCAGGGTGACCTTAGCTGTGGAGCAACGTGTATCTTAGTGTTGGCCAAGCTTGCGAGGCCCCTGCCCGCAACGCAACAGCATTTCTCTGACTGTCTGGAACACAATGACGTCCAGAATCCAGATCCCATCCACTGCAGAGCTCCAGGGATGGGGTTGGAGGGAACCAGAGAACCAATGGGGAGAAACAGGGGACACAGTCACAGCGTCAGGCACCTCTGCAGTTGGGTACAGGTCAAAGAGCCCCATTCCCACCGTGTGCCACAACATCACCCCAGCTTAGCTCCGCCCAGCCCCCCAATGGAGCTTAAGATGTTAACACCCAAACGACTTCACCCCTAGACAAATAATAATGGCGGGAAAGGGGGAGTGGAGGCTGGCACATAACTCCTGGCATGGGGAGGAGAATGGGGGACCCTGAGATGGGGGGAGAGGGAACAGAGACCCCTTAGCATGGAGGAAACCCGGCAAGGGGGGGAGATTGGGTAAATCCAGTATGGGGAGCATGAGGGAATGGGGGAAGAGGGAAATGGGGGAGTATACAGAGCCCCTGCCATGTGAGGGAGACTGAGGGACCCTGGGATGGAGGGAGGAGGAAACGGGGGGAAACACAGCACCCCTGTTGAGGGTCAGAGTGAGGGACCCTGGCATGGGGAGGACAATGGGGGGACCTGGAATGGGGCAGGGGAAAGGAGACACAAAGAGCCCCTGGCAGAGGAAGGCTGGGGGGTGGGAGGGTGGCACCCAGTGAGCTTGGCGGGGATGGAGGGATGCAGAGCGCCTGTAGGGTGTGCACTGGGCTGGCCTGCACAGATGCGAAGTGTGGAACCCCTGGGTGTATAGTGTGTTTGTATAGCGGAGTCCAGCTGGGCCTGGGCCTGGGCCTGCCTAGCGAGGGGCAGCTTGGAGTGCAGTCACACACACAGGAGTTCAGATTGCATCTCTGCGGGGGTCTGATTCACTCTGCAAACAGTGCCCAGGCCCTTCCCACCCACACTAACTCTGCTCAGCTGGAGCCTGGAGTTGCGCTGGCAACTCTGTCAGAGCCTCAAGCCTGCACTTAATCTGCCGTCCAGCTGGGAGAAATCGCCACTGGGGATAAACCCGGGGCCTTTTCCCGGTTTGCACATCGCTCCCAGGCCTTTTCCCGGTTTGCACATCCTAAATACCGAAGGGGCAGATTTTCAAAGCTATTTAGGTACCTAAAGATGCAGGTAGGGACTTGATGGGATTTTCAAAAACTCCTAAATTACTTAGGACCAGATTCTTAAAGGTATTTAGGTGCCTAAATCCCATTGATATCAATGGAAGCTAGGTGCCTAAATACCTTTAAAAGTCTGGGCCTTGGGCCCTATTGAAAAATTTACCTTAGAGTTCCTTTCTTTTGACTCATGTAGGGCCAGAGGCAGCAGAACCACCCGGTGTCACCAGGGGGCACATGCAGCTCGTGAGTCGCGGGTCTGCAGCAGGAGTGAGTTCTGGGCAGGGGAGTGGCAGCACCAGTTTATTGTCTGGATGAAAGACAAGGCCATCCACAGGTGTCACCTACATCTCTCTATTCCCTTGGACCAGCTGGAGCTTCAGAGATATCTTCCACATTGAGGACCTGGTATCAGCTGGAAACTTCTAGTTGTGTTGAATGCCTCCTGGTCCTCTTCTCTCTTATGGCGACAGCCTGCCCAGCCTCATCTGTCTCTCCAGCCACGCAGAATGCTGATGTGACCTCTTGCTTCCAGTGGTTAAAGCTGCCAGGTTTCCTCTCTGACTTCCTCTCTGCACAGGTCCTTGGTGGTCAATTCCTTTCTTCCTTGAACCTGGGGTACTGAGGTTTTCTGAACCTGGCTGTCTAGGAACTCCTCAGCTGCTCTGCTTCGCGGTAGTGTCTCTACCTGCCCCTCCAACCCAGGAATCTTTCCCTCCAGCACAGCTGCACTTCATGCACAGGAAATCCCGTCTGATTTCAGGCAAGGAAAAAAACCATGACACATCTGTTCAGGTCACCAGGCCTGTTCCATTGCTGGCCATCGTGGAATCAAACACGGAGCTGGACCTGGGAGGAAAGGCTCTCACACTCCCTCCAAGCTCCCTCTCCTGCTAGCTGCCTCCGTTTGCTGCCCTAGGGGTAAGTCACCTGAAAAGCTGAAGATGCTCAAGGATTGATATTGATGTTGATGATGACTATCACTGTAGCATCTGGGCACATCATAAACGCAAATGAATTTATCCTCCCATCTATAGTGGAGTACATCTAGTGGAGTATTACAACAAACATATGAATTAATGAGCAGTCTACAGAGATGCCATGTGCAGAGTGAGAGCAAAGATGCAGCTAAACGACGCTAGCAGAATGGCTGTTATGGTGGGTGCTCATGCCTGGTTTGCCCCCTTCTGTCCAGGCTGGTCTGTCACCACGCATGACCCAGGTGGCCTGGTATGCAACTGTGGGTGCATTCCTGCCCGTTTCCTCTAATGGGTTTTCATTGAGTTCAATGAAGCTTTTATGTAGTGAACCTGCCCCTGGAGAGGTCTGATTTATTTAATCAAAGGCCAGATGGACACGTAAGCAAACCTTCATCCCACCCTCCAAGGTGGGGCTGGGTGGTGTTAATCTTCATCTGTTTGAACCAACTGAGTCCAGGCTCCGTCCAGGCTCTTCACCAGCAAGACCCTCTTGACACAGGAGCCCCTGTAGAGTCCAGCCTCTTGCCTTCTCTAGACACAGCACCCCCTCAGAAGTCAAACAACTGCAGCTCTTCTCGAGCAGTGTGTAGCTTCTCTGCAATCTGGAGCACCTGCTGCTGTCTGGGAAGATCTTTTTGCTGGGACTACATCTCCCTAGGGCAGTGGTCACCAACCAGTCGATCGCGATCGACTGGTCGAACCTGGGGACTCTCCCAGTTGATTGTGATCTCTGGCGGCGCAGCGGGGCTAAGGCAGGCTCCCTGCCTGCCTCGGCCCCATGCTGCTCCTGGAAGCAGCCAGCATGGCCCTGTGGGAGGGGGCAGGGGTCTCAACGCGCTGCTCCTGCCTGCAAGCACCACCCCCACAGCTCTCATTGGCCAGGAATGGGGAACTGCGGCCAATGCGAGCTGAGGGAGTGGTGCCAGCAGAGAGGGGCAGCACGTAGAGCCACATGCACTCTGCCCCTCTCCAGGGGCCACAGGGGTGCATTGACCCCTTCCAGGAGTGGTGTGGGGCTGGTTCAGACAGGAAGCCTACCTTAGCCTCCCTGCGCCACCAACCAGGAGCTGCACGTGGTAAATGCTGCCTGGAGGAGGCCTCACCCCAACCCTCAGGCCCCTCCCAGAGCCAGCACCCCATACCCCTCCTGCACCCAAACTCCTTCCCAGAGCTTGTACCCCTCACCCCCTCCTGCACCCCAACCCCCTGCCTCAGGCTCAGCCTGGAGCCCCCTTCCACACTGCAAGCTCCTTGGCCCCAGCCCAGAGCCTGCACCCCCTCCCAACCCCCAACTCCAACCCTGAGCCCCAGCCCAGTGAAAGTGAGTGAGGGTGGGGGAGAGCGAGCAATGCGGGGGGTGGAGGGATGGAGGGGGGGCTTTGGGGAAGGGGTGGGGCCTCGGGAAAGGGGTGGGGTAGATCCTGGGTTGCCCTTATTTTCAAAAAGTGATTTTGGGCATAAAAAGGTTGGAGACCACTGGACTAGGGGCTTGGCCTTCCCAGCTCTCCCCTTTCCAAAACACTTCCCTTCAGGAGCACCTTTCCTGGGGTCCCTTTCCTGGGGAACTCCCTTGAGGAGTCCCTCTCCTCAGAGGCTTCCTCTGTTCTGGCACCTCCTGAAGGAGCCCTCAGAACCCTTTATTAGGTCCAGGTGTTCCCTAGCTAATTAACTGTTGCCCAGCCACCTAGGAAATTAACGACTCACAGCTGGAGCTGGGTTGGCTCCCTTAGAGGATCCTGTCACAGGTAAGCTGGGTACCTGATCCCATCAGGGGCCACCCTGCGCCAGACTGGCAGGCCTCTTGAATCCAGACCTAGATTGGGGGGATTGGTGGAGAGAGAGGGAGAGAGAGAGAGAGATGAGATGTATGGGGATAGATAGATAGATAGATAGATAGATAGATAGATAGATAGATAGATAGATAGATAGATAGATGGGGGTGGATGGGGATAGATAGATAGATAGATAGATAGATAGATAGATAGATAGATAGATAGATAGATAGATAGATAGATAGGTAGGTAGATAGGCAGGTATGTAGGTAGGTAGATAGAGAGATAGGCAGGTAGGTAGGTAGGTAGATAGGCAGGTAGATAGATAGGTAGGTAGGTAGGTAGGCAGGTATGTAGGTAGGTAGATAGGCAGGTAGGTAGATAGATAGACAGGCAGATAGGTAGGTAGATAGATAGGCAGGTAGGTAGGTAGGTAGATAGGCAGGTAGGTAGGTAGATAGATAGGTAGGTAGGTAGATAGATAGATAGGCAGGCAGATAGGTAGGTAGGTAGGTAGATAGATAGGCAGGCAGGTAGGTAGGTAGATAGATAGGCAGGTAGGTAGATAGCTAGATAGGCAGATAGGTAGGTAGATAGATAGGCAGGTAGGTAGGTAGGTAGGTAGGTAGGCAGGTAGGTAGCTAAAAGAGGTGACTGGTTGGTTGGTTGAGCCCTAGCTTGGTCATCATCATAGGCTTTCGTAGTCTATAGGCCCAGATTCAAGGTGAAAATTTGTTAGGAAAATTTTGTACAGTTTGTTTCGTGAGGACACACGTCTGAAATTTTTGGACATTATCCCTCTGTCTGTATCTGTGTCTGTGTTTACTATATATATGTCATCCCTTTGTCTTCAGCTCAGCCTGTTATATTATATCTTGCATGCTTGAGTTTTGATTCAGTGATAAGGATAATAACCTGTTTCATTTTGTGTTCTTAGTTAGTATTCCTTCGTTTTAAGTCTTTTCAGCATTTGTGTACCATTCATCATTGTGTGAATCTCACTGCACAGGCTCGAACTGAACTTCAGTCTATTCAGAAGCACATGTCCAAATTTTAATGCATTCTGATGTCATCTTTGTGGATGAAGCTACTTACAATGATCCACCAAACTAATCCGGTAATTGAAGCATGCAATGCTACACTTGGTGTTGAGAGGGATAACACTGAAAGTCTTATCAACGACATTCAACAGATTCGTTAACAGTGGGATGCGATCCTGACTGAGTCCAAATTAGTAGCACAGGATATCGGCATTTCATCTGAGTTCTTCAGCAATCACTACTTACCTACTGAATCCGATGCCGAGCAGCATTATAGGGTCAATGTCTTCCTTGTCATCATTGACTCTACTCAATCAGGTCTTACATGTCGATTTGAGGCACTGTGACTAATTTGTACCCTTTTTGGGGTTTCTTTGGCAGTTCAACGGACTGAGTAATGCAGATCTACTTTCTGCAGCTGAACAATTTCAGCAACAGTACAACAAAGAAATCTCAAAAGATCTCAGTGACAAGGTCGTCTTCCTCAAACGAATATATTCCACAAACTTTACATTGGATTGCAAGCCAAAGGAATTGCTTCAAGAAATACTCGAACTTGGACTCTCTGGGGTGTTTCCTATTATCACAATTGCATTGCGTATTTTTGTCAGTTTTGTCAGTTTGCATGGTGAACGCACCTTCAATGTGTTGGAGCAGGGAAAGAACTATCACCATTCAACTATGGGACAAGAGCGTTTGAATAGGTTCTCCATGCTTAATATCAACTGTGACATTGCACGAAAGCTAGATTTTTCCTCAATAATTAGTGCATTTGCACAGAGAAAGGCTAGAAAAGCATTTGTTAAATATAAAAATATTCAAATTAAGTCTCACTCTTTTTTTGGTGCCTTATTTTGTTTCCATGTGTCATCATTTTTTATTTTTATTATGGCTAGGGGCCTCAAAAGCTGGAAGTGACCAGGCCCTCTCTGGACCTCTGAGAGGGCCTGCTTCCTCAGCTCGCTTTCATTTGGGATTGTTCCCAGCTGTGAGCAGCATGTTGCATTTTGCTCAGTGGCCCGTGTCCTAGCACAAACCTCTGTAGGAACCAGCTTTGCACAGGCTGAGAATTTCCCATCTAATAGGAGAAGGGAATTTGGCACCCAGAGTGCAAAGCTCTGACTAGCTTGTTTCAGGATGGAAATCTTGCCAGGCCCTGAGCTCTAGCTGCCGTCAAGTCATGCCATAATTAATAAATATCACATCTCATTACACGCTTAGAATCCACTCCTGCCCACAGCAGCGTAGCCCATACAGCAACGCTTTGGTGAGGAGGAAGTCAGATGAGCCCAAGGAGACATCCTGCCTTCTCAGGACAGGACGGCAGCGTTGTGTAGGCAGAAGCACCAGTAGAGCTGGCACAGCATGCTCCTCCTCTCAGCAGGAGCAACAGGTGAGCTGCTTCTGCCACTGGTCTGCATGCCGTCTGGATGGGATCCTACATTCCTGCTGGCTTACGCTCTAGCCACACCCTTTTCCTGCTCCCCCGTAGCCTGTGATGCATGCTTCAGCCTCTTATACAAGGGTGAGGCAGCCACCCACGACCTCCTGTGAGGCCTGGTCTACACTGGGGGGGGGGGGGGGGATCGATCTAAGTTACGCAACTTCAGCTACGTAAATAATGTAGCTGAAGTTGACACACTTAGACCTACTCACCGCGGTGTCTTCACTGCAGTGAGTCGGCTGCTGCCGCTCCTCCGTTGACTGCCTGCGCCTCTCGCAGCGCTGGAGTACAGGAGTCGACGGGAGAGCGCTCGGGGGTCGATTTATCGCGTCTAGACTAGACGCGATCAATTGACCCCCCGCTGGATCGATCGCTGCCCCTCGACCTGGTGGGTAGTGTAGACATACCCTGAGTCATGGCTCTATCCCCAGACACCTGCATGACTTGAGCAGCCAGCATATATGCTATTTTTACTTCCTTGCACACCAATGCCAGGCACCAGAGGCAGGATTCAGCCCAGAAGAGAAGCCATAGGGCTGGCAATGCTGCTATCGGCCAAAGAGCCTGCTCCAAAGCCTTCAACATCTTATATAGCTCTACCTGGAAATGGAGGGAGGGGTGAGTGGTACAGCTCAGCCTGGGACATGCCTTAAAGGGGAACGCTCAAGATTTTAACAATCCTTAACTGAGAGTCCACTTCCTTGCCTGTGTTGCTAATAACACCTTACAGCAATGACCCTGGGAAACCTGATCTAGCTTTGATGCTGTGTGTTTCCTTTTTGCATTTCACTCTGCTCGGCTAGCAAAGCTGAACGGCTCCATTTCTCTTTCTAGCGCTGGGAAAATGGTACAAACTGTGTCGGTTTTGTTTCCCAGCTGTGACATGGCCTCTGTGGTATCTTGTGGTCTAAGGGTTACCTCGGAAGGGGACAGAGTAAATAACTGTGCAGGGATAGTTTGGGTTTGTGATGTATGCAGCTGTACACAAGTTATGATTTTACCTTTAAGCCAGATTCTGGAGTTGTCTCCAGGAGGCAGCTGTCGTCCTAAATTCAGTTCAGCTTCAGACTTGCTTATTTGTTCTTGCATCGTCCTTTTAATTAACCTAAACTTAAACCTCATTCGGACTGACAGTTCCTGGCTCCTGTCTGTGCTGACTGACAGTGCTGATGTTCATTAAAATCACAAATAGTGCAAATAAACAAAGCAATTCAAAACTTGTGAGATGCCAGATTCCAGGAACTTGCAAAATCCAGGGTGTGTGCAAGCTACCCAAGCCAAGTAGCTCCAGATCTGTCATTTACAGTTTTGCTTTCAAATCTAAAATAAATGCAGAAAGCTGGTGCTAATACAATGCAAAGCCAGACAAAAGCAAGCACTGAAGTGTTAGAAAAGTCCCACATTTCAGTTCTCTCCTATTCTATTAGCTTGGCCTTATCGCATATCCTGCATAGGCAATCTCAGTGTTACTAACTGGCACAATGTTAACTTGAGTTTCACAATATCTGGCATTTTTCTTACATCCCTAGCTCCCGGAGTCAGGGCATTATGTAAGAATCTCATTTTTCAGTTTCAAAACAAGGCATAAATGTGGCAGGGAGAGTAATTAACCATTGGAACCTTTCCCCAACAATGGCTTTTTTAAAATCAAGATTGGCTATTTCTCTAAAAGCTCTGCTCTAGGAATTGTTTGGGGACAGGTCTCTGGCCTGTGCTGTGCAAGGGGTCAGACTAAATGATCACAGTGGCCTTGGAATCTATGAAAGTTTCTAGCTCTTGTTGTTGCAGAGAAAAGCCTGAAAATGTGACGGGAGTGTGTTCCAAAGGCTCCGAAACCGAAAGGCAAAGAAAAGGGCCCAACCTTGCTATTTTCAACCAATCCTGTGGTTCCTGGGACCTGACTCATGAGGTGCGAATAACCTGAGCAGCCATCAACTGAATCCTACAGTTAATAGCATTGAATAAGATGCCCTGGGGTGTCTGTTTTGTTCTTCATGGGGAGGGAGGGGGGTTTGGCTTGTGCAGTTCACCAGCCTCACAGGTTCTGGGAGGGAAAGTTGAACGTCCCTGAGCTGCAGCTATTCAGCCTCAGTGCCTACAAACTCCGCCAGTTGCTCTTGCCAGCTCCGTGCTCTGGAGCTAACGGCTCTGTGGAGCCAGCTTGCCGCTCTTACTAGCTCCACCGTGTCTTGCTCCAGAACTGTTATGGCCACTTTGTTCAAGAGCTTGAGCAGGAGCAAGTTGCTATTCAGGCCTCTCCCCCAATCCAGGACACACAGGGGGTGGGTGTCAGGGATCATGCCCGAGTTGCATGAAAGTCCAGTGGCTTGAGCGGTCCAATGGGGCGGGGAGGGGGCTCGGTTTGGGCGAGGAGCAGTCGGTCAGTATGTCAGGCAGTGCTGGGCGTGCTCCATGGCTGCTCAGCGGTTGGTCGTGTTAGAGGCCCAGCTAAGAGGCTGCCCTGCAGCGCATGCACTCAAAACAGACAGCAGCACCCAGCTGAGCGTGCACACGGCTGAGAGAGTCATGCAGACAGGAGTCACTGGACGGAAAGTCAGGCTGAGGGTTGCAGGGGTGGGAGTTCCCGAGGGTTGCGGGGGGGGGGATGCCGCACTGGGAAAGGCTGTATTGGGAAATATAAATACAACATTGCGATGCATATATCCATGTAATATGTTATAGGTCATTGAGGCCTGGTGTGAATGATGCGTGCTTAACATGAATACATGCATTGCAAGTTAGCAACTGAAGCAAAAACTAAAGGTCAAGGAGCATTAGAACTATTTGTTCAAAAACAATCTTATGTTCCAGAAAAAAAAAAATCAGCAGAAAAGAAAACAACACCAGCTGAATTAATATAAAATTGTATTAAAATGTTTAAAAATGGCTCTCCTTACATCATGATGGCCAGCCCAGAATTGTCTCTTTGGAATTGTGAGGGTAGAGGGCCTAGTAAACAAAGGCAAAAAACCAATAACGCAACAGAATAAACTATATATGGTTGCCTATAATTTCTGCAAATCAGAGTCATTTATTGATCCAGCGTCCCGCGTGGATATAGATGTGGTTTTCACCGGCTCCCCGCATCTTATAATCAAAAGGAATCTCAGCTGTCCATCGAAACCATTCTGACCTTTGGACTCTGGCATAGTATGATTGGGATGTAAATGTAAAGTAAGTAAGGTTTGTTTTGTAATCGATAAAAAGCATTTAAAGTATTATATACCAACACTGTGCCCTGTATCTGCCTGCTCCCCATCCCATAATAAAACCTCTGTTGCGGGTCTACCAGCTGGAGTACAGCACCTGACCACGCTGGGCCCGCACAGAAAAAGGAGGCACCAGGCAGGGAAGGTGGAAGCTCAGAGAGCCCCCCTCCTGCTCTTAACAGGAGCTGTGAGCCTTGGAAGATTCTGCCTGGCCTCCCTCAGACCTGGGTCACCCTGATGCCACCCAACACCTCTGTGATGAGCTGAAGGGGTAGCTGCTGCCCCTCCCCCACCTCCCTCCCTCCCACTAAGCGAGTTTCAGATTGTTTCGGTCCTAGGCTGACTCCAGGTTGTCATGTTCTGCTCACAGCTCAAATCTGAGGAGCCCCTGCGTGGGACTTCTCTGTCCTGTCTATTTAGCATCATTTCTGAATGTCGCTAATGTGCTATTTACCCCGTAAACACGCTGCTGCCGCTGCCGACTGCTAATGAAGAAGTTAATGAGACCAGACCTGCCCCGATCCCTGCAGAACACGCTGCACTCATGCGCTGCCATGTACACCCCTAATACCAACGTGCAGCGCGGGTGACAGCTCTCCCAACCACCAAGTCATTTATGAGACACTCTTGTGGATGCTTTATTACAGCCCAGGGCCAAATCCTGCTGTCAGGGACAGCAGCAGCCAAAACAAGGACAACTGCACTAAGCGAGGGGAGGGGATAAAATGGGGCCTAGCCAGAGCTACCCCTCCCCCAGCACCCTGACCCCAAGGCCAGAACTGTACAGGGGAGACTGTCATACTCTGGAGGCACTAGGACCCAGGTGGTCCTTAGTCGGGGGGGAAACTGCAAAGAGGAACCAACCAGCCGGAGGCTCTATCCAGAAGGAGCAGAAGCTGCCATAGCAGGGACAATTGGGGCAGTAAAGAACTTTCTACTGCCTTGTGCTGACAGGCTATTTGCTCCAAGCCTTCCCCTCCCTCACAGTCCCTTCACCTCAGCTTCACTCCACCCCCGAGAGCAGAGGGACTGAAAGCAGAGCCAGCAAGCTTCACATGCCCTGTCCACGTTCTGTCCACACCTGGCTGCAGTAGCAGAACCCAGACCTCAGCTCCCCAGGCTGTTGAGTTCAATGGGACTGGGCATTAGCCATGCTGAACCAAAGGGTAACAAATGCCCGTCCTGGATACGACCAGCCAGCACAGCCACTGACGCTCCAGTGTGAAGCCTTGGAGAAAGGACTGAGCTTTTGCCTTTCAGGCTTCTGTGAGCAGTAAATACAACATCTGAAGAGGCTCGTAGAAGGAAGACAATATGGATAGTGAGCGATCAGCTGTTGTGACCTGCACAGGATGTGCCACGTTTGTCTTTCTCCCAGAGGATAGAAATGACTTTGTCTGTATGAAGTGCGAGCTGGTCTCCATATTGGAAGAGACTATTGGAAGGTTAAAGGACTACAGACCCAAGTATCAACCCTGCACGCATCAGAGAAAATGAAGAGTTTCTGGATAGAAGTCAGCGTTTGGTACTGCAGGCACAGCATGCTGAAGAATCAGAGAGGACAGTGCAGAATGGGGAAGAAAATTGGCAGCATGTGACCTCCAGAAGAAGCAAGAGGAGAACCCGCGTACCTCCAATGCAGACAGAGGTAAGAAACCATTTTCAGGCTCTCTGCACAAATATTATGGCAGAGATTAGTTTGGAAAAGTCATCTGAGGGAAGGGAACAGAAGGGGACCCCATCGACCAGAAGTCATGCATTGTCCTAGGGATATGGGTTCTATGACCACCACTCCCAAGAGGAGGAAATGAGTGGTGGTGGTTGGAGGCTCCCTCTTAAGGGGGATAGAGTCATCCATCTGCCGTCTGGACCAGGAAACTCGAAGTGTGCTGCTTGCCTAGAGCTAGAATTCAGGATATGACAGAGTGTCTGCCGAGACTGATCAAGCCCTCGGATCGCTACCCCTTCCTACTTCTCCACATGGGCACCAATGATATTGCCAAGAATGACTTTGAGCGGGTCACTGTAGACTACGTGGCTCTGGGAAGAAGGATAAAGGAGTTTGAGGCACAAGTCATGTTCTTGTCCATCCTCCCTGTTGAAGGAAAAGCCCAGGTAGGGACCATCAAATTGTGGGGGTAAATGCGTGGTTGTGCAGGTGGTGTCGGAGAGAGGGCTTTGGCTTCTTCGACCATGGGATGTTGTTCCAGGAAGAAGGATTGCTAGAAAGAGATGGGATCCACCTAACGAAGAGAGGGAAGAGCATCTTCGCAAGCAGGCTGGCTAACCTAGTGAGGAGGGCTTTAAACTAGGAGACCTAAGCCCTGAGGTAAGTGGGAAAGTGGGATACTGGGAGGAAACATAAGAAGGAGGGAGCAACAGGGGAGGCCTCCTGATTCACACTGAGAAAGTAGGGCAATCGGCTACTTAGGTGCCTGAACATGAACACAAGAAGCCTGGGAAAGAGGCAGGAAGAATTGGAAGTCCTGGCACAGTCAAGGAACTATGATGTGATTGGAATAAGAGAGACTTGGTGGGGTAACTCACATGACTCGAGCACTGTCATGGATGGCTATAAACTGTTCAGGAAGGACAGGCAAGGTAGAAAAGGTGGAGGAGTTGCTGTCAAGTCTGATTCCTCGCTCTGGCTCTTCAAGTGCAGAAGGTGGGGGCCTGCAAGGATTCTAAAAATTAATAAAAAGCAACAGAGGGTCCTGTAGCACCTTTGAGACTAACAGAAGTACTGGGAGCATAAGCTTTCGTGGGTAAGAACCTCACTTCTTCAGATGCAAGTAATGGAAATCTCCAGAGGCAGGTATATATCAGTGTGGAGATAACGAGGTTAGTTCAATCAGGGAGGGTGAGGTGCTCTGCTAGCAGTTGAGGTGTGAACACCAAGGGAGGAGAAACTGTTTCTGTAGTTGGATAGCCATTCACAGTCTTTGTTTAATCCTGATCTGATGGTGTCAAATTTGCAAATGAACTGGAGCTCAGCAGTTTCTCTTTGGAGTCTGGTCCTGAAGTTTTTTTGCTGTAAGATGGCTACCTTTACATCTGCTATTGTGTGGCCAGGGAGGTTGAAGTGTTCTCCTACAGGTTTTTGTATATTGCCATTCCTGATATCTGACTTGTGTCCATTTATCCTCTTGCGTAGTGACTCTCCAGTTTGGCCAATGTACATAGCAGAGGGGCATTGCTGGCATATGATGGCATATATAACATTGGTGGACGTGCAGGTGAAGTACTCAATGCTTTTTTTGCCTCGGTCTTCACAGACAAGGTCAGCTCCCAGACTGCTGCACTGGGCAGCACAGTATGGGGAGGATGTGAGCAGCCCTCAGTGGTGAAATAACAGGTTAAGGACTATTTAGAAAAGCTGGACATACACAAGTCCATGGGGTTGGATGCAATGCATGTGAGGATGCTGAGGGAGTTGGCTGGTGTGATTGCAGAGCCATTGGCCATTATCTTTGAAAACTTGTGGCAATCAGGGGAGGTCCCAGACAATTGGAAAAAGGCAAATATAGTGCCTGTATTTTAAAAAGAGAAGGAAAATCTGGGGAACTACAGTCCAGTCAGCATCACCTCAGTCCCCGGAAAAATCATCGTGTAGGTCCTCAAGGAATCCATTTTGAAGCACTTGGAGGAGAGGAAGGTGATAGAAATGGTCAGCATGGATTCACCGGGGCAAGTCATGCCAGACCAACCTGACTGCCTTCTATGATGAGATAACTGGCTGTGTGGATATGGGGAAAACGGTGGATGTGATATAGCAAAGCTTTTAATATGGTCTCCCACGGTATTCTTGCCAGCAAGTTAAAGAAGTATGGATTGGATGACTGAACTGTAAGGTGGATAGAAAGCTGGCTAGATTGTCAGGCTGAATGGGTAGTGACCAACGGCTCGATGTCTAGTTGGCATCTGGTAGCAAGCGGAGTGCCCCAGGGGTCGGTCCTGGGGCCGGTTTTGTTCAACATCTTCATTAATGATCTGGATGATGGGATGGATTACACCCTCAGCAAATTCGCAGATGACACTAAACTTGGGGGAGAGGTAGATAGGCTGGAGGGTAGGGATAGGGTCCAGAGTGACCTAGACATTTGGCTGATCCCTTCATAACTCAATCTGTCCTACCACCCCAAAAAAGTGGCTGTAGCAGGTTGGCATCCCCTTTGTGAGCTGGAGGCCTGGGGCCAGCCAACCCTAGGTACTAAGGAGGCATATCTGAGCAGGGACCAGGTGATTCCCATAGCAGAAATGGCAGGAAACTGTAGGGGAGGGGATGTGAATGATGCTCAGGGAGGGACACCCAGAGTGAAGAGAGAGTGAGATCGCTGGGCATGGGTAGGCTGCAGCAGGGAGCCCTGCATCTTCAGGGAAAAGACTCCAGCTGGAGAAGGCCAGGGAGAGCCCTAGTGGGAAGACTGTGGAAGTGCCGAAGACTTGAAAACTTTATTTTGAGATTGGTTTGGTTATTTTAATAACTGCTGCCCGGAGGGGCATGGCTGAACCAGAGAAGAGTTGTTTGGTACTTGGATTTAAGGGGCCATGAGTTGAAGAAGAGGGAAACTGAGGCAGGGTTCCTGCAGAGCAATGTCAGGCCACGAGGCAGTGCTTGGGGAGTGGCTAGCACTAACATGCTATTTGCTGCCATCGCCTTGTTCACTCTGCTGGTGTGTTCTACCCCCCGCCCCATCCTGCGTCTGTCTGGTCTGTTCAGTTTGTGGGTTCTCTGGGGCAGGGAGTGTTTACTGCTCTGTGTCTATACAGCGCCTCACACAATGGGGGCCATGAGTGATTGGCCCTTAGGGGCCATGTAACAGACATGATTAATAGTAATCCCGTCCGTTGTGCAGCTTTTATATGAAAGGAGGGAATGAAAGCTCAAGTGCCTCTGTACGCTCTGTTCTTCACAGCACACCAACTAACAAATCTCATTGTTCTGTTCTCCTCCTGGACAGAGATTTTCAAAGCTGCCTACAGATTTCATGTATGCAGAGTAATCCTACACATCCCTATCACAACATGGAGTGTACCTCGTCCAGTGCACTAAATGCCCTGATATCAACTGTGTGGGTGAAACCAGACAATCACTACGCTCTTGAATGAACTCACGCAGGAAAATGATAAAAGACAAAAACACCCCTGTCCCCTGGGGGCGAACACTTTTCACAAAGCGATCGCTCTATGACTGGCCTATCAGTCCTCATCCTCAATGGAAACCTGCATAGTACTTTCAAAGGACCAGCCTGGCAGCTTAAATTCATAACTGTGTTAGACACTAAATATCATGGACTGAACAGAGACTGGATTTCTGGCTTATTACAGTATTGCCAACCCCAATGTTCAAACATCATGAATCAGGATCACCAAAAGCATGAGATTGGCTTTAAAATCATGAGATTATGTACAAATCATGGATTTTTATTTACCTTCTGCTTTTTGACCTTTTAGGGTGCACTGGGGTCACATTTTGAAGCTTTCTCCACAGCCACAAGGACTGGAAACTTTTTGTTTAAGAATGAAAGCTGAAATCATCACATATCCACTTGACTCCAGGAGCTGGGGCTTTAAGGAAAACAATCATTAGTTCTAGGCCCGTGGATGGTGTGAGGCCGGTAGCGGCCCCCGGCGCTGGGTTTTCTTGGAGTTGGGTTGCTTCGGAATGCAGCCCAAAGCTGGTGGTAAACTCCATCTAAGGCTAAATAATTATCATGAGGCTCCTGGCAAAATCATGAGAGTTGGCAACACTGCTCATTACAACAATCTGTAACTCCCTAACCCCCTCTTTTTGTCCTCTGACTGCAGAGGTGTTAACGGGTCACTCTACCTTGAATGGTCCCTTTCAATGTGTGCTAACTGCTTATGCTAAACAAGCCGTTCCCCCTTGCATTTTCCTGTGATGCCCAGAGTGCCTTTCCCAGACCAGAAGAAGAGCTCTGTGTGGCTCTAAAGCAGGGGTCTCAAACTCAAATGACCACGAGGGCCACTTGAGGACTAGTACATTGGCCGGCCCGAGGGCCGCATTACTGATACCTCCCTCCGCCACCCTTGGCCCCGCCCCCACTCCACCCCTTCCATGAGGCCCCGCCCCCATTCCAACCCCTTCCCTGAAATCCCCACCCCAACTCTGCCCCCTTCCTGCCCCCAGGGAGGGCAGGAGGGGTGTGGGGCTCAGGGCAGGGAGTTGGGGTGTGGGGTGCAGGAGGGGTGTGGGGTACAGCAGGGGGTTGGGCTGCAGGAGGGGCTAGGGGGGTGGGCTCTGGCCGGACACGCACCGGGGGCAGGGCAGGCCGCCTGCCTGCCTGTCCCCGCACCGCTCCGGGAAGTGGCCGGAACCTGGGGGAGGAGGGGCACAGGGGTCTGTGTCTTGCTGTTGCTTCAGGCACCATCCGCAGCAGCTCCCACTGGCCGGGAACGGGGAACTGCGGCCAATGGGAGCTGCTGGGGGCGCTGCCTGAAGCAAGAGCAACACACAGAGCCCTGTGCCCCCCCTTCCCCACGTTCCGGCCGCTTCCCGGAGCGGCTGGGGGCAGGGAGCCTGCCCTTCCCCCGGTGCGCGTCGGGCTGGAGCCGCTCTGGGTAAACGCTGGGGGGGGCCACGAGGAGCTCGCGGGCTGCAGAAAACAACCCCGCAGGCTGCATGCGGCCCTCGGGCCGTGTGTTTGAGACCCTGCTCTAAAGCTTGTCTCTCTTCCCAAAAGAAGTTGGTCCAATAAAAGATATTCCCTCCCCAGCCTCATCTCTGTACTGATTTCATGGGAATTGAGCAGCCACACACCTTATGTGACTTTGAAAATCTCAGCTTACAAGTGTAGTTAGTTCTCTGACATTTCGCTCTGACCAGCTCTAGGTGACTGCAGGGCCAGACCATAGCAGGGTCCCTATGCAAGTGAGCTAGGGTGACCAGATCACCCAAGTCAAATATCAGGACGCGTGGTGGGAGGGGGCAAAAAAAAAAAGGTGGCAGAGCAAAAAAAACAACAACAACCCTCCTCCGCAAGTGCTGGAGGGAGGCCCCAGAGACGCAGGGAGAGCGGGGTGCTGTGAGTGAGAGTCCGGCCTGGCCCCGAGCAGGCAGGACTCAGTTGGGCGGTAGGGAGAGTAGGGGGGGCGGCCCGCGGGGCCAGGCGGCGGCTGTTCTCCCCCGCTGGGCAGTGGGACTCGGGAGCAGCCGCTGCTGCAGCTCCCACTGCCGCGGGGGAGGAAGCGGCCATGGCGCTCGGCGGCTGCGGCGCCCCCGAACCCCCCGAGCCGGGGCCTGCTGCGGGGACCCAGCAGCGCGCACGCTGCGCCCAGCCCCTGGCCAGTCGCGTCTGGGCTGCTGCCCAGCTGGTGCAATCCCACGGCGGCCCCGGGGCGGAGGCATCGACAGCCCAGCCCCGTTCGTTCCCCTGCGGGAGCCGCAGCCACCGAGCTTGGCCATTGGCCACTTCCTCCCCCCGCGACAGTGGGAGCTGCAGCAGCGGCTGCTCCTGAGTCCCGCTGCCCGGGGGGGGGAGAACAGCCACCGCCTGGCCCCGCGGGTCGCCCCCTTACTCTGCCTACCGCCCAACTGAGTCCTGCCTGCTCGGGCCCAGGCCGGACTCTCACTCATGGCACCCCGCTCTCCCTATGTCTCCGGGGCCTCCCTCCAGCACTTGTGGAGGGACGAGGAATGGCGAGCCTGGGGAAGAGGTGGGGATTTGGGGAGGGAGCCAATGGGGGAAAGAGGGGGCGGAGTCGGGGGGGGGGACGGGGACGTGAGCACTTCCAGGCTCTGGAGTATTTGCTTGTTTGTCCAGTGTCCCAACCTAACTTCGGTCGGGATGCGGAACAAACAAGCAAATATCGGGACAGTCCCGATAAAATCGGGACGTCTGGTCACCCTAAAGTGAGCAGGGAGAAGTGCTCAAGGCTCCCCCCTTGTACATACTTTGCATGCTTCCTCACTAGGGTCTACCACAAGGAGTGCAGGCATTCCCAGGGACACACTACTCCCTAAGGGGGCAGGGAGGAGCCAGTGGCATGGTCCCACCCAAGGAGCAGACCCAGTGCGGGGAGTTCACTGCTCACCCTTTGAAGGTATGGGACAGCAGGCACAGTCCTACTCTGCACAGGGGAGTTTTAGGAATTCAGCGTGTAGCCTATAGAGATGAGGCTTGCTTAAGTTTATATAGAAAGGTGTTAAAATGAGAGTAGGCCCAAAAATCCATTTCCTAAAAATAGGCTTGACAATAATGAACTACTCAACTAGCACTAGTACGAGCTGCAGAATCTTCAAAAGACATTTTAAAAGCCATACATTTAATGTCGTCATTATACTGTACTCTTTTGTCAACAAGAGTCCAAAATGACTGAATGTCTTGGAAAAAATAGAACAGTGGTTCCCAAGCTTTTCCATGTGGTGGGCGCTGGACCGAGGAGTGTGGCCGCCGGACAAGCAGCCGCTGAGAAGTGGCAACGTCAAGAAGCGTTGCCGCCGAAATGCCGCCGAAAAGCAGCCTCGGCGGCATTTCAGTGGCAATCCTTCTTGACGTTGCCGCTTCTCGGCGGCATTTCGGTGACTGCTTGTCCGGTGCCCAGTAGGCGGGTGCACATAGATGCCCCGGCGGGCGCCATGGCACCCGTGGGCACCGCATTGGGGACCCCTGAAATAGAAGATGCTCTGGAACTGAAGTTCAAATTAGTCCAACTGGGGAAACCCTCTGGCTTTCTCATGAGTGATCCTTGGCTATTGTCTTAAAATTACTGCAACCGTTATTACTAGCTTTGGAAAGTATCTGCCAAGATGGGACAGATCTAAGTAGTTGAGGCTGGTGGATTACTTTTGCTACCTATGTTCAAAGAAGACTATCGCCATTCTCTCTCTCTCGTAAGTCTACTGTTGAAACCACTTGGGTCATTAAACAATGCCATCCAGGCATCTGCTACAACAGTATTTGATCTTTGTCCAGCAATAGAAGCTACCCTTGGGTCAGTTAGAGATATCCATTGAAAACTTGCTTCTTCCGGTATGTTTTCAATGGATATCAGTATTCCTTGACTTTAGCAAGGTTTTGATATGGTCTCCCACAGTATTCTTGACGCCAAGTTAAAGAAGTATGGGCTGGATGAATGGACTATAAGGTGGATAGAAATCTGGCTAGATCGTCGGGCTCAATGGGTAGTGATCAATAGCTCAATGTCTAGTTGGCAGCCGGGGCAAGCGGAGTGCCCCAGGGGTCAGTCCTGGGGCTGGTTTTGTTCAATATCTTCAAAAATGATCTGGAGGATGGCGTAAACTGCACTCTCAGCAGGTTTGCAGGTGACATTAAACTGGGGGGAGAGGTAGATACGCTGGAGGGCAGGGATCGGATACAGAGGGACCTAGACAAATTAGAGGATTGGGCCAAACGAAACCAGATGAGGTTCAACAAGGACAAGTGCAGAGTCCTGCACTTAGGACAGAAGAATCCCATGCACGGCTACAGACTAGGGACCGAATGGCTAGGCAGCAGTTCTGCAGAAAAGGATCTAGGGGTTACAGTGGACGAGAAGCTGGATATGAGTCGACAATGTTCCCTTGTTGCCAGTGGCGGAGCCAGGTTCTAAGAGCAGGGGGAGTAAACACATAAAAAAAGGCGCCCCCCTTGGCTCCTCCTCCAGCCACACCACACCTCCCTTGGCTCCTCCTCTGGCCGCGCCCCCCCCTTGGCTCCTCCAGCCATGCTGTGGCCATGCTGCGCCCCCCCTCGCTCCTCCGGCCGTGCCATGCCGCCCCCCCCCCGGCTCCTCTGGCCGCGCTGCAGCCATGCTGCGCCCCACCCCCTTGCTCCTCCGGCCATGCCGCGCTGCCCCCCTTTGGCTCCTCCAGCCGCACCGCCCCCCCTCGTGCCTCGCTTCTCCAGCTGCGCCCCCTCGCTTTTTTTTTTGCTTGGGGCTCACCTCTGCTCCGCCTCCACCTCCCTGGGCCTGAGCGCACCGCCGCTTGCTTCTCCGCCCCAGGCTTCCCGCGCAAACAGCTGATTCGTGGGAAGCGGGGGAGTGGCGGAGAAGCAGAGCGGGGCGGTGCCTTCAGGGGAGGAGTCGGAGCCGAGGTGAGCTGGGACCAGGGGGCGGGGCTGGGAGCTGCCGGTGGGTGGTCTGCACCCACCCACCAAATTTTGGAGCACCCACGAGTTGGCATCTAAGGCTGAGGGAGCTGGGCTTATTAAGTCTGTAGAAGAGGAGAGTGAGGTGGGATTTGATAGCAGCCTTCAAGTACCTGAAGGGGGGTTCCAAAGAGGTTGGAGCTCGGCTGTTCTCAGTGGTGGCAGATGACAGAACAAGGAGCAATGGTCTCAAGTTGCAGTGTGGGAGGTTTAGGTTGGATATTAGGAAACACTATTTCATTAGGAGGGTGGTGAAGCACTGGAATGGGTTCCCTAGGGAGGTGGTGGAATCTCCTTCACTGGAGGTTTTTAAGGTCAGGCTTGACAAAGCCCTGTCTGGGATGATTTAGTTGGGAATTGGACTTGCTTTGAGGACTAGATGATCTCCTGAGATCCCTTCCAACCCTACATTCTATGATTCTATGAAGAGGACAAGAAGTGTTTGTTAAGCCAGCTGAAAAAGTACACAGACTTGATTCTTACAAATCAACAAGAGCAACTTCTGGATTTGACTCAATCCTATAACTTTTACAGATGCCTGTCTTATAAAACACTGACAGTTGAGTGTAGTGAGGCATTACCAGCAATGGGGTTCCATGTGATCAGGACAGAATAGGGATTTGAACACAGAGTGGAATGTCATATGAAGAATGAATGAAGATTTGACTTCAACTTCTTTTTTATCATCACTAGTGTTTGACCCAATCTTTGTGCTATGTTTCCTGGGATGAAAGAAGTAGGAATTCATCTCTTGCTACTCCCAGTCACAACAGCTACAGTTGAGCGTTTTTTGTCATTGAATAGAATTTTGTGTTTTGAAAGAAATCACCTTCTGCCTGATCATGTGAATGAACTCATGAGCTTATCAGTTGAAGGACAGGAAGTACTGGACATATGAGAAGTTACCAAAAACGAACGCACTGCATTTGACAAGTTCATTAACAGAGCTGTGCAAAATTACAGCAAGAAGGATGTAGATGTCGTGCTTCACAGAAGGCTTGAGTTTGTGTGATGATTTTAAACCATAAGTTAAATCTAATAAAATGGTCGTGAAACATTTTTCAATATTTACTATGGTGCCATACAGTCGACCTTCGTCCTCACGGTCTCACTCCTCGTCAGCCCTCACCCCCCTGTACATTTGAACCCCCCCACCTCCAAATTCAATTCCTAGGGAAAATACTGAATAGGAGACAAGTGAAATGAGGGAATTCAGAGGCAAGTTAAAAATAAGTTAGGCCACAACCCCAGGTCGTGTTGTAAATAAGTTTGGAACTAAGTGGTTTTTACAAGTGTTGAAAATAAAATGTTAATGTTTCGGAAAATGCTGTCTCTGTTGATAGTCATTTGGCATATGGCATTTAGGCAGATGTTAATTAGAAATGAGCTTAATATAGCCAGACAAACATAAAAAATATTTAATGATGGTAAAAAGGTGGATTTAATGCTAATTAATTAAGGGGTGTTATTATAATTCATTATAAAAGGGGTAGCACACTAATTTTAACTTATGCGCACCCATCCACCACCAAGGTACCCTCAGAGAAAGGATTGTGAATCCCCCCTCATGGACTGAACACCTGTACCTGCATCACTCCATCTCAGGAGGTGAGGATCGGTGCAGTGGGTGGTGATATGCCCACACCTTAATACTGTGTGCAGATGTGGTGGCCCGAGCTCAAAAAAGATATATTGGTTCAGAAAAGGTTCAGAAAAGGGCAACAAAAATTATTAGGGGTATGGAACGGCTGCCATATGAGGAGAAATTAATAAGACTGGGACTTTTCAGCTTGGAAAAGAGGCGACTAAGGGGGGATATGATAGAGGTCTATAAAATCATGAGTGGTATAGAGAAAGTAAATAAGGAAGTGTTATTTACTCCTTCTCATAATGCAAGAACAAGGGGCCACCAAATGAAATTAATAGGTAGCAGGTTTAAAACAAACACAAGAAAGTATTTTTTGACGCAACGCACAGAGGATGTTGTGAAGGCCAAGACTATAACAGTGTTCAAAAAAGAACTCGATAAGTTCATGGAGAATGGCTCCATCAATGGCTATTAGCCAGAATGGGCAGGGATGACGTCCCTGGGCTCTGTTTGCCAGAAGCTGGGATTGGGTGACAGGGCAAGGATCACTTGATGATAACCTGTCTGTTCATTCCCTCTGGCGCACCTGCCATTGGCCACTGTCAGTAGACAAGATACTGGGCTAGATGAATCTTTGGTCTGACCCAGTATGGCCATTCTTATGTTCTTATAATGCGAGGCCTCTTTGCTTAATTCCCTATTTTATATTTAATAAAGCTTTTAATTTGATCACTCACTGAGTCATTCACAGGCCTCCACTAAATTAAACTGTGTTTCACCACCCTAGAGGTTCGAACCTAGAAAAATCCAGTTTGGTTTTATTCCTCGTTACTAATTAGGAACACACCGAATCAAAGGCTCCAGAAACCCTGGAGAATTCCTCCCCAAGCTGTCATTGGGCCTTCACACCATCCTCCCAGCCTTGGGCTATGCACTGTGGGAGAAATTCACTTTCCCACTCACTCCTAGTTTGGGGACTAAGTAGCACATAGGCCTTGGCCCCCTGCAGAGGTGTGAATTTCACCCAGAATCTGAACTGCCAACCCCAGGCATTCAAAATCACAAAATTGGCATGAAAATGATGAGATTCTGTTTAAAACATAAATTCCGGGTGCTTATATTTTTTTGTGTTCTGGTGTTTGAATCGCTAAGATTCACATTTTCAAGCTTTTCTCTGAAACTGAGAGGGCCAGAAACTCTCTTTATTTAAAAAAAAAGAACGAAAGCTGAGATTGTCACATGACTGTAGCAGCTGGGGCTTTAAGAGAAACATTCTCATGCTAAAATGGTAAAAGTTAGCCATGCTACATGATGCACAGTTTGTATGGAAAGAAATCAGTGAAGTTCAATTAAACTTCAGGGCTAACTACCACGATGGGCTTTCTGGTTCAATAGCAAGCTAACAGCGTAATATCCAGGACACACGGAGGTTTCCCACATCACCTAGGATGCACAGACAGTGTCTGTGTGCTTGGAGCACCGCTGCATGTGGTACCTAGACAGCAAAGCTTCTCTTTTCTCCAGCAAAACCTGCATTTCAAGTCCATGTGAAATGCGGTGGGGAGAGAAAGACACTTTGCGCTGCCTTTGCCAGTCTCTATGGAAGTTTATTTAGACATCAAAGAACGATTGTGTTTCTTGTTGGATAATTTAGATTGTCGGCGCTTTGGGGAAGGGCCTGTCATTATGTTTGTACAGCATCGAGCACAGAGGCCCTTGGTCTCTGCCTGCAGCTGCTAGGTGCCATGGCCCTACAAACAATAAATAATAACGAGTGGAGATGACTCAGCGTAGCAGGTGGTGCTAAGCGCTGGGGGTTTCTGTACCAAAGGACTCTGCTGTTTACTAGAGAGCAAAAGAAATTCTGTGTCAGCTTAAAATTGTGCAACACTTTTCTCCTCCCAGCGGAGAGCTCTTTTCCGTTGAGTCAGAGGACACGGAGCTTGCTAGGCAGCATAAACAGCTCAGGCTGCAAGTCACTTATTCTCTAGGTTCCAAGAAACCCCTCCCAGATTCTGGGTCTGTAACGGGGCCCACAAGTCTCCATGCAAGGCAGAAGTGGGGGAATGGGCTACTGGGTCCTTTGGCCCAGTTAGCCCCAGTTAAGACACCTGGAGCAGGAAGCAGGCCCCCAGGGAGGTTTAAAAAGAAGAGCTTGGCTCAGGTCTTGAGAGCAGGCGGAGAGTGAGCAGATGTTGAGCTCTCAGTGTGGAAGAGAAGGCTGGATGGGGCCAGGGACTGGGAAGACTCGGGCCAGGCGGCTCTCCTGGCAGCATGGGGAGTTATGTTGCTTTATACTTGGTTTGGACTTTGAGCGCCCTGGAAGGGGTAGCACTGTAAGAGGCCTTGCTGGAGGGCTGCGCTTCTGCCACCCAGAAGGCATTGGAGGGTGGGCAGAGCAGTGGAAGCCCGCCCAGCTGGGAAACTGAGGCTGAGTGGCGGCTTCCCTGCACAACGCTGGACAGGGCGCTCTGGTTGTTTAACTGCGACTGCGTTTACACAGCTGTTCCAGTCCAGCGCGTTAGACTGAATGTTTTAGCCATTCAGTTGCTGAGGGAAGGGTATTGTGCGAGTCCAGGAGAGAACCAGGCAGCCCTTGCCAGTGGGTGACCCTGCCAGTGTATATGATCTAAAATCTTCCAACTGGCCACAGCGGCAAAGGGGAGAGTGAAGGCCCCGCCCACCCTCCCTTGCAGCGTATCTGATCACTTCACAGCCGAAGGGATTGCACTTTGCCCACAGATGGGCGGAAGAGCAAACCTCCGGGGCTGGACGGTTGGAGCTGTCATGGGACAGGCACTGGCAGTGTTTGCCACCTGGAGGTGACATCAAGGTTCTCGAAAGGAATTGTCCAAGCAGAGATGCCTTAAGCTAAGATGGTAGATGGTGGATTAGACACATCATCAAGCGGGGGAGATGTGGCACGTCTTGTACCTTAAGGGTGGGGACAGAAGGGTGGGGACAAAGCCCCTGCCGAGGCCAGTAGGGAGGGTTCTGTGTGGGGTGACCTGAACAAGCACTGGACCCATGACCACCCGGGCTGTGCTCAGGGTCTGTCTGCACTGCAATCCGAGGTGTGACTGCAGCACAGGCAGACGTACCGGAGCTAGCTCCCAGGGGCTGTTCAGCCCTGCCTGGGGCCTGGGGCTGTATTGGCGCAGTTAGGCCGTGCTGCTGCAGCTTCCCTGAGAGTCCCTGGGGAGGAGGGAATGAGCAGAGCAGCCCTCCCATGATTCCCCACCCCAGCCTGGTCCTGCTGTCAGGCCAGCACCACCCGGAAGGACATGGGCTCAGCCAGTGACTCTAGTCTGGCTGATGGGGATGGTCCCATGCTCTCCTTCATTTATTCTGTTTCCCTCCGAGAGCTGAAACACCCCCTCGCTTGCCTTCATCTCACACAGGTGAAGGCTCTGCCGTGGTCTCCATCCCTGTGCTGAGACCCGCACACGGGGCTCAATTCTCCCCTCACGGGTACTTGAGTCACACCGCTGCAGCCCATTGACTCCTGTGGAGCTACTCCTGGTCAGTGTGTGAGTGAGGAGAAGGGCAGGACACAGCAGTGAGGCCCCCAGGGAATCCTGCTCCTCTGTATGTCACTCCAGGCCCTCTGCAGTTCTTACCAGATTCCCATCTGGGAGTGCTGACACAGCTGGAAAGGACCTTGCCATGGCTGGAGGAGGTTCATTTTCTGGACACACACCAAAGGAAGGGAACAGATTTATCTGCTCCAAAGGCCTAAAAATAGTCTGCTAGCTTGGGAGAGAAACGTCCTGATGTGCAATAGGAGAATAAATACTGAACCCCACGAACAAAGGCCGGGGCGGGGTCCACACTGGTGCGGTGTTGGGGGCTGGATCCCAGGTGGTTGTGCTCTGATGAGTGGCACGGGGGGAAGTGAATTTGCATTGGTGCTGTAGAGGGCAAGGAGGAGCCAATTCATGGTGGCACCAGCCACGCCGGTTCATTAGTGCCCATCGCGTTCTGCAGAGTCTGACCACCTTCTTCTTGTAAGAAAAATAAAGATTCTAGGGTGGGATTTTCAAACTGCCCAAGGGATTTGGCCAGTATTTTCTAATGGAGTTTGAGCATCCAAATCCCTTCTGCAGCTTTGCAAATCCCCTCCCTAGCTCATCTCACTACAAGGATGCAGTGTTGTTCCGATGCAGGGTTGTGTCTGTGGGAGTTACCGTACCTCTGGGCCAAGTGCTGCTCCTCCCTTCCCATGGAGGCATGGACCATGGACGCTCCGGAGCACAGCAGAACCACCGCACAGCCCAGCTGGCTGGGCAAGGCGATTGCACCCAGAGAGGAGAGGGCTTTGATAGAGGTGCTGCTGTGCACATCCCAGACCTGGAACTCCACACAGGAAATGTGCAGTGGCCCCAGTGCCACCAAATCCATTGGGCAGTGGGGCAGCAACGCAGGTGATGACATGGAGCTGGTGAGCTAGAGGGTGGGAACAGAAGGTATTTTTCCTCTTCAAGGCCCCTTAGATTCTCTGTTCAAAGCCCTTTACTGGGGCTGCAGA
This sequence comes from Chrysemys picta bellii, assembly GCF_011386835.1. Lineage (NCBI taxonomy): Eukaryota > Metazoa > Chordata > Testudines > Emydidae > Chrysemys > Chrysemys picta. The sequence continues at coordinate 2,955,756 of NC_088815.1, forward strand.
TGAGGTGGGAGGGAGTGGCCGATTAGCTTTGAAGACAAGGGTGGACTCCCCCACTCAGCTCAGTAGGGCCTTGGCTGCTAGCAGGGCTCTTTACATGTCAGGTTGTTAACCGTTGCCTTTGCAGCGCTTCCAGCAGTCCCTCCCAAGCCTCATTGCAAAGGGCTTCGTTCCCTTTAGCTCCCTTCCAATGGGTCGGCCATCCCCTCGCTTTGGTTTTTATTCCCAGCGCAAAACATGAATCCTGAAACCGAGGTTACAGAAAGAGTCGTTTGCACTAATGTCCCGGATCCCACATTTCCCGGGGGCAGAGCGTGGAAGCAGGCATAATGGTTCAGCTGCAGGCTGCTTATTTAAATTGACAGAATCTCCATCATTAATTACAAATGTGCTTTTATGCTGAAAAGAAAGTGCTTCCCCTGAGCATCTGGCTGTGCGGACGCGTCTCTTGCCCACTCTCTTTACTTGCATGGCTACAGTTCTGTTATCGGTTGCTAGACTGTTTGCACTGAGGTTGCTACCTCTCATTTCCATGTGCTCTGTGATGTCCATATTTCACACTAGCAGAGCTCCCTGGCTGGAGGGCAAACCCACATCTTCAAAAGGCAAACACTGAAGAGGTAGAAATACAAGATGAAAAAGTTTGATTTGGGTTTTTAATGAATTGGAAAACGGAGTCCCCTGCTTGTGAACATCTGAGGACTCTGTTGGCAACACACTGAACACTTTGCCAGGCCAGTTGATTATTTACCCTGTAGTGAGTTAGGTGGCAGGATTTCCCAGAATTCCACACTGCTGGAAGCTCTGTCTATGGCAGTGGTGTGCAAACTTTTCCAGTCCCCCCCCATTAACGGAATCTGTCTGTCTGTGCCCCCCTCCATCACCGCACAGCAGCAGAGCATGAGCCGAAGGCAGAGTGGGGGGGTGGAACTGGGGATGGGGAGGAGCTGATCTGGGGGCGGAGAGGGAATGAGGGCAGAACTGGGCTGGAGGTGGAGTGGAGCTGTGGTTGGGGGCAGAACTGGGCTGGAGGTGGAGTGGAGCTGTGGTTGGGGGCAGAACTGGGCTGGAGGTGGAGCTGGGCATGGAGGCAGAGCAGGATTGGGAGCTGAATGGGGTTGGGAGTGGAGCTGATCTGGGGGCAGAGCAGGTCTGGAAACATGGCGCTCTGTTGCTGACCCCTGTGGGCATTGGCCTGGGTTCCACTACACGTCCCCCCAAATGTTCCTCCGTGCCTCCCTATGGACCAGAATGCAGGGGGGAGAATAAGAGCGTGTAATAATAAATAATAATCCTTAGCTCTTATCTAGCATTTTCGTCAGTAGATCTCAAAGCGCTTTGCAAAGGAGGTCAGTTCTTTACAGGTGAGGAAACAGGCCAGACAGGAGAAGGGGCTGGTAGCATTGCCTGGGATTAAGATGTCTTTCCATTATAAGACCTTGTTTACTTGCTTATAACTTTGTCAAACTTTAATCATTTGGGCTAAAACTTTCCGCACCAGTGTCTGCCTCAGGCTGATTTTCTTTAATTTCATCCAAGATGGTCCAGCTATTTCTGAGAATGAGGTTAAGGAAAAAAATCTGGCGCTCTTTTCTTTCAATGCTCTAGCTCACCCATGCTCTGGAGCAGGTACTGGGAGGGACTTTGGCAAGGGAGTGGCCTTCTGCTGTGCCAGTGAAAACCTGCCCAGATTGGTCCAAGCTCTAAGCCTTTGAACAATGGCAGTTTGCACATACTCAGTAAAGACTTGCTAGAGCTCAACAGTTAAAACCACTGAGCGAAGGAGGGAGGGAGGCTGGAGTGAGTGATTGCGGGGCCTCAGAGAAGGGATGGGGCAGGGGTGGGGCCTCAGGGAAGGTAGGGTTACCATATTTAAAAAATAAAAAAAGGGGACACTCCACGGGGCCCTGTCCCCGCCCCTTCCCCACCCCCGGTCCCGCCCCAACCCCGCCCCTTCCCCGGCCAACTCCGCCCATTCCCCAAAGTCCCGCCCCTCCTCCATCCCAGCCATGCGAAAAGGGCTGCCCAAGCGCTACCGGCTTCACGGTTTGCCGGGCAGCCTCCAGACCCTGCGCCCCCAGCCGGCGCTTCCCTAGCACAGCTGGAGCCCGGGAGGGGAAGCGCCCAGCCGGGGGCGCAGGGTCTGGAGGCTGCCCGGCAAACCATGAAGCCGGTAGCGCTCGGGCTTCGGGCAGCCCCTATGCCTCCGGACCCTGCGCCCCCGGCCGGGCACTTCCCCTCCCAGGCTCCAGCTGCTGTGCTCCTCCCCTGACTCTTCGGCTCTGTTTAAGAGCCAAGCTGCCCAAGCCAGCGCTACGGGCTTCGGGCAGCCCCCTTGCCTCCGGACCCTGTGCCGCCGGAGCAGAGCAGCTGGAGCCAGGGAGGAGAAATGCCCGGCCGGCGGCTGGGGTCCGGAGGCAAGGGGGCTGCCCGAAGCCGGTAGCGCTGGCTCGGGCAGCTTGGCTCTTAAACAGAGCCGAAGTCTGAGTCAGGGGAGGAGCAGAGCAGCCGCGGATGGGGGTTTGATTGCCAAAAAGCCTGACATGTCCGGGAAAAACCGGACATATGGTAACCCTAGGGAAGGGGCAGTGCAAGGGTGTTCGGTTTTGTGCAATTAGAAAGTTGGCAACCCTAGCCAGTGGCCCTGAACTCAAGCCTGCCAGCGGCTGGGGTGGTGCTGGGGCCAGCAAGGGGAGGAGGGGCCAGTGGGGGGGACAGTAGCTTGGCCTGGTGCTGGGGCTGGCCTGGTGCTAGGGGTGCCAGGCATCCGGTTTTCGCCAGCTGACCGGGCTGCTAAAAGCCCGGTTGGCCACAGCAGGGCAGGCAGGCTCTGTGCCCGGCTCCACGTGGCTCCTGGGGAGTGGCTGGCATGTCCCTCGGGCTCCTAGGCAGGGGACAGGGGAGGACAGGGGAGCTCCGCACACTGTCCCCACCCACAGGCACCACCCCGAGTGCTGGCTCTGCCGTTCCCATTGGCCAGGAACCGTGGCAAATGGGAGCTGTGGGGATGGCGCTTGCGGATGGGTGCAGTGCATGGAGCCTCTTGGCCACCCCTCCATCTAGGGGCCTGAGGGACATACTGCCACAATATCTGCAGTTAACTGTTGTCGGATTTCTTTTCTGATTTCCTCCACCCTTCTCATTATGGTTGTGTCAGACAGCTGCAGCCCTTTTATTTGCTTTAGGATTGCATTTTGTTATTGAAATCAGCATACAGGATTTCCGCAGAAGCCAGAAACACTCTTTAACGATCTGTTCGTCAGTAAATGTCTTTTGATGTCTTGCTAAAATCCATGCGATTTTGAAAGATGCCTCTGTCAAACATTCTGCAACGGACCTTGATCTCTGTTTTATTTTTTGCTGGCCTTTTAGTGAAGCAGCAAGTTGTTCAATTTTACTTTTTCTTAGGTTACTTCCGGGTGGGTAATTTTCGCTGAAATTTGCATGCGCTGTTGCGTAATGGCGTTCGAAATTGCTGTGCTTAAAAGCAGAACACGTCTGCTGACAAATTAAACAAACAGGCTTCATGCATGTTTCATTAAGCACAAAGAAAAACTCATCAGTCCACTTTTCTTGAAACTCTCAGTTTTCATCTTCCAGAGCACGCACCTTGCTCTGTTTTTGGCTGGCTCTGGGAGGGTGCTCAGGGCTGGGGCAGGGGCTTGGGGTGCAGGGGAGGGGATGGGGGGCTGGCCCTGGGAGGCTGCAGGGTGAGTGGTGGAAGAGAAAGGCTGGTCCAGCATAGCTGGGCCTGCTGTACTCATGCTACTCCTGGTCTTGGTGCTGCAGAGCTATTCAGAACCTGCCCCTTGAAGGAGCGGCACTTACTTCAGGCAACCCGGGCCCCACGCCACTCCCAGAAGGGGCCAATGCGCCCCTGTGGCCCCGGGGTGGGGGGCAGGTGGCTCTGCGCGCTGCCTCTCTCTGCAGGCACCTCCCCCACAACTCCCATTGGCCACAGTTCCCCATTCCCGGCCAATGCGAGCTGCAGGGGCAGTGCTTGCAGGCAGGAGCAGCGCGGGCCGTGGGGGTGCAGTGGCCGCTTCCAGAAGCGGCATGGGGCCGGGTCAGGCAGGGAGCCTGCCTTAGCAGCAGCCCCACTACACCACCGGAGATCGCAATCGACAGAGAGCCGCACTTAGGGTTGATGGGAGCCGCCACTGGCTCGCGGGCCTCGCAATGAAGAACACTGCTTTACACTGTACTGCTATGACAGGTCCTCCAGCCCCCCGCAGCACACACACAGATAGGGACACACCCAGCTGCAGCTACACACGTGCTGAGATCACCTCTGTCTGGGAAGGCTCAGCTAAGGCACCTCATGGTTTCTAAGGCTTGCACCCCCCTTTGGAGGGTAAACCCAAAATTATACCATCTTGCACTGCACAGGGAACTGTACAGCATAAGCTCGTGAAATTTCGCCCCCTCCCTCAATGTGGAGGAAGATATGCAACAGCTTTCTGCCCCCCATTATGATTTCCACACATTGGGGTTATGGAGGCTTTCTATTGTTGATTCGTGCAGTAGCTGGCAGAGCATTCATGAACACAGCTGGGTGTGGCCCTGCCTGTGGATGTCTGTGTTAGGGCAAGCTTGGAGGGCTTTGCAGCTTGTCACAGCATGAGAGGGAACCCAGACTGGTAAAACAGAGGCTCAGCTGTACCCCAGTTCCAGGGGGCACCCCGGGGGGACCCATCACAACCACAACTTGTGGGAAGAGCTTTGCGGCTGCTGTAACCTGCTACAGGGGCTGGACAGGGCCCAGAATTTGGAAGGCACAATGGGAGCCTAGAGCCACCTTTGCCCTTAAGCCACTGGGCTATGCCACCAAGGCCTGTGTGCTGCCACTACCCACTGCATCTGGGGCCCTCTGATGCTGCTAATCCACCTCCTGAAGGGACTGAATTCCCAGGCTGTTTGGCTAGAAAACAGTCTCTGTGGAAGCCAATAGACTGTTTTTATCTTCACCTGGGCAGGACACCTCTGGCAAACTCTCAGCCGCTGGTGTTGGATTCCTGACAGATGTGGGAGAGCTTGTCCTTCATCCCTGCACTGCAGACCATGTGAGAAGGACAGGCCGTCACTCCAGGGCAAGAATTGCCATCTGGCAACATTCCTTGTTCTGACCAACTCCCAGGTAGAAATCAGAGCCTTGGATTGTGCTTCTCTCTGGTTGTTTTTTTGTGGGAGGAGGATGAAGCATAGTGCATGGAGATGGGAGTCTCATGGGAAGAAAGTGCATACAGGCTAGGACTTGGTTACTCTAGTAACTGTATCCATAGTGATGGAGCTCGTCATCTTGATAGTTAAAAACATATTACAAACCATCTTACAGCTGGGCACAATCTCCAGGTAAGGGGCTTTTCCACTCACGTTAATGACAGTGAGTCACTCAGATACTGCAGTAATGGGGACTACATAAGTAGTGTTGTCCCATTGGCCAGAGCAGTTAGCCAATACTTGGGGCTTTGCAGGGCTGTTTCCCTTAGGAGGTGATATGATGATATGAGTCAGGTCATTCTTTGGTGCAATCCTATTTATTTACAAAGAATGTGCCCAGAGTTCTCTTCCCCTGCGCACAATAGGAACAAACAATTTCAGGCAGTTTCCTTGCTCAGGAATTCTCAAGCCTGCCTTTCTAGCCAGCCCTGTGCCCCAAGCAGCTCTATTTCTGTGCTCCGTCTCAGGGCCATGCTGGTGATGTCTGCTGGCTTTTTCCTCAACACACACAGCTTGCCAAACAGTCCCCTACCTCTGCATTTACAACCAGTCACAAGAAAACCCCTCAGACCACTCAGCTTACCCTGATCAGGCTTTGCCATGTGGCCCTGTACCTTGAGTGGTAGCCTCCTACAATTTCCAGTTATCACTACGTAAAGGGGCATTTAATTGCTTCTTCCATTTAACCTGAAAGAAGGATGCTTAGCACATCCATCAGCTTTAACCAGGTCTGTGACTGACTGTAGAGCAAAGATCTCTTTGATTGCAACTTGTGACATTCTGTACCTCAAAGCAGCACCCTGGAACCACAATATTCACCACCATCATATAATTATATGTTTCGTACAAAGTATGCCTTGTGAGGTATCATTTTAAAAGTCTTGATCTGTTGAACATTAATATCCTATTGGATTGTATGTGCTATCACTGTATGTGGCGTTATGAAATTGTGCTATGTGTGTGTTACTGAAATATGTTCTGACTTTGGGAACACCCACAACTAGCCTTTTAGGTAAAACAATGAAATAGCCAGATGTGCCGATGGCTCATTAAAGGGAATCCACTCTCCTAACAACCATCCCAGAAGACTTCTCAGAGTGAGCATGTAGACAATGGAGAATGCTTGATCCATGTCATAGCAAAAGATCTTTCCAGCAAGCTGGAAAAAAACATAAAAGAGGGGAAGTGACATCAGGATTTGTCCTCATTCTCCCCCACAACTCAACACCTGGAAACACAGATGGAGGACAAAGACTTGGAACTGGGGGAGGGTGGTCCCGGGCTGGAAGGCAGTTCCAGCCTATGTATTGAAGATCTGTGACCTGTCTACCATCTATCAGGGTGCTTGATTCAAATCCTGTTTAGTTTATAGAACTCAGACTGCAAATTTACTTTTATTTCTTAGGTAACCAACTTTGATCTCTATACTCACTACTTATAATTACTTAAAATCTGTCTGTAGTTAATAAATCTGTTTTATATGTTACCTAAACCAGTGTGTTCTGGTTGAAGTGCTTGGGAAATCTCAGCTCAGTTTACAAAGGCTGGTGTGTGTCCTTTCCACATCGAGTGAGGGGTGGACGGGTAATGGATTTACACTCGTCAGGCTTCTGACCAGGGCAAGACAATTGGGAACTGGGGGAATTGACTGGAGCCTCTCTATTGATGGTTCATGAGTGGCTGGGAGAAGCATTCATGTAACTCAGCTGGGTGTGTCCCCGCTGGGGGATGTCTGTGTAAGTGCAGGACCTGCCAGTGGTTTGTAACTTGGCAACAGCATCCCAGGGCGAGAGGTAGCCCAGGTTGGTGGGACAGAGGGCTCAGCAGTCCCACAGCCCAGGTTGCACCCCGGGAACCCCATCACACAGTTATTAACACCTGCCAGCATAGCAGCACCTAAGAGGAAGAAAGAGCTGGGTATGAATGGAGATTAGATAGCTTGCCCAATGCTGCAGTCTTGGGTTGCAGACACATTAGGGGAACAGTCTCTTGAATCCTTGCTCATGTAGGTGGCATCATTGTTCTAGGGGACACCAGAGCTGAGACTGGGGCCCTTTTTCGCACCCAGGGAGCAGCTGGAGCAAAAATGCACAGGGAGAAGAGCCAAGAAATATGAGGGGAATGTGGAGGGTTGGAGGGGTGGGTGTCTCTCCTGCTTTGCCAAAGGGAATATGATGCTTGATGGCACCATAGACATACTGGGGGTGTCTATCAGTCAGGTGCCACTAGACAGATTAGATTGTGATAGAAAGATTCCTAGTTGCCAGCAGGGGGTTTTGGGATGCTGGGGGTGGTGGGTTTGGGGGCTCTGGGTGATCACATTACTGACCCCAGGGTCACCCCATGCTGTTGGTTACAATATCTGCCTCCTTGCCATGTAGGGTGACCAGACACAAAGTGTGAAAAATCGGGACGGGGGTGGGGGGTAATGGGAGCCTATATAAGAAAAAGACCCAAAAATCGGGACTGTCCCTATAAAATCGGGACATCTGGTCACCCTATTGCCACGGGACTCATTCCCCCGGCCTGAGCTGGGCTGCTGCGGGGAATGACGTGTGCAGGGTAGCAGGAAAGGTGAAATGTTGGCCCCACTAATTATCCCAGAGTAGACTCAATGGAGCAGTGTCTGCTGCATTGTTCCTGCAATGCCCTTGAGTGGGACTTACTGGCATGAAAACGGGGGATTCCCTCTTTGAAGCCTAAAGCCCATGTTAAAGCAGCAGTTGTTTGGATGGTCTATGGTTCAGGGGGTGGGGGAACAGTGCATGGCAAGTAGGCAAACATTGCATCCAGTGGCACGGGGTGACCCTAGGGTCCATAATGTGGCCACCCTGCATTGTTTGTGCAGTCATTGCCAGGCTGTTTTTAGGGCACCGGCCACCGGAGGGCTGGTGAAGCACCAGAGCCATGGAGCATTGCACCTGCGAAGGAAATCGGGGTGCACGTGGGGAGGAGCAGGCCCAGCAGGGCTGCTGTCCAGGGAAGGTTACTGTGCAGGCGGGATTGGGAAAACACAGGCTCATTCTGGGGGGTGATCCTACCTCTCCAGGTGCATCCCCAGCCCCCTCTCCATAGTGTCTGAGCTCCAGGTAACTGTCCAGGAAGTCAGGTTTCAGAGTAGCAGCCGCGTTAGTCTGTATCCGCAAAAAGAACAGGAGTACTTGTGGCACCTTAGAGACTAACACATTTATTTGAGCATAAGCTTTCGTGGACTACAGCCCACTTCTTCAGATCCACAAGTACTCCTGTTCTTTTTGTCCAGGAAGTGACCCCCTCTCCTGCCCTGGGAAGTGGGGTCTCCACCGCAGAGCCACAGAGTGAGAAGGTGACTTTCCCCACATCACCCAGGGAGTCTGGGGCAGAGCTTGGAATTGAACCCAGCTCTTCTGGGCCTCAATCCCATGCCTCAGCCAGCGCTGAAGAGGGGCCCTGCCCTGCCCTATGGCAGCCCTGTTTTGGGAAGTGGGCCCAGGACTGTTTGAAGTCCCTCGACCCCTGCTGGGGAGCCTGTGTGATGGGAAGGCTGGATGATCATGAGGAAGGAAATCATTTGACTCAGGGGCGCTGGTGTGTGAGCATTTTCCTGGGGTCCCTCCGCGTCCCTTCCCCTTTGGGTGGGGACTGTCCGCCTGGGGATGCTCAGCAGGTGGGTGTTGAGCCATTGTCACTGTCTTCATGTAAATGCTGCCCCTGGTTTCTTCCCATGTGTCTGTTCACATGGCAATGGGTTGGGTTTGAAGGCGTGATTCTGAGCAGTGTGACACGTTCCATGAGGAAAGTAAAGGGCCTTGGGCTCTTTCAGGTGCATGTGTTTGGTGTTAGAACCTGCTCGACTTTGTTTTAACTGCATTTTATTTGGGTTTTTACCCGGTGCTGGTCAACGCAAGTCTGTGGGACTTTTCATTTCCTGTGGCAACTTTATAAGATCATTTTCTATTAAACAATAACAAAGTGGTCAGATGATTGGGCAGGCCTCCTCCCTGATCTGTGAATCCAACCACTAAGTGAGACAATCAGTTAGTGGGGACCAGAGCTGAACTCTCAGAGGAAACCCAGGGTCTGGGAGAAATGAAAAACTCTCTGATGAAGAACAGAATTGTTTGTGCTTTTGACATTTTCTGATCCAAGAGGGGATTGCAAAGAGATCCAGACTGAACGTTGACACAAGCAATGGGCAGCCTCAGAAATCGCCACACAGCACATAACCCCCCTGAAAAATCAGACAGAAAATAAAGCAGCAGCTTGTGTGGATTCATCGAAAAGCGACAGCTCGAGAGAGCGTGCATTCCATAAACGCATTTAGCAGAACCAGTGAGCAACTAGGGCAAAAGCTGGGCTGTGGGAAATGCGGGTCTGAGCACTAGAGAAACAAGGCGCTGACACAGCAAACCACTTACATTAAATCCAAGCACGCGCTTAAATGCTTTGCTGAACAGGGATGAGATGACTCACTCGCTTAATGGGAAGCACGTACTAAAATGCTTTGCTGAATCGGGGCCTAAGTGTCCTGCACTTGGAAGTATCAGCAGAGGCTGTCTTTGAGTGAGAGACAAGCTTTGGAGCGTCCCAGGGCTCTTCTACCTGAAAAAGTTTCTGTGGAGCTCCAAAGCTCATCTCTTTCCCCTGCCGAAGTTGGTCCAATCACAGATATCACCTCCCCCCCTTGTCTTTGAAAAGTTCACACTTCCATGGTCAGGGTAAGGCAGGAGCCGAAGTCAATGCAGCGCCAGGAAAGCTGGGAATAAACCCGAGCTAAAAAGCACAAAAGAAACGTGGTTTGAGCAGAGCTCAGGAGGCCATTTCTGAGTGAGGAGAGTGACAAAGTCTGGGGACCATGGTTTGAAGATTAAGAGATGGGGACAGCAAAAAAAAGGCTGAAGTTTGAAAGTTGAAATTTGGGGTGGAGCCAGATCTCACGGTGGGCTCTGGGCAGCATCTGGGCAGCCTCTGGCTGAATGAAGCTGGTTGGAATTGACACATTAGGAACGTTTGAAAATTGCCCTGGGCCAGATTGTGCAACCCTTATGCTGAGAAGTGCTTCTTCATGGGAGGCAATGGAAGAGTGCCTGTGAGTGCGTGCTCAACAGCACAGTATGGGTGTGACCAAATGCACCCCTCTATTCACACCCTCCATGCTAGTGTAATAATCTTTGAACCCAATATGCCTTGTGAGGTATCATCTGAAAACTAATAACGCACTGTGCAATCATATCATGAGGAAATGCAGCAACATTATATGTAAATGTATGAATTCCTCCTGGTGTTGGTAGCACACGTTCAAACCCACCTAACCCTGAGTAAGCAGGAGTGGTTAAGCAGGTCTCTCTTAAACAAAGGAATGTGTGTTTACCTCAATTTACATATAAGTAGTAAACCGGATCCTTGAGACAGCAAGGGGGAGACAAGGCAAATCTGCATCAGCACACCCGGGAAGAAGAAAGAGCATGGGGGCAACTTCACCCCCAGACTCCACGTTGCCTTTACTGCTTGAATAAACTTTGCTTTGGGGTTAATCGTCAGAAGAATCCACTTCAGATGGGGCGGGGCAAAACACCCCAGTCTACCTCTCTCTCTTTCACAGAAGAAGACAAAGGACCCAGATTTCGGACTTTGGGAGGGGTTCCGACCCGAGAGTTTGGTCAGCCCTGTTGCTGGGAACATGTGGTAAAGATTTTACCTTGAACCAAGTCTAGTTTGTTAAACCTAGAAAGCGTTTTCTCTTTATTTCTCTTTAACCATTTCTGACTTTAATACCTTATACATGTCCTCACTTAAAATCTCTCTTTGTAGTTAAATAAACTCGTTTTCTTTAAAATAAAAACTAATCTGGTTTTGTGTTTAAACGGAATGGTTTGGTAACTCCAATTTAAGTAGCAAACTATTGTATATTGACCCCTTATAGGGGCAACGGATCTGTAATATCTGAACTGTGCAGGAGAGTGCGGACAGTGCAGAACACATGTTTTTGGGGAAAATCCAGGACTGGGAGTGTGTTGGGGTCACCCTGCAGGTAGTAACCAAGGCTGCTGGAAGCCAGAGTGGGGCTGGTGTGTTGCTGACAGGCTGCTGGGGTCAGAGCTGCTGGACCAGGGTTGCAGCTATACACAGACATTCAGGGTGTGTCCTCCATGCTGGTGGGTGGATTGTGGGCAACACAATTTGAGAGATACAACAGCAGGGCATTATGAGGCACCCCAGGTGGCAGGGCAAACGGTGTCACAAACCCTCACAAGTCTGTACTGCCTAGAACTGGAGTAGGGGAGGGGAGACCAGGGAACTGGGGCAGGGATGCTGGGCAAACAGGACGGGAGTATGAAATGGAGCCTACAGTGAGCATTTGGAGGCTGGCATGGGCAGACAATGGGTTTGTGGAGCAAACGGCTGTACAGGACGGGGGGTTCCAGTTAATTCCTGGGGGTGCTAGTGAGACAGTCTGTCTACACCAATGCACAGCAAAGGGAAATGCCCCTCCCCCAGAGCTCATTTTGGATTGAAGGAATTTTCCAGGAATCTCCTTTCACTAGCCAGCCACTAACACTTCATCCGCAGCGTCGGCAGCATTCCCCTGGAGTGATGGGGAATCCAGCCTGGTCACTTCTCCCAGGAAAAAGGGCCAATTCCTTCGACCTCCCCTTTCCAGGACTCAGTAGCAGGATGCTGGCACTTTCCTTACACTCACACGGGGAAGGAGTGCAAGGGGCCAGGGCTGAAGAGCCCTGAGAGACATAATGCAGAGGGAAGCCCCCAAAGACAAGCTGGAGGCAGGTGGTGGGTTATTAGGGGATGGTGCAGGGGTTGGGATCATAGGAAGGACCTGGCAGCTGAGGAGGCAGAGTTCCGATGGGGACAGGTATAGGAGGGTTTTGAAGCTGCTGCTTGGGGTCATGGGTGCTTATGCCAAGGGTGCAGGAAGCTGAGGGTGGGTCCATTTGGACAGCATGAGTCTTGGAGGAAAGAGAGGGCAGACAGGGTAGTCATTGGGGTGCCAGGTGGCCTCCAGATTCCCTCCCGTTTCTGCCTCTAGACCCGGCCAGCAAGCCCCCACTCCCCTGTAATGTCCCTGTCACTTTAAAGGGGCTATGGGAGAGCTGCAGGTGGGACAGGGCTGTGGATGGGGAGGTGGGTCCATGCCCGTGGAGTGGGAGGCACCAGACTATGGAATGTGTCCGTGGTTCTTTAAGATTCACTAATGTCCCAGCTGCAGAGCATTAAACGTGAACTCAGATCTCGCAGGAAATAGTTTCGACTGCACAGAACCCACATCTCCCTCCCCAGCTCCTGGCTCTTCTGGGAACTGGAGGGCGGGAGTGAAGAATGGAGGAGTTTCCTGTGTGGGCCACCTCAGGGCACTGACCTTCTACTGGAGGAACTCCCTTAAATGAGTGAGCAGAGGTCAGGCTGCGTTGGAATTGCTCCCTGCTACCAGGACAGCAATTCCAGCTAGTGCCAGAGGGCTCCCAGCAAATAAACAACACGCACAAGAACAGAACATAAGAACGGACAGACTGGGTCAGACCAAAGGTCCATCTAGCCCAGTATCCTGTCTCCTGACAGTGGCCAATGCCAGGTGCCCCAGAGGGAATGAACAGAACAGGGAATCATCAAGTGATCCATTCCCTGTCGCTCATTCCCAGCTTCTGGCAAACAGAGTCTAGGGACACCATCCCTGCCCATCCTGGCTAATAGCCATTGATGGACCCATCTTCCATGAACTTATCTAGTTCTTTTTTTAACCCTGTTATAGTCTTGGCCTTCACAACATCCCCTGGCAAAGAGTTCTACAGGTTGACTGTGCGTTGCGTGAAAAAATACTTTCTTTTGTTTTAAACCTGATGCCTATTAATTTCATTTGATGACCTCTAGTTCTTGTGTTATGAGAAGGAGTAAATAACACTTCCTTATTTACTTTCTCCACACCAGTCATGACCTCAATCATATCCCCCCTTAGTCATCTCTTTTCCAAGCTAAAAAGTCCCAGTCTTATTAATCTCTCCTCATACAGCAGCCATTCCATACCCCTAATCATTTTTGTTGTCCTTTTCTGAACCTTTTTCAAGTCCAATATATCTTTTTTGAGATGGGGTGACCACATCTGCACGCAATATTCAAGAGGTGGACGTATCATGGATTTATATAGAGGCAATCTGATATTTTCTATCTTATTATCTATCCCTTTCTTAATGATTCCCAACATTCTGTGAACGTTTTTGACTGCCGCTGCACATTGAGTGGATGTTTTCAGAGAACTATCCACAATGACTCCCAAGATCTCTTTCCTGAGTGGTAACAGCTAATTTAGACCCCATCATTGTATATTGTGACAGACCCAGACCAGTGGGGTACAGAAGTCTGGTAGAGGGCAAATATACTGGTCACTGGATGAATAGTTTTCTGTTCCCTGAATGACCAGAGCAGGGGCTGCACTAGAGTAATCAGGAACCTGCTAGAACCAGTTAAGGCAGGCAGGCTAATTAGGACACCTGGAGCCAATTAAGAAGAAGCTTCTAGAATCAATTAAGGCAGGCTAATCAGGGCACCTGGGTTTTAAAAGGAGCTCACCCCAGTTTGTGGGGGGAGTGTGAGGAGCTGGGAGCAAGAGGTGCAAGAAGCTGAGAGTGAGAGGGTGTGTTGCTGGAGGACTGAGGAGCACAAGCGTTATCAGACACCAGGAGGAAGGTCCTGTGGTGAGAATAAGGAAGGGGTTTGGAGGAGGCCATGGGGAAGTAGCCTAGGGAGTTGTAGCTGTCATGCAGCTGTTACAGGAGGCACTATAGACAGCTGCAGTCCACAGGCCCTGGGCTGGAACCTGGAGTAGAGGGCAGGCCTGGGTTCCCCCCAAACCTCCCAATTGACCTGGACAGTGGGCCCTTCCAGAGGGGAAGGTCTCTGGGCTGTTCCCCAACCCACATGGCGAATCTCTGAGGCAAGAAAATCCGCCAATAAGCGCAGGACCCACCAAGATAAAGGAGGAACTTTGTCACAATATGTATAGTTAACATTGTTTTCCAATGTGCATTACTTTGCATTTATCAACATTAAATTTCATCTGCCATTTTGTTGCCCAGTCACCCAGTTTTGTGAGATCCCTTTGCAGCTCTTCGCAGTCTGCCTCGGACTTAACTATCTTGAGTAGTTTTGTATCATCTGCTAATTTTGCCACCTCACTGTTTACCCCTTTTTCCGATCATTTATGAATATGTTGAATAGGACTGGGCACAGAACAGACCCCTGGGGGACACCACTATTTACCTCTCTCCATTCTGAAAACTGACCATTTATTCCTACCCTTTGTTTCCTATCTTTTAACCAGTTATCAATCCATGAGAGGACCTTCCCTCTTATCCCATGACAAGCAACATCCCACCCTGAGAGAACCCCCAGGCCGGCCCCCAGCACCACACCAAACCCATGCTATGCCCTGCCTGGGGACAGGGGCTCTCTGCCAGCCTCCTGCCCCAGGGAGAGCCACTGTGTCCTGCCCTGCCCCAGTTCCCATGGGTCCGTTGGCAGGAGCTACCAATGGCCACCTGGCTACACTGCTTGGTCCGAGGAGTCTAGGTCTCCGGAACCACTCAGCCCACAGTGCCCAAAATTGTTGCTGGGGACAGGGTTTTGGGGGTCAATTCCAAGGGGAGGCCCTGCAGGCTGGGTGCAAGCGGAAGAACCAGTTGATCCAGTTCAGGAGCAATGCTTGCATTTTCCCTCCCACAGAGCTGTTAGAGGCAGGACCAGCACGCGCAGCCGATGCTGCCAACAGGCTACAGCCCAGTCAGCTCTGGGAAAATGCCACAGCTGGCAGAGGTGAGTGCAAGGCACTGCTTAGGCACTGCTCAGGCACTGCATGGCATTGCACAGACAATGTACAGGCAGTGTACACACACATAGGCAGTGCATGGCATTGCACAGGCAGTGCACAGGCATTGCAGAGGCACTGCATGCTCAAAGCAATGACACCAATGGTTGGTGCAATATCTTTTTGCCGAGAGTAAAGACGTGTAGAGACGCTGAAGTGTCAGCCCCCAAAACTGCTTCAGGTTCTTTTGGGGTTCTCACCTGCCCCCCACACCTGGGACAGCCAGCTCCAGCTCCATCCTTCCAGGTCCCTTCGTGTTGGGCACATTCTTCAAGCTCCTCTCCCTCTGGTTCTCTCAGTGGCAGGAGGAAATTGGCTGGCTTTTCCCTGGTGCTACTAACACCACGAGTTTGCACCCTGGCCGAGATCTGTACCTGCGCTAGTTGTCACCATCTCAACTTTGCTTCAGCCTCTACCTCCAGGGGAGAGACCCAGAGAAAAATTAGAGGATTGGACCAAAAAAAATCTGAGGTTCAACAAAGACAAGTGCAGAGTCCTGCACTTAGGACGGAAGAATCCCATGCACTGCTACAGACTAGGGACCGAATGGCTAGATAGCAGTTCTGCAGAAAAGGACCTAGGGGTCACAGTGGACGAGAAGCTGGATCTGAGTCAACAGTGTGCTCTTGTTGCCAAGAAGGCTAACGGCATTTTGGGCTGTATAAGTAGGGGCATTGCCAGCAGATCGAGGGACGTGATCGTTCCCCTTTATTCGACATTGGTGAGGCCTCATCTGGAGTACTGTGTCCAGTTTTGGGCCTCACTCTACAAGAAGGATGTGGAAATATTGGAAAGAGTCCAGTGGAGGGCACAAAAATGATTAGGGGTCTGGAGCACATGACTTATGAGGAGAGGCTGAGGGAACTGGGATTGTTTAGTCTCCAGAAGAGAAGAATGAGGGGGGATTTGATAGCTGCTTTCAACTACCTGAAGGGGGGTTCCAAAGAGGATGGAGCTCGGCTGTTCTCAGTGGTGGCAGATGACAGAACAAGGAGCAATGGTCTCAAGTTGCAGTGTGGGAGGTCTAGGTTGGATATTAGGAAACACTATTTCATGAGGAGGGTGGTGAAGCACTGGAATGGGTTACCTAGGGAGGTGGTGGGAATCTCCTTCCTTGGAGGTTTTTAAGGCCCGGCTTGACAAAGCCCTGGCTGGGATGATTTAGTTGGGAATTGGTCCTGCTTTGAGCAGGGGGTGGGACTAGATGACCTCCTGAGGTCCCTTCCCACCCTGATATTCTATGATTCTATGAAACGGCTCCACCCTCCAGCCATCTCAGAGATGGCCCCACTGCAGGCCCAGAAGCTACCAGGCCCCTCCCCAAGGCATGGCAATAGCACTCAGAGGACTGTTCACTGGTTTAATTTGTTGGAGTTGCCCAAATTGATATCTAACGTTTGCTGCGACTTCTCAGATGTCTTCATGGCATCCTGCGGGCTGGGTCTTGTCCACTTGAGAAGGTTGACCTGGTCTGTGCTTGATACCAGGATAATGGTACAGACACAACAAAACCTGAAATGCTAGCCCCACACTCCGTACTCTCCACCCAGGGCAGCAGGGCCGGCTCCAGGCACCAGCCTAGCAAGCTGGTGCTTGGGGCGGCACATGGAAGTGGGCGGTACGTCCAGCTCTTAGGCGGTGGGTCCCTCAGTCCCTCTTGGTGGGAAGGACCTGCCGCCGAATTGCCGCCAAAGAAGCGGCGATGGTAGAGTCGCGGCGGAAGCGCCGCAGATTGCGATCACGGCTTTTTTTTTTATTTTTATTTTTTGGGGGCTGCTTGGTGCGGCAAAAACCCTGGAGCCGGCTCTGCAGGGCAGCGTTGTATCAGTACCCCGCGCAGTGCATGGGGTGGGAATCCTAGGGGGCAAAGTGCTGCTGCTAGGCTCTGTGCATTCTGGGTGCTTTTTGCAGTGGATTGTGGGTGCCTACAGGTATCTAAGGGCATTGTGGGACTCAGCGATAAACTCCCATGATCCCTCCTGCAGTCTCTCAGGATTCAGCAGCTTTTTGCTATCCAGCACCATTTGCGAACTGCTCCCAGGCAGCACGGGGAAGCACTGCTGAGCGCTGGGCCCGACAGATAAGGTCAGCCTGGGGAGCAGCAGTTGCTTAGCTGGGCGGCTTTGGCAGAGGCAGCAGCAAACCGTCACCAGGGCAATTCACATGGGGACAGAAGCTCTTTCCTAGCCACTGCTTCCACGGCGCCAGGCTCGTCCCAGTTAGCGCGGCTGAATCACCACACAGCGCAGAGTCCTCAGGCAGCAATGGACGGATCTGAGGTCAACAGCCAGACTCGACCAAACTTCTCAGAGAGCATCAATTCCGAGGGACCTTCCCCTGGATATCTACAGGATGTGACACAGACACAGCGATGGGGGATGGCTGCAGGAGTTCCTGCTCTTTGTGGCTGCAGGCAGCGCACTATGTGCTGTGTCTGGGGGCAGCTGTGGGGGGGTCTGTCTCTAGGAAGGCATTCGGACGCCTAATCCTAGGAGAGCAGAATGCCCGGGGCTTGTGGGAAGATACCATTTCTCTCTGGACACTCGCGCTGCCCTCCCAAGACATTTTTAAACTTGAGGGGTGAAATCTTGGCCCTGCTGAAGTCAAGGAGGATAGGGATAGGGTCCAGAGTGACCTAGACAAATTGGAGGATTGGGCCAAAAGAAATCTGCTGAGGTTCAACAAGGACAAGTGCAGAGTCCTGCACTTAGGACAGAAGAATCCCATGCACTGCTACAGGCTGGGGACCGACTGGCTAAGCAGCAGTTCTGCAGAAAAGGACCTGGAGATTACAGTGGATGAGAAGCTGGATATGAGTCAGCAGTGTGCCCTTGTTGCCAAGAAGGCTAATGGCATATTGGGCTGCATTAGTAGGAGCATTGCCAGCAGATCGAGGGAAGTGATTATTCCCTGCTATTCGGCACTGGTGAGGCAACACCTGGAGTATTGTGTCCAGTTTTGGTCCCCCCACTACAGAAGGGATGTGGACAAATTGGAAAGAGTCCAGCGGAGGGCAACAGAAATGATCAGGGGGCTGGGGCACATGACTTATGAGAAGAGGCTGAGGGAACTGGGCTTGTTCAGACTGCAGAAGAGAAGAGTGAGGGGGGATTTGATAGCTGCCTTCAACTACCTGAAGGGGGGTTCCAAAGAGGATGGAGCTCGGCTGTTCTCAGTGATGGCAGATGACAGAACAAGAAGCAATGATCTCAAGTTGCAGTGGAGGAGGTCTAGGTTGGATATTAGGAAACACTATTTCACTAGGTTACCAGGGTGGTGGTGGTGAAGCACCGGAATGGGTTCCCTAGGGAGGTGGTGGAATCTGCATCCTGAGAGGTTTTTAAGGCCCATCTTGACAAATCCCTGGCTGGGATGATTTAGTTGGGGTTGGTCCTGCTTTGAGCAGGGGGTTGGACTAGATGACCTCCTGAGGTCTCTTCCAACCCTAATCTTCCATGATTCTGTGATTCTAAGGGGAGTTTTGCTGTTGATGTCAATGGGACTAGGATATCTCCTTGGGTTGGATCCTGTGAGCTAGAGAGCAAGAATCAGGTAGCAGAGGGCAATGCATCCAACCAAGCCCATTGGTGGGACAGACTGTTTTCTTAGAGGCTCCAGGATATAGTGGAAGCGGAAGCCATGGCAGTCGAGGGAGAAACAGCTCTTGCTGTCCCGGAGCTGCTCACCAGCTGCTGCTATGAGAGCATGTGCCAGAGCAGTGAGTCCCACAGCGACACCAGCATGCTGCACTGCATCACATATGCCTGTCTGTCCGGGTTCAGCTCCATGATCTCCTCCCGGCAGCACCCCAGCCCCAGTCCCCACTGCCCCCGTTTGGTAACCCCCGGGCACCGTCCAACAGGACCACCCTGGAATGAGCCAGCTGCCAACTCCTGCCCTTACTCCAGCAGGAACCTGGGCGCAGCTGCTTCTCACCTCCTTTCGCCATCCTCTGCGCCACGCTGGCAGAGCCTGTCGCCCTTCCCTCACCCTGGGCCCTGGCAGAGCCGGCCCAGCTCAGGCTCAGATTTGGGTGGGCCTGGGTGCTAACTGGGTGGGCTGTGGCCCACTCATGGCTGCGCCCTAGTTGGCCGGCCAAATAAAACATCCTAGCAGACCTGACGTGGTCCCCGGGCCGCCAGTTGCCCAGCCCTGCTGTAAGCAATGAGCGGAAATGGGAGTGACGGGAGCTGAGGCACGCCAGAAGGGAGGGACGCCATTCATCTCCTTGGTAGCTACCCGCCCTCACAGGGTCACTGGCAAAGTCTCTCAGACCAGGTTCGTTCTGACTGTTTCAAACTGCACAGCGCCTCCCACTCCTCAATGGGGGCTGTGGCTCTGCACAACTTATAGGGTCCACACAATACCCTCCCTCAGCCCCATTACCCTCCCCTATTCAGCCATATAGGTGATTAGCCAGATCATTATACAGCAAACTTCACTGTCCTTCCCCAGATGCGCCCTTACCAGGGGTGGCAAAAATGCACAGAGCACGGTCAGTAGGGGATCTGAATTCACTCATTGCTCAGTCTGATCAAAGGCAATTTGTTCCAGAACAAAGCTGTGTGCTACCGCTCAGTGAAGGCTACTTCCAAGCCAAACACCAGCATCCAAACCACAGGCATCTCAGCTGCAGGCCTGCTCAGAAAAAGGAGGCAAGCATTTTATATTATTTATTCTGTTTTTAACCATTTCTGTTCCTGCTTTCCCAAACCAAGTCTGGAAAATTGCAGCCTGAGAAGTGAAAGTTTTATAAAGTTAAGAGGGAATGAAACTGGGGACTAGGAATGGAATCCATTGTGCAATCGGAAATATTCTGGGTTAGAAGCAGTGGTCCCTATAATGCAGCTTTCCAAAGTCATGCAGGACACACTCCCAAGTCCCATCCCATAATATTCTCTTCACTGCACTAACATCAGCCCTGGTGCCCAGGCAAGTCTCCCTACCTCCCTCATGGCAGCCTCAGCTTTGCAGAAACTCTAGGCAGAGAGGTCTCCAGAGAACAGCTGATGCAATAAACCTTATTCCAGGCACTTCTGCCTTTGCCTTCTGAGCGCTGTGAATATTGTAGCAATGCTGTTCCTTTCATCTCGGCTTCCTTCCAGGGAGCCCCCAGCCCTCCACTCATTCACTTCCACCTCACTCTTCATCTGAATTATTCAAACTCTCCTTCCTGAAGTGGAGAACCGTCCATTACACTTTTATCTCTGTGATGCAGCTGGAATCCTGGGGTTTGAAGCTCCATTGCATTAATCTACCCTCTTTCCTGACCAGCGTGTTCTTCCTTTAGATTTAGCACAAAGGACTTTGTCCTTCAATGTGCACAGGCCAATCCCATTAACTGCCCAATGCCTTGATTAGTTTTAGTTCAGGTCAGGAGGCAGTCCGTCAAGAGCTCAGGGTGTTTAGATTTGGGAAGGATTCACCAGGCTCTCGCAAACCTTATAACCAACCTCTCTTAAACCTGAAGGCACCTAGGATTGGCAGTGAATTCTCAAGTCCATTGGCCCTTTGGAGCCTGAGACAGAGAGGAGTCAGCGGGTTGAGCCAAGGGCTGGCAGCCAGGGACTCTTGAGTTGTGTTCCCAACTCCACCATGTTATATGGCTGGACTGCATTGCATGGGCACTGCACCTTTCGTCCAGAGTGCTGTGCAAACCTGAAGCAAGGGTCACAACTCCCTCACCGGCTGGAAAGATGCTTTATGAGGGCTGGGCGAGAATTTTCTCTCTGTTTTTTGGTGGAAAACTGGGTTTCCCACTAAATGAAATTTTCACGAAAAGTGTCTGCAGAAAATGTTGAATATTGGTTGACAATCAGAAACCTTTTGGCCCCAAACCTGAAAGCTCATTAGCTGGAACCCAGTATTTGGTTTTCGCCTCAAAGGCTTCCAGTTTGTCAACAAAAAGTGGAGTTTCTTCATGAAATTTCCCCCCAACCAGCTCTAATTTTAGCCATGTTTTCAGATCACTTAACCCTTCTGTGCCCTGTTTCTCCGTCATTAGAGTGAGGCTTATACCTCATGGGGATGAATGAGCTAATGTGTATTTCTGCAGTTTGACAGTTGGACTGGCTGTACGAGTGACTCTGTGATACTCACCATAGACACAACTTCCCTGCATGGATGGTGCCTGCAGGGGAGCATTGGGTGGGCAGAGTTATGATTCTCTGGGGTTCCCTGGTGTTGCCTTAACTCCAGTTTCCCCAGTAAGGGGAGTGTAGGACAATGTTCTATGGCTTCATGGTAAAGAAGACGGCCCATCCACGGAATGGGATTACCGACAACACAGCTGACACTGGCAATGCCTCAGACAGTCTCCAAAGTCTGCAGATTTGTATTGGTCTCCAGATGTCTCGAGCCTTCACTTACTGCATGGAGATCTGACAGAGGGCAAGTGCCCATCACAGTAGCATCTCAGTGCCCCATACAGCATGGCAATAGCACTCACTACTGTCTGCTACCTTACTGGTAAGGCCATGCTTCCCGCAGCTTGGGCAGTAGCTTATGGAAGGGGGGAGTGTCTCCTGGTTGTTCTTTCTGAGGTGAGGGGGCTTTGCCAAGAGGTGTGCCCTGTGTTTTGCTCTAGAGGAGGAGGGACATGAGCCCTATGGCAGGGTTTCCGGCTGTCTAGAGCCGCCTGTTGGAAGTGCCCTTCCCTGGCTCCCAAGACATTGCTGGGTGGCAGTGCTGGTATCCTGGGGGAGAGAAGCATTCTTGGAGACTGCAGGTAGAGAGCTAGCCAGGTCCAGGCACTTGAAGGGAATCTGGGAGTGGAGAAGGAGCCAGTGCAGAGCACGCGGTATCAGTGCGGTGTGTTCTTGCCATGGGGCCTGGGTGGGGAGACGATCTGCAGCATCCTGCAGTGGTGGAAGCTCTGCCCTGAATGGAAGATGTTACCGTGGAGACAGGGGCATGTGCCCCGTGGCCAGGCCTGTGTCTGAGGAGGTGGAGAACAGCAGGTGGAGAAATCCCCATTAGATCACTGAGAACTATTCGGTGCCTGGCTTCGGGGGTGACTCCAGTAGGACTCACTGTATAAAGAACCATGACATTGCCCCGTCTGAGTGACTGGCGTAGGGGGCAGGAGGGCAGGCCCAGTCTGGTTCTGCTCGTGCCCACGAGGAGGAGAGCGTGCCAGGAGTTCTATAAGGCTGAGCCAGTTTGAGGGCCACAGAACAATGCAGCGGATCCCGAGTTAGCCGGCTCTTTGGCACAGTAAAAGGGTCTTTTGGTTTCCCTCCCAGGAGTAGCTAGACTCACAGAGAAGGTCCCTCGTACTTAGGCTTGGCAGCACTAGCTTGGGATTGGTAAATGTTGTTTTCTCCGTACACACACAAACCCACCAAAAATAGTTCCATTGATAATAAATAAATAAATGTAGATCTCCTAGAACTGGAAGGGACCTTGAAAGGTCATTGAGTCCAGCCCCCTGCCTTCACTAGCAGGACCAAGTACTAATTTTGCCCTAGATCCCTAAGTGGCCCCCTCAAGGATTGAACTTGTAACCCTGGGTTTAGCAGGCCAATGCTCAAAACCCCTGAGCTATCCCTCCCCCCGTATAATTGAAATATGCAGAGAGGCAAAGTAAGGAAAATGCTGCTTGAGAACTTAGGAAAGTTTGATTTAAGGATATTTACTTGGTACATTTTGACATGTTTTGTGTTTTAGTGGTTACAGGGCTTTAACTTTTTGAATCTCAATGTTTACTGACATTAAATCAGTGCTTAATTTGGGCCAGGGCTGAGCCCCAGCACCTCTGGGCCTGGCGGTTCATAGCCACAGAACCTCTGGGCTTGCTGCATCAGTAATGAATTTTTTTTTTTAAATCACTTGAGCCCCAGCACCTTTTTCCTTATAAATTCAGCCTGGCATTAAATAATCACTGTTTTAACCCCTGTTGTCTGAGCCACGCTTAATTTTGAAAATTTACATCAATAAAAATAGAACAAATGCTTAAAGTGAACATTGATATTAACTGTTGAAATTATAATAAATAAATATAGAATTCTGCCGAGGGGACTCATACTGTCCATTGCATAGCAAGGTGTCTCTACGTCACGGCGTAGTTTGATTGTTCAGGGAGCAGCAGACATTATGTACAAATAAATGTTCCCTCCCTCCGAGCACAGTGGGTAAGTACTGCTTTAAGTCCAGTATCACTTGCAATTTGTATGACACAGACAGGTGAGCAAGCATGAGTGGCAGCACTAGGCCATTCCAGTACTTAGATATAATAACACTGATAAAAAGGCCATGTAGCCTAGTGCTTATAACATTGGCCTGGGGCTCAGAAGCCCTGGATTGTATTCCTGGCTCTGCCACTAGCCTGCTGGGTGATCGTGGATCAGTCATGTCTGCTCTTGTGCCTCAGTTTCCCCATCTGTATAATGGGGGTAGTGATACTGACCTGCTTTGAGAGCTACAAGTGAAAAGTGCTAGGTAAGAGCTAGATGTTATTATTTTTATTGCCATAGGGACAGATTTGTAAAGGTATTTAGGCTAGGTGCTGTACAAACAGAACAAAAGGTGGTCCCTGTCGCATAGAGCTCACAAAGTATCTCGTTGGCCCTCCTCCATCCATGCCTTTTTAAAAAAACTACACTGTATCATAGAATCATAGAATATCAGGGTTGGAAGGGACCTCAGGAGGTCATCTAGTCCAACCCCCTGCTCAAAGCAGGACGAATTCCCAACTAAATCATCCCAGCCAGGGCTTTGTCAAGCCTGACCTTAAAAACTCCTAAGGAAGGAGATTCCACCACCTCCCTAGGTAACCCATTCCAGTGCTTCTAGTGAAAAAGTTTTTCCTAATATCCAACCACGCCTCCCCCACTGCAACTTGAGACCATTACTCCTTGTTCTGTCATCTGGGACCACTGAGAACAGTCTAGATCCATCCTCTTTGGAACCCCTTTCAGGTAGTGCTCCAGCCCCCTAATAATTTTTGTTGCCCTCCGCTGGACTCTTTCCAATTTTTCCACATCCTTCTTGTAGTGTGGGGCCCAAAACTGGATACAGTACTCCAGATGAGGCCTCACCAATGTTGAATAGAGGGGAATGATCACGTCTCTCGATCTGCTGGCAATGCCCCTACTTATACAGCCCAAAATGCCGTTAGCCTTCTTGGCAACAAGGGCACACTGTTGACTCATATCCAGCTTCTCATCCACTGTGACCCCTAGGTCCTTTTCTGCAGAACTGCTGCCTAGCCATTCGGTCCCTAGTATGTAGCAGTGCATGGGATTCTTCCGTCCTAAGTGCAGGATTCTGCACTTGTCCTTGTTGAACCTCATCAGGTTTCTTTTGGCCCAATCCTCTAATTTGGCTAGGTCCCTCTGTATCCGATCCCTACCCTCTAGTGTATCTACCACTCCTCCCAGTTTAGTGTCATCTGCAAACTTGCTGAGAGTGCAGTCCACACCATCCTCCAGATCATTAATGATCCTGTAAAGGAGCTGCTGAAGCAGAAAAGTTACTCGTGCTCCTTCGGTCCTGGCGTTCCATAGCCAAGAAGCAAAGCTGTTAGGAGGTGGGAAATTGCTGAAATGTTACATTCCCCACTGGTCAGGTGCTGCACCAACCCCGAAATGACATGGCCAAGAACACTATTTGTCTTCTAAAAAGCTGCATTTTAACTTGAGAGTTAGATTGACAGAACTGAGCTTCTCCAATGCTTAGTTCAAAGCCTTTAGGCTGGAGCGTCTGTTTGGGAGATCACATTTGGCTGGCTCCTAGGGAATAACTGCTTCTTTTCAATCCCCAAACACCTTCTCCGGCTACACCTGGCCAGGCCACACAACATGGACCTTCAATTGGTACAACGCTCTCAATGCGTTCTCTATCACTAGGTTCCATTGTTATTTATTAATACTGGTGTTTCATCTGCTAGAAATAGTGGCACCATGAACCAAATCAAGGATTCCTTGTCTAATGGACGCTGGAAAAGCATCACATTGCACACAAGCCACAAAAATCTACATAAAACTCAGATGACCTCTCTTCAGGCAGAGCTACCACTGCTGTTCAAAGTGACATAGAGAGTTTAACAAAGTCGGCTTCATTTGGTTCATCTAGACGTTTTACTGTCATCATGGTTGCCTTACTGACTGATTGACAGCTTTGCTTTTCATGCCAGATAGCTCATCAGTAATCTTGTATATTGTAATAATATATCTTTACGCTCTGATTGAGGCCAGTTTATAGAAAAGCTACTGCCCCAGAAGGGCCCAAAGGCTGTCTGGACTGGACTTCAAACGTCTGACCCTCTCATCACGTCAGTACCATTAAACAGCTGCTTTCTTCCCCGCTGAGCTGACAAAGGTCGCCGGGCAGTGGTCATGTATGAGGGGCGGCACAGGAGAAAGCAAAAGGTGCTGGTGGGAAAATGCAACTCACAGGCAATAAAATGTGTCTGACAAGTCTGTAAACTCCCTTATTGTCTGTCAGTAGAAGACAAAGCAGGGGAGGGAAATAGAGGGGATGAGACTTGCCCAGGAGGTGAGTGGTACAGCCAGGGATCAAGCCCCTGTCTCCTGAATCCCAGCCCAGTGCCCCATGCACTAGATCACACTGCCTCCCAGATTAGCCCTTGGGACACATCGCACCCTCACCTGAATCATTGTCCAGCCGAGGTGTTGGGGGAGGGGAATCTCTTTAGGTCCCACTCCTCCACCATCCCCCAGACTCTTGCTGAAGTAGAACTCAGCTGCGTGTTCCTCCCAGCCCTGCACATGGGTTTATATTGCTTGTACTTTTCAGGTGCTCTTTGCAAGAAAAAAGGCTAGAATTGGAACAAATGGCAGCTGAACATTTTCCTTCTCAGTCCCGAAGGCAGCGCTGCAGCCACCGGGAACTCAGCAGAGCAGGCACGACGTGCATCAACCAAGTAGAAGACCAACAAAATGAGACACCATTTATCTGGAGACATAGGGCCCAATTCCCTGTTGCTGTTACACTGTGTGACCATGGAGGTTATGGCCCCACCGCCCTTGCCTTGCCCTAGTGTTGTCATTTTGTGTGACCATGGTAACCCATAGGGCCCAGCTGGGTGTTTGCACAGCACCTAGCACAACAGGGTCCGGGCCCATGGTAATACAAACACTGACTAGTACTAATAATAGCTGCACTCTGTGTGACCCCCAGTAACACATACGGCCCAGTCCCCATTACCCTCATCCTGTGTAATCCACCCTAAAACAATGGGGCTCTCTATCTCCCCCTAGTGTCTAGTTCATGTGTATCAAGATTTATGAGGCTGCTGCAGTCCTCGAGATCCTTACTGTATTCTTTAGCTCAGGCAGTCACGGTTTATGCTTTTAGATTCAGAGTTCCTGGGTTTAGTCTCCGTGGCCGACGACCCAACCGTGATTCCTCTCACACCTGTTCCAATGTTCTCCTTCACACCTGTGCAATGTGGGGGTAAAAGGCTCCCAGACCAGCCGGGTGGCCTCTTACGCTCCCCTTGCTCTGCTGTGAATAGCAACACTAGGGCAAGGCAAGGGCGGTGGGGCCATAACCTCCAACCTGACCAGGGTCACGTTGTACCCACATGAAGGAGAAACTGCTTTGTGCTGGGGCACGTCAGCCCCACGTTTCCCTACCTACCCCAGCCTAGGCCGGTTCCATGCCTACTGGACTGACAACAACTGGGACAAACGGCTCAGGCAGAAGGGGGTGGCTGGGGACTACCCCATGGGAGCTCCTCAGCAATGGCTGGCAAGCGCCTAAGGCGCAGACCCAGCAACCCCACAGGGTGGGGTGAGATTGCAGGGAGTGGCTAAGAGGATTCCTTCACGGGAGGGGCCTGGGCTTTCTGA